>NC_072768.1:6615857-6927595 GCF_022539595.1 Amphiprion ocellaris
GTGTGTGTGTGTGTGTGTGTGTGTGTGTGTGTGTGTGTGTGTGTGTGTGTGTGTGTGTGTGTGTGTGTGTGTGTGTGTGTGTGTGTGTGTGTGTGTGTGTGTGTGTGTGTGTGTGTGTGTGTGTGTGTGTGTGTGTGTGTGTGGCATTAACAGAAAGAACACTGACTCTTTATTTGCTCCATTTCTCATGTTTGGTGTCCCTACTGTACTGCTTACCTGCAGTGGGACCATTAAGGCCCTGCTGAAAAAGTGTGTGTGTTTAGACGAAACTCATTTGCATGCACACTGTTGGCAACACACACACACACACACATATATACACACATGCACACTGTATCTCTAGCACTTTTTGCTTATAGTGTTTAGGAATTAATAATACATCTGTATTATTTAGCGTGCCAACCTCTTTTATTCAGCATACGACATCAGTTTCAGACCCTTTAATGCAGCTCATCACAATTTTGACCCTATTGTAGTGAAGATTTTTTTACTTCAAAGACTTGATGATGCAGCCTATCGCTGTGTTTGATGTTGTTGTGTTTGGTCAGGTTGTATAGTTTGACAAAGCACGGTTATGCTGCGACATAAGCATGATTTGTGGGACCTCAGACATTGCAAATCGTCAACACGGCTGCTTCAGCAGTTCTCATCCTCGCTGTGTCCTTCCTCCTCCTCCTCCTCCTCGCCTCTGCTTGCGTCTGTCTTACATGCAGCCAACGTCTCTATCCTGTGAACCACATTGTTCATTAGTCTGTTTGTTCTTCTCTCTCTTTCCCCCCCTTTGTGTTTCTTCTGTTGTCCTCTTCTCTTCCCCGTCTGTGTACCTAGGCAGCCCATTGAGTAACTTCTTTGACGTAATTAAACAACTTTTTTCAGACGAGAAGAACGGCCAGGTGCCCTACCCCTCCGGCACGCCCTCCAAGCACTGTCCCTCACCCATGCACGTCCGGAGGCATGAGCCCGAAAATAATGACACCAAATTCCCCGTGGCGGGCCGAGACAGAGCCAAGCTGTCGGTGGCGTCTGTGGAAACACAGGAGGAGTCTTAGAATGAGATGCTGTGTAGTTGATCCAGTGTGAAGCCCATCCCAGAATCAGCCAGCGGCACAGAGAGAATATTCTATCTGTACATAGTTAGATGTACAAAATCATTTATGGACATTTTTTGTATGAAATGGCTTTATATAGATAGAAATATATTGGGAGAATCAACGTGATATTTTACAAACAGCATACTGCACCTACATCACAAACACACTTCTGTCTTTCCACCTCCCCCCTTTTCCATCACCCATCATTAACCACCCCTCTACCCCACCCATCTAATACCTAGTGGCCCTTTACTCTGTTTTATTTGCTCCCTTTGCTGCTTCTAACATGTGTGATGACCTGACTTGTTTCTGACACCAGGAATTATCCAGAAAACCTATTAAAGTCCCTCCTCCTGCTCCATCTGCCCTCCCTCGACCACCCCTCTGCCCCCCCTCGAGCGTGCCAAGAGAGACGGACATTTGTTGACGGAGGATTGCTTTTAGAGGTGCGCCAGGGGGAGGGAGGTTGCCATGGAAACAGATCCTTCATGCAGACTTCTACCTTCATCTTCCTCCGCGCCCCTACTCCACCTCTGGCAGCCATCAGTAGAAGTAGATGAAAATCTTTTAGTGTTCCCCCCGTCCTAGAAACACACACGTGCACAACTCATCCACACACATCCCAACAATCCAAGACATCACACACTACACTCAACTACCAGCCCCTCCCTTTGTTTCTTCTCCTTTGAGTTCAAGGAGCATTTCATAATTGGGAAACAAGCATTTGTCAAAAGACACTACATACAAAAAGAAAAAAAAAACATACATGCATACATGCACAGGTCCAGTATGCACAGAAAACTCTGGGATGTATTATCAATGATGAACAAAATCAAAAAAAAAGAAGACATGAGGAGGAGAGAAGGGAGAGGAGTTTTGTGGAAAGCCCAAACAGCCGACACGGACGCTTGCTGGATTGTATTTGTTTGCTTTTTAATGTACTTTCTTTGTGAAGAACTGGGTTTGAAATACTGACTTTATTAGACTTAATACTATTGCTGCAAAACGGACTGGAATTGTGATTTCAGAGAGGAGCTGGGTGTGTGAAGACCAGGCAGGGGGCCAGTGGGGAAGATGAAATGATAGTATAGGGTTGGGGGGAGGGACGTGGGAGGGTATGTGGGTATTTAAAAATGAATGATCTATTCTGTTGTACAGACTGATATCATTTCTTATGTAAAAAAAAATGAAATGTCTAGTTGTGACACGATGTTTAGATACCATAGGAACAGGTTGGTAAACCTGCGCCTGCCACATTCTGTTATTTTAAATTCTTCTGTGTATTTTTGTTACATGATCATTTATGTCTTTGTTTAATTGACCTAATAATGATCCAAACATTCCTGTTCCCTGTTATCTGCGGCACTTTGTCTTTGATTTTCCATTCATACCTCTCTCTTCTAGTCTCACTTACCAGCAGTAGGAGTAGAGGAACAAAAAAAAAATTTACCGTGATAAATGCAATTGTGGATATTTTTGTATTGTTGTCCTTATTTATTCATGTTTGTTCATCTCACTGTTTGATTTCCTAATTTATTATAACTTGGCTATTTATATGAACAAAGCTGTTAGGTCAGTTGAATGTTATTTATTACCCTCTTGTGTGTTCGTAAATGGGACAACATTTGAAGAAAAAAATGAACTTTTTTCTTTTGTTTTGGTCTGACTTTAAACAGAATTCTGTGAACTTTGACCAGTCACAAATTCTCTATTCCCTGAAATGTCTAATGAGGGAAAGAGAACTTGTGGAAACTTGGGAAAAAAATGATTTACCAGTAATTTAAGAATGTAGACTTAGCCTCTTTTGGGAGAGGAAATATGCTCTTCTATTGATATTTGTCAGTTTCATATTATTGTGCGTGTAGGCCAGGCCTGACGAGAAGGACACCACAGATTCCAATCTGCTTCTTCTCTTTGTAAATAGACAGACAAACCGTGGGGGTTGATTGTCTTCTCAACCATGCTGGGGATTCCTGCTCTATGCTTTTAGCTTGTATTGCTGTGTGCATGTCAAACATGAGCTTTTCTTTGCATGGCTTTAGTGTTATTGTTCCATGCCAAACTCACTCCTTCTCTCAGCCTTCATTGATTCTCTCTCCACAAAACTACCTTTTAAAGTTTAAGCTCCCCGTCTGTCCCTTACTTTTCACCCTTTCTGCTTTTATTTCTGGCCTTCTTTTTTTATTGTCCCCTCGGCCCTTTTCCTTTCTCCTCCTCCTCCTTATCTTGTGCACAAAGTTTTTGAACGATGCTTCCTTTACTCTGTACCCCTCTCTGGAAGACTCAGAGGTCTGGGTTCTGTCTACCTGTTGGTAGAGGAGATGCAGGGAGGGGATACCAGTACTACAAACACAAAGCAATACCCTGATGTTCACCCTCCTTTTTGTTTTCTACAATGGGAAGCCAGCAGCACTAAGGACATCCAATGATTCTGAGGCCCAGAGGGGTCTTTTGACAGAGCAGGAACAAAACTGACTGATGTAATCCCCATATAACATAACTGTGAGCATCTTCAGTGCTGAAACAAATAAACTCATTCAGTTATGGTGTGTTGGTTTTCCTTATTTATGCTGGTACAAGTACGGGTAAGTGCAGACTTGAAAGAAACTAGTAGAAACTAATAGTCATGGTTTTCTAAATATTTACCTATAATAAGTGATACAAAGTTAAGTTTAATGTGGCATGATTGTTTTTTCTCTGTTACTTCACTTTCCTAGCTTTTCCTCTAAGAATTAATTTTATTTACTTATTTTACTGCATTTGCAATGGCTTCCATTTTATAGGTTTGTGCATTTTCAAGTCTGTTTTCCTGAATTCAGGTGAGTCCACACCAGCCCACACAAACACACACTGCTGTTAAATGGATTACAATGGTTTACACCAGTAATAATGACAGTGTATGTTTACCAGGTTTATTAGAATATTCAGCATTAAAACAGTTTTTTGTTGTCCAAATCCCTTGTTGGGATCTGCCGCTGCTGTACCTGTGAAGAAGCATTAAACCTCAGCATACATAAGCTTAATAAACTGTTAGTGTACCTGGAAAAACAACAGAAGCATTTTTTAAAAACAATAATTATTTGCTTGGGTTAAAAACAAAATAAAAAGGGAACACCCCCATTAAATACTCTCACATCTGTTTTTTTCCCCATTAAATAGAAAATGTCCATCCCATTCTTCAGTAAGTGTTTTGTTTCTCTGGTCATACTTTTAAAAAAAAAAGAAAAAAAAGGAAAAATAAAAACACAATTACATTTAAAAAAAAAAAAAAAAAAATACACTTAATCCAAAGCTTACATCAATGTAGGAGGCACTGAGGCTGACTCCTTCCTCCCACTCTGCATTATGAAAACTCCAGCTCGACCACCTCACATGAACAGATGCTTCAGTCTAGTGTAACTTTACAAAGCTCCAGTCAGAACCAGGAGGCTGCCACGGATCCCAATCGTCCAAGGCAATTACTTATTTTACCAGTATTGTCCATTAGAGGGCAGTGTTGTCTCATTTTTCAGAGTTGCCACTTGTTGCATCCATCTGTTGCTTCTCCGTTTAAGCTTCCTGAGCTTTGGAGAAAAGCATCACATCCTTTTTTCTTCTTCATAAACATGCTGTACATTACAATAACTGTCAGGATGGATTGCTTTGGCATAAAACATGAAACACTGAATTGTCCACAGAGCAAACTGCTGCCAAGCTACTCACTGATCTGCACCCCAGTGTCAGAGTATTATGGAAGATGCTCCTTAACAGAGAGAATCAGATGTGATAAGTTGAAACTTCCACTGCAACTGCCACATTCTTCCATTTATTTTTGTCCTCTCTCTGCAGCATCTGCCATGTTGTCCTCAGACTCGAGAAGTGACATAGAGAGAGCGTATCCGTTGAGCCAGAGTCGCCTCCAGCTCCTCCAGAGGTGAGTCACCCCGACTGTGAGCCAGCGTAGAAATGGAATTGTTCCCTTGTCGGACTCCGGGGGGTCCCAGCAGCAGGCTCCTGAAGCCCTCTCTTTCCAGCAGGGCAGGCATCTGCTGCAAGAAGTAGCCTTCACAGAATGAGCCCAGCTCCACTGAGCTGTGCACCTGTTACAAGAAAGGACAATTAAATGGTTGTTTTAGCAAAACCTTTTTAGTTCATTTTAACATACAGTCTTCTCTTTTGAGTTACCTTCATTACAGAGTATTATTATTAGCATAGTGCTAGTAATAATGCAATATGATCCAGATCTCTTGGTGTGTGTTACCTTGGCTGTCTTGTAGATGCTGACTGCATTATCCAGGTTGATGTGCTGCGAGCAGATGAGTTCACAGTGTCTTTGTAGAGCCCCCAGCTGGAACAGACAAGCAACTGACAGCAGCTGCCAGAGAAAACACAGGAATAGAAATACTGTCATTCATACTTATTAGCATACCAGCAATGACTCGTTTTATTCCTGTAACTGTTCACTCCTAGGGCTGCACAGTGGCTTGGTGGTTAGACCTCTGGTTCATGTCCCGGCCTGGGATCTTTCTGCATGGAGTTTGCATGTTCTCCCTGTGCATGTGTGGGTTTTCTCCGGGTACTCCGGCTTCCTCCCACAGTCCAAAAACATGCTGAGGTTAATTGATCATTCTAAATCATCCATAGGTGTGAGTGTGATTGTCTCTATATGTAGCCCTGTGATAGACTAGTAAACTGTCCAGGGTGTCTCCTGTCTTCACCCTAAGTCAGCTGGGATAGACTCCAGCCCCCACGACCCTACTGAGGATTAAGCGGTGTATAGATAATGGATGGACGTTCACTCCTATAATTGGCATTTCATGTTCACCTTGGTTTTCAGTCCCAATAGAATTAACACAAATTTGTTTGAAAACTAAATAATGACAAATTGAATCGTCCTTGAAAACCCTTTTAAAATGAAACACACTTACTTAGAGTATATATTTGAATGCAAATGGTCTCACCATGAGGAATAACACTGCATAAAAACTGTACTGGTGCATGAGGAGAGGCATGTTTATAAACATCATATGCAAATGTCATACATTTATTTATCAGACTGCTAACACAGGGTTCCAGATGGTGTCCATTTTTGGAAACAGTGCTACAACACTAGAGCCACCAGTGCAATTTGCAAATATGCCCACTGCTTCTTCCTCCTAAAAGATCTAATAAAATCATTGTATAGCGAATGAAACACCAGGAGAGAGTGAGATGATAACATGATATTTCATCATCATAATAATGCGGGATGGGAACAGCTTTCTGTACATTTCTACCTGTGTCCAGTCTGTAAGGAGGCTTGCTCTCACTTGACCCTTTGCTGACAGTGAAACAAACTATTCATTTTTCAAAAGAAAAGATACTTTAAATGCTACTGCGCCACTGCAGTCCCAAATTTCTGATGAGGACCATTCAGACGAGGCATCAGCAGATGACTTTGTTTTAAAATAGGCAGACCTGCTCTTTCTGACAAAAATAACTCACAGTTCACGTGGCAGAGATATTGCAAAGGAACACCATGTATTTTGTAGCACTTGGCATCAGGAAGGTTTTATTTTTTCCTGATCTTTTAGTTAAAATAACTGGCATTTAGATGTTACCACAATGCTCCAATAGTGACGGCAAGAATAGCATGAATGCTGGATTCTTTATTAAAGTGAATAGGGGAATAGTGTGATGATTCAACCTCAGGCATGAGTCATACATCAATAATAATCTTATTTTAAGCCTTGTGTATTCTCACCTCCAACAAGTCAGGCACATTAGTTTTCAGCGACTCTGTTCCTCCGCAGTACAAGTATGACATCATCATCTGTAGAGAGGTCAAAGGTCTCATTTAGGAACAAGACAGTATATTGGTGGATTTAAATAATTTATGTCTTTTGTCATATGGAATACTTCTAAACAGGTCATGTATTTGTTACCTGGAAAATGTTGTACTTGACATCGCTGATCTCAATCTCCTTGTTGGGGCTTCCATCTGTCCCAGAGGACGCCAGCAGAGACTTGAATCTGAAATAAAGCAAGTGTCATAATCAAAACTGTTAAAGCTAAAGTATACAGTGAATTCCAGAAACATTTTGGCATATTTATGAGTCAACGAGCGGATAGCATAAGAATGGCAGATAAAGTGCTGACACATTTTACAATTCCATCTAAATCCATAACATCTTGTACTGCTTAACATGCCAGATGACCCTATCAATTTGTGTATGTGTGCATTTTCACTGCTCTTTGTGGTCTGCATCCGCCTCCAGTTCCATTTACTCGTATCTCTGTATATGTTTGCCACCTGTCTGCATGCTTGTGACCATGTGTTGTTTAATGGTATGCATCTTGTGTTAGTCTATGTTAGTCTATGTTGGGTTGAATGGAGCATTTTGCAAATGTTCCAATGCAGCCTATTTGTGTCTTTTTGGACATATTTTTTTCTTGAAGGTGCTGTGCTCTTCTCCACCACTATCACTCTTTATTTCCGGATTAGTCCTCCATCATTGCTAAGACTTATCGAGCTAGACCCAGTATGGAGGTAGTGTTTTTGTCCTTCAGTGTGAACCTTTCTGCACTCACCTGTCAGAAGCAGTAATCAGTAGAACTTTGTGTCCATAGAATGGTTTCCCCTCCACCACAAATGTCACATCTGACATCTCTGGGTTATTCAGGAAATGAGGGTCTGTAGAAAACACATCAGCACATCTTACAACTCCACTTAAAGTTTGTTAAGGTTAGAGCTTTCTAGGAACATGATAGTCAGTCTGACTATATGGCCATTAGACAACTAAGTGATTATATGATTTAATAATTGAGTAATCATTTTTCAAGCAAAATACTTTAAATGCAGTAATAATGAGTATAACGTCAACATCAGGATATCATAGTTATCCACTTGAAACATTTAGTGCGTATTCTCTCAAGAGCTTCCTTACCCAACTGTGCTGAAAGAGTTGCCTTCATTTTGGGAACGGCAGGAAGGGGTGCTGGGCCGAAACAGTGACTAAAAATAGCTGCCAACTGCTGTATAATGGCATCATTCTGGAGGGAAGGGAAATAACAGGGGCCATTATATCACTAATCTGAATTCATTGAGAGAGGAAAACAAGCAAACATGACAATGAGTTTTATGTTTGACGGTACCTTGGTGGTACGCAAGATGTTGAACATAAGCGGCAGGCCGGTGGTGACCAACTCCTCACAGTAGTCCTCTTCTCGGATTGTGGCGAACTCCCTGAGGAGGGAGAGGGTGACCCCTGCTCTGGACTGCTGCTGGGCACAACGAAGAGACTCCAGCCACACATGTAGTTTCCACGGTACACCTGGATACAGAGAAAGAATCTGTCATTTGGTTTTCTGACGATTAGAAAAGAAAGCATGTCCCTTTCTTGCTATATGATAGGTACCCATAGCACGTAGCTCCATGGTGACATCCAGGTAGCCATGTTCAGCGCTGTAGTAGCTTGCTTCTTGCAGAGCCTTCATCCTGGCTTTGCAGAGCCTTGGCATTCCAACCTCTGGCATGGCCGCAGGACCGTTGGGAGTGGTTGGCAGGGGGGAGAGGGGGAGGAAAGGGCACATCCCAGCAACCTCATCTTCCACCCCCTCAGCTAAGATCTCCTCCAGAGACAGGACATCCTCTTTGATTTGCTGGGGCTGAGTCAGTAGCTTTCTCAGCACGTTCCTGACAAGATAAATGGGAGGAAGAAGGGGAGCAAGAAAGAAGGCGTGGTAGAGAGGAAAGTAAGAAAGCATGGATTCATTAATATGTGCCCAAACTGAAACACATACTTCTATTTCTGTGACCCTCTAGTCTCCTTTCTGATTACATAATATATCACCCTCACTATGGAATGTGAAGTGTTGAGTCTACATTGTGTTCACACATACACACAGTGAACAGGTGGAGAAGTTTACGATACCAGTTGGTGTAAAGAAACAGATGGTCTCTGAATTCACCGAGACCCTGAACTGGCTTTCCGTACTGATACTTTCAAGGTCTTTTATTTCATCGCTTGAGATAAAAGGAAAGAATGTGTCCTTGAAGCTCACATGGAAACTCTGACAAAGTATTCTGTAGTACTGAAAGAGTAAGTGTTATCTCTACATTTTCTTCACTACGTGCAAAAGCTTGCAGTTTGTCAGCCTGCATCAGTTGTCAATGTGTTTTCATATACCTGTGTCCGTGTGCAGCAGCATGACTGAAGCAGTTCATGTCTTCATAGAGAGATGATGTAAGAGCATTTCCATCATGGGTCTTAGATAAGGGGTCGGCGCCTCGTGCCAGGAGCAAACTCACCATCTCATAGTTGCCTGAGAAACACAAGTCCAGGTAATTATATACAGATGCAGCTCCAAAACACATTTAAATAGGATGTTCTTTTTAAAAGAAATCAAATGCTAGTATCTTCATTGTATTCACAACCAAAATCGTCCATTCTCCTTGTTTTTTCTTATTTCTTATTCATACAGTATAACCATTTTGCTATCATTACTGCTAACATCACTTATCACCCAGCTAATGTCAATTGTTTTTATTGCTACTTTTATAATTCCTGAGTGTACTTACACTCTACATATTCTCATTGTTGTTTTACTTCACTTACTCCTGCACAGTTACATTTTACCACTGGGATCAATGAAAATTTATCACACCCTATTTTATTTTGCACTCTTACACGAGCAGCACGTTCATAAGTAGGCCCTATTTACACGCTGTCACTGCTTCTATGTAGAGCATGTGTCTCTTTTACTAGAGCTATGTGTGGCTTTCAGATGATCCCACAGAGGAATGTGGCCCACAGGCTACTAAACAACCACAGGCAGCACTTGGCTGCTGTCACTGCACCTTCATTTACTCTCTCATTTCCTCATTCCTGCTGCAGATTCACAACTTAATCCTATGTTACTCTCAGTGGTCGTTGGAAAACTAGCACAAAGCTGTATTGGTTACAAATAACCATGAGTTATCATTAGTGCAGAAAGCTTAAACAGCAGTGTTTGTTCATTCATTTCTTCCTTTGCTTAACCCTCTCACAGATTTTCTGCTTCTATAATTTAGTAGAAAGTGGTAATTTAGCAACTATAAATCAGATCACAACACAGACCTACTACAAGTTAAACAACACACTACCATCAGCTGTGCCTTGTGCGGTATTGTGTGTTTGTGTGTGTGTGTCTGCCCACCTGCTGCTGAAGCCAGCTGCAACGGGGTGTCTGCCGTATTCTCCTGACCATTGCGGACTGCTGCCCCCTCCACATTGGCCCCTGCATCCAACAGGAGCTGCAGAGGAACATGACATCTGTTACATTAAGCAATGTCTGACATCCTGTAACTCCTTTATGGTTTGACCTCTCACCTCACATTTGTCAATCTGCTTTTGAAAATCACATCCAGTTAGCTCAGGACTATGCAGAGCGACTTTTTGTGCATACAGAGAAGGGTGTTTTCCCTTGAGGAAAATGCCCCAAGCCATGTCAAATTAGGAGCTTATACACAGGCGACAGGCGAAAACCGGTGACTACAACGTGTGCGTATGCGTTACCAACCTGCACTACAGAGATGTGTCCATGCAACACTGCAAAGGTGAGGGCTGCCCAGTGTCGGCTATCAGGATGCACAGAGGGGTGCTTTGGAGAGCATGGTGGAACCTGGAAAGACAGGACAAATCAGCGTTGTACATCAAGACAATCCTCCCAAGTGAACACAAAGAAAAAACATTGCATTCATTATAGCCGCTATAAATTTTGATGTTTCAAAATGGAGACATCCCCTGTTGACAGAAGTAGTAATATACATGGGCAATATTAAGATAAATCTGTCCATCTGTTGGATTTACTGAAGCATATTTACCGCTACGTCGAGGTTGGCCCCAGCATCGATCAGCATCTGGACAAGGGCCTCATCTCCAGCTGCGCAGGCGTACATCAGAGGGGTCATACCCTGAATGACGGGCAGAAAGCAGCACGACAGAGAAAAACAAAAACACAAGAAGTTGTGAAAAATTATAACATGCACACAGTCATGTTTTTATCACTTCAACAAATATTACATTGACTTTAACCATAACCACTACTTGCTTAAACCTAACTGTTAAACTTAAAAGCCAAATCTTCATACAAAAAATGAGAATTTACTTAATTCTATGGGGATCTGCTTTTTGTCCCCACAACATGAGTATTATGTGTATTCAGTACCTGGTCGTCCATGCTGTTGACCCCGTCCGGCCCCAGCAGATCGATGGCTTGACCAATGAGATCTGTGCGACCACAGTTGAGCATCCGAAAACCCAAATCTAGGTGGAACTTATCTGTGGCAGCTTTGGAGTCCAGACGCTTGAAGGAGCTAAAGCAACACTCAGGCCTGAAGGAGATACACAGAGAGAGAGAGAATAAATAAGCAGTTCACAGTTAATCTGAGAGGACCCTCTGGCTTATGGCTATTTGTTTCAATCTGCTCGGTCAGTTTAAAGACACTTTGTGTGATGCTTCATTTAACCACCCTGTGCCTCCTGCACACTGTATATTTGCATGTGATAGGGTTCTTTAGAAATAATTGTACACTTCATGAAGAGGTTAATGAGCCACGCTGCAGTCAGTGAACAATCATTAATCTTCTATGTACACTTCGTACTTATTTGTTAGTGAGGACCAATTAAATTACAAGCATATATAGTGCATGGGTCAGAGGAGGCACACATCTGGCAGCACGGCATGGTCTTACCAATTAACTTTTGTTTCTTTTCAACCAGTTGGAATGACCTCATAAACACAGAGCTGACATTAAAGTGAAATCAAGAAAATTAGAGAAAACTATTATCTGAAGTCATTAAAAAAGGTTTTAACTTAATAATTCCAGCAGGACAGCCTCAATATGTGTGTGTGTGTGTTTTTTTTTTTTTTTAAATTTACTTCAGCTGTCTTGGCTCACAGTCCAGTCCCGGGAGGAGAAGCCTGGCGGTCTGTCTGACATCATCGCTGTCCACCAATAGACTCTTGCGATGCTCAGCATGGACTATGGCTACTCTCATCCACTCCATCAGAGGTGGCAGCAACAGAAAAGGCCTATAAAGGAAAAAGACAAATCATTGCTACGATGGATTAGCATTAATAATAAAAATGTGTAACTGTAAGATAGGTGACAGATATTTGTATCAGACTGTATGTACATAGAGGGTTATTTGGTAAACCGCTGAATTAAAATAAGCTCTTTTGTATGGATCCAATAAACTATCAGGCTCTGTTAAGAAAAAAAACAAACAAAAAAAAACACGGTGATGTTAATGCTGAGTTTTCTTCAACACTTGTGATTCACTCATGAACACACATGATTCAGTCTTTCAAGAGTGATCTGTTTTCAGCCAGATGATTTATTTTTTGTCTGGTTCTTCCCCTCACCTTCACCATTGCACAGTGAGGCACCGTTAAATCCCCCCCAACACACACTCATACATACGTAAACTCTGCATAGTGCACATCACCGCCACTAATCACACATGCTTGCCTGCTTTTACAGGGCATATACAGCTGGTATTCTTGTTTAATGTCATCAAAAGACTGAAATAACAGATGTACACACACCTGACTAATCTGTATTTATATGTTGGTTGCCAGGCTGAACAGTTAAACATCAGCTTCCCTTGCATTTGATGAGATGTGAGACTTCAGTTGCACTGTGGTTTGAGAAACAAAATGCTGCAACGGCTTCTGAATAATCAGCCTATTTTTAAACCGGCAGTAGCAGAATAAGCTACCAAGGGGAGTTGAACAGAGGTGCAGCAGCATGTCATTGTTACAGATGCTTTCTAAGATCTTAACCGCAAATGAAAGAGAACCAACGGGAACAAAAGTTAATAAAATGTTAAAAATATAAATGACTGACAAGATTGACGTGAGCCTGAAGTAACAAGAAAAAAATTTCAATAATGCTGATGAGGTAATTTGCATTTCTGAAAGTCATCTGGTTTATTTAACTGCCGTCTTTCTCTTTTACTCTTCATTGTCCTCCTCTTACACCTATTCTTAGTGATGTGCCTATCTGCACCACCATGTCTAGCCGGTTATCTGGTATTAATCCCTTCTTGTCTGTGCCGTTCTAACACCATATGTGCATAGAATGTTCCTGTGAACAATGACACATTACTGTGAGTGTTATTGTTGTTTGCTTTGGATTCTGTGAAGGCCCTGTTAGAGTGTGTTAATGATTGTATGAACACTGGCTCTGTGTTATCATGAGTTATTAAACTGCCTTTCTCCTGCTGTGATTTTCTTATCTTTGGCTTTACCTTTTGTTCTGTGGAACAAGTGTGCAAACACTTAAATGCATATCATGAATACGAATGAAGGCAAAAGCATGTAATCAAGTAGATAGTACCACAGTGTTTGATTGCAGTTACTGTTAATGAGCGATGGGGCCCAAGCAGTGCTATTTATTCTGCTCACTGTGTTCATTTTAAGCAGCAACCTGATGTTTCCTATGGAAGAGCTCCTCCTGTACAAAGAACTTTTGTTAATGAAAGTTGCTTGAATTTAAGATCAAGTTAACCACCAATTCTACTTTTTTTCATCTGAAAAGGCTAGTTTGAGCTTTTCATAACTACACAGCATAAAAATCAACATTAACATTAAATCCTACAGTAGTTAGTAAATCAGATACGCTGATGAATCTTCTCATTACTAGCACTTTCCTGCATTAGTTTACCTTTAGTTAATATTTGTCTCTGATATATTAAAGGCCTTAACATTTAATGTAACTGCAGACAATCTGTTGTAAACTGTTTCAAGTCTTTTTTTCTGTCTTTAGGCTATTCTGTCAGATGTTGCTTCAGTAGTTTATCAGTCTGCAATCAGTCAGGAGGAGGAGTCCTGTTGTCACCCAGGCGTGACAGTTAACAAGCAGACAAGGGACTGCTGAGCTGGAGAAGGAGGAGGGGATGATTAAGTGTGGCTGATAGGTGCATATAATGAAGGTTTAAGTGTTTGGGAAACTGCTAGGACGCAGGTGGGGCATGTTGAGCTAAAGAAGGGGGTTGGGTGGCAGTCTGTCAGTTTGTGGATAGAGCTTCGGGTGTAGAGTGATAAGAAAGTCATGTTTCTGAGGAGAGGAGGTGCAATAGGCTTGGGAATCAATGTTTATTCCTCTCTTAATGGCCTCCACTCAACACAGATTGGGCAGTGTGTGCGTGTCTGTTCATTCATGCAGGCATTGGGGCACGTGTCTTCCTGAATGCTACAAGGCATCCACCCTACTACTTTATTGCATGCCTGCGTTCAGGCATGCACACAACATTGGCCCTAATCCAGACCTAAACCAGCTCCAATTAACATTATCTAGATTGTAGTACTCAACTTTCATTGATCCATCAAAGAAATTTTCTCTCCTTCTCTTTATCAATCAGCCTGTGTTTTAGCAAGTAAAGAAACGATGTTATAAACTCACACCCAGTGATAAAAATAGTGTTTTTCTTCCAAGGTCTTGTATTGCGGTTTTCCAATAAAAGGCATTCAGCAGCACTTTTTTAACTAATTATAATTTAATGTTCGATAGGGAGTGTGAGTAGAGGATTTGCACAAAAATGTGCAAGATTACAAAACAACTGAAGTAATGTCTGTGTACACACCAGTGGCTCAGAAGTGCAGACAGATGCAACGTGTCTGTACCATCACCAAAGCTGTCCCACAATTCATTCCTGTTTCACGCCTCAACCCTTTTTCCCATTATCTGAGCTGCTCCCCCTCATACACCCCCCATCTGACCCCTGTGTGTGGATTATGCCCCTCAGCCTGAAACACAAACTTCAGCTTCGTCAGAGACTCAGTGTAACATCAAAGCCAAGATGCCTGTTAATACTGAAACTAGATAGTGCTTCTGGCTAGCCTACTGACCTAACATGCTAAGGCTGCATACTGGGAACAGCAGGATGTAGACACACACAGACATACACACACAAACTGCCCCACAGATGTCCACATATATGTTCAAAGGTAGGATATAAACGTTAGCTTTGATTCACGGTGCCTTGTCGACCACCACCTGGCAGGTCATAAAATGACAGTCAGCTCAAATTGTGGTCAGGTGTGTTTGGACTCTAACCTGTCCAACATAAAAAACAGAGACTTTTCTTCCTAGGAGGCAAAATCACACATGCTGACTGGCCCCATGCGTCCCGTATGCCCTATAACCTGAAGCCACTGTGTTTGAGTTCACATTGTAAGAAACTTCAATCAGGTCTTAGACCCCATTATGGTTTGCAAAGGGTCAAGGTTAACCACTGATCTAGAGTCCGATTACACTCATAAAGGCTCCACCACAGTAGATGTAACCATATCTGATGTATCTGTGGTTAGAAGTGAGCTCCATCGGCTACTTCTTATCAGTAACACATCTATCCATTAGTGCTCCCTTTTATACGCTGAACAAACCAGAGGATTTGGAAAGGTGGTGGTCTGCTTTGAGAAGTGTTTGGAACTGCTGATTTTTAGTGATTTTTACCATTAAAAATACTGTTTAATAACTTTCAGCACTAATACAAGTCTTTCTCGATGTAGTGGCTTAAAGAATAGAGCGTGAATATGAAAAACACAGACATTAGTGTTGCCCTTCCACACTTTATGCAGTCTAATACCCCAATACAAGATCATCACTCACAACTAAGCACCAGCTTTAAAAGATCATAACAAAAAGGGCGTCTCTCGTAGTCTGGAGGATTCTGCAATAAGGCTCTCACCAGGCTCCCTATAATGTTTGATGATGTGGCCCACACAGATTTGGTGGTTTTGGGTTTCCACCAAAGATTTTATAAAGCTTTCGATAGAAGGGTGAGCCAGGGAGATGGAGAGGCCCGCTGAAGGAGAGAAGTCTGTATCATTACCAGACGCTCGCATTGTAATCACTACCAGGTTTGCACTGCTCCAGATTACCACCTGAGTCTGCCATGTGTGCTAAGATACACAGATACTACACATGATCACACAGAGAGATATATAGGGATATAAAAACACAGATAGGCAAACCAGTGACCAGCACATGCCCACCAAGAAAAATGTTACAGATGTTCCAAAGCATACAGTATAACAGGAAGAGAAACAGCTTCATCCTGCACACATAAAGTAGACTGATAAACATCGAACATTAAAAACATCTGAGGACTTGGAAGAAACATCCAGGATAGGGAAAAGGAAGGGTGTATATTTACTGTTCTGTTCTTACTGATACTAATGAAGAGCCCACTTTTGCTCACTCACACCGTTCATTATTAAATGCATAGGAGCTAGCTGGTTTTGTACATATACACACATACACACTACTGGTAAGAGAAAATGAAGATCTGGCTGATTTCATCCTAAAAACTTGAAGGAAACTATGATTATCTCACAGCTGCTATGTCCTCATCATAACCTAATAATAACAAACACATGATTTACTGGACTTAAAAACATTAATCGAGGAAAAAAACGGACACAAACAATAACTGACTTACCACAGCAAACTGAGCACACTTTAGTGGGAGCTGCATCCCATTTATATACTTGAGTGCTTCTTTTAGACAAGCCCCTATACATCAGTTTAAAAATGCAATTAACCCTTACACATACCAGAGCACTTTCCACTGACATTTTTTTAACATATGGTTACTTCCTGACATACGTGCACACAAGCCTGAGTAGGAGGAGGCTGCAAGTACTTTGCTCACACAGACACTACTGTAAGCAATCATTTTACCTTAACTGAAGGCGCATAATCACTCACGTTTACCGGAACTGCTGAATATCACAGTTACTTAACCAAAAACTCCTGTGAGCGCATGTATTAAGCAACTCAACAAGTTTCATCACTTTTGTAAGAAAAGAGACATGATGCAGATGTTACTCCCTGCTCTCTGTGGAAATCAACCAGCAGAAAGAATGATTTCCTCAGAACTACATAAAACCAAAGATTAGCCAAGAAATGTGTTCAAATTATCAGGTGCACAGATAATGCCAGAGTCTGTGTACAAATCATCACATGCTGCATTGCGTCCAGACTATTTTCAACCACATGTCTCAGTACACAAGAATTGCTGTAATTGCTCTACAAGGGCAACTCAAGGAAGATTTAAGGAGAATGTAACAGAATTACAGACCATTTGAACCTCTTAAGATGCCTTAAACCACTAGTCTTTAGCCTAACTTACACCTTAAAGGTACACCCTTCTATCAGGCTACCATTAACACCTGGGAGCTTTTGCTTACTTGTAATTTAACTACAGAAAATTAACACTTGAATGACCAGAATGCAATGGTATTATGGATGAATGAAAAAGAAGAGTGTTCTACAAAACCTTGATTTAGAAGCTATATTTTAATTTCTAAAGTTGGATATTTAAGTTTTGCAATGTTAAGAGTCGCAACACAAAACAAAGCATAACATATTAAAGGGGAGGAAGGAATATTACGAAACCAAAATTAAAAACGTCACTTTCTAGGATCTGATCTGTTATTTCCCTGCCTGTTAGAGGGTATCTAAAAAGCTTGTGTCCAGTTATGCGTGTTTCCCACCTCTCTTTGCTAAGTGCCATGCGTGGGGGATCTAAGTTGGGATTCTCCATGGACTCCATTTGTGGGCAGCGCAGGAAGTAGTAAAGGGTGTGGAGGGCGTCAGGCGACCAGGACACGGGCTGCTGGGGACGGGCATGGCGGGCAGGGCTCAACCCTGGACGTACTGAACTCAGACGCTGCATGTGATGCATTGCACGGGATACCAAGTCACCTGGAACAAAGGAAAGAACATGGTTAGATGGCTAAGTAGATATTTATTCTAATAAAAAACATTAATTTTCTCACGTCATTTACTCGATTCAGCATCATTCACTCATCAGTCATTCACTCTCCAGTATCAAAGCTGAAAAAATCTAATCACTGGATTGCTATGTGTCCTGTAAAAATGTTGAGTGGCACATTAAAAACTATAATTGAAGTTCTCCATCCAATATAAATCCCATGGGCTCCCAGTCAAACCGGATTTCCCTTTTTTCCCTTAACCCCCCCTTGTGTTTCTATACTCATTACTCTCTCTCCATGTCTCCAGTGGTATTTGCCATTAGCAGTGTCATTATCAGTAAGCAAAACCGGACGGCAAGTCCAAATAGCCATTCATCTTTAATCACTGAAGGAGTAAATGGGATAACAGACAGTTGATCACAGGCTCTAATGAACTGTTCGACTGTTTATGTACTGGCACAGTTCAATCACTGCACTCAGCCATGGAAGGTGGGTGTCAGTCAGATAATAAAAACAAGGTTAAGATCTAAATATGGCTCATCCATCACTTGTGTGACAACTGTCCTGAGATAAACTTATAAACAATATGCAGCTAATTATAGGATTCATCAATCCACACTTAGTTCACCTAATGGACGACCACATGCAGTTGGATTAAGGCTCATTTATATTACTGAATTCAAAGAAATACAAATTAAACATTACAACAATAAACTGACACAGAACACTGCAAGACAGGGCGTATTGTTGCAATAAGTAAAGCTTGTAGATCCTGTTAAGTGGCCATGGATGTCTGAGCAAGAGTTGAGTGGAGAGGCTATTATCAGTCGTCAAAGGGATGGGGAAGTGGAGGAAGGGCAGAGAGAGGCAGTGTGAGGGAGGGCGGCCAGGCTGAACTTGGGATCGTGTAACGCTCATTTAGCATAATTACCCCTGGGTTAATTTCTAACCAGATTACTGTGAGTAGGACGCTGCCCAGCAGCCGAGGACTGAGGAGTACAGCAGTGTGAGTGTGCATGTGTGTGTCGGCATTAAGGGGTTCGGGCTACTTTGAGGGGGGTGAGATTGGGGCAGCTTTCTAAAAAAGACCCCACTTAAAGCTGAAGGGCCTCTTTTGTGTAAACCACCACCAGCAGCCCCTCCAGGAGGTCTCCTAGGAATTCTTGCCCAAGATGGAGAGCCTCTCCCTGGCTTTCCAGCCTATTCTATGCCCTGGAGCTAAACTGAGCTCCAGGGGTCAAAGGGAAATGAAATACTTCATTCTTAGATTACAGATTATACTGGAGTCCTTGTGGAAGCCGGTAAGTCAATAAACTGTGATGCGACTGCTTTGTTAAATACATATTGACGAAATGCTGATCTGTGGTCAAAATAGCAAGACAATGAGATGATTCAAAGAATTGGATAAATAGACACTGTTGACAGTACTTCTGTCAGTTTAATACAAACAATGTTTTGTGTGGATTCTGTAAGGCCTCACATTGTTAACTGGATTTACAGGCTTTAGCACAAAGCTCACTTCATTTTTTGGTTATTCCAATCCTGCTTTTTAATATTTTCCTTAGTTAACTGGATATTCATAGTTTCCCAGAGCTGATGGAAGACCAGCTCAAAAAAAAAAACCTTCACATGAAGACACTTTCAGGGCCAGTGTTACGCTATATTTCCAACAATTTCGGACATTTAGCTAATATCGCTTATGTGTCCTGCCATCCATTATCCATCATGTTTATGTATGCTGTGTGTTTGCGTGTCTGGCCAAGTCCAGTTGAGTGATCCAGCAGGGCTGAGCGGCTCAGTACAGATGCTGCTGTGTCTGCCTGGTCTCTTGGGCTCTGATCAGAGTGCCAAACCCACTGTGTTTTTGTTGTGCGTAGACGAATCAGTGGACACATGCCTGTGTGTGTTTGTAGGCGTGGATGAGTCTGGATGCCAGCCCTGCCCAGAGCAGCCCAGCTTCACACCACCAGAGAGATGTGGCACAAAGAGTTCACTGAGCGAAAGTGAGAGAAAGAGTGTGTCTGTGTTTGAGAATGTGTGTATACTCTCTTAATGCCTCACTAACGGCGGCGGTGTATGAACGTGGCCTTGTGCTGGAGGAACAAATGGCAGAGTGTTAGCTCATTTGGAGTAGGAAACCTATCCCTGCTTTGACCAGCACTAATCTCCATCTTTCCTCCCCTCTCCCTGCCTGGACAACTTCCCTTTTCACCTCTCTACCTTTCTATCATTTCCTCCTGACCCCCAGTGCTTCACACATCTAAACCTACTCCTTTACGAAGCTTAATCCCCCACTGTTACAACTCCATCTCTCTGCCACCCTCGATTCCTGTTTTTTTTCTCACTTACTAATGATCTGATTCCTGCCAACTCCATCACAGCTTCCAATTTCAACAGACTACATGTACAGTAGAGCACAGTATGACTGTGTGTCAGCATGCCTCCGTGTTTACCACCCACCATGTGTATGAATGACTAGAATGTCTAAAATTGGCAACATTTCAAGAAACTTCATCAAACCAGAGGAAGACATGCAAAGACTGAATTTAGCCTACAAAAAGGAGAGCTACAACTCCATTATGACTGACAGCAGACAGAATAATGACTGAGACTGGATGAGACAGTCCAAATGTTTTCCCTTGTCGACTAATTTAACTGTGGAAAAAAAAAAGATTGCGCACTGCTTTGAAAAACAAAGAAGTGAAAATATACAATCACAGACATTATCACTTCACTCTCCAGAGCTCCATGTGCAGAAAAACTACTCCAGTGTTTATTTTTAGAAGACAGTGTATTAGATGACTTGCACAAGGCACAAGTTGAGATTTATCTTAGATATAAAGTGATAAAGAAGTAATTATCTGTTGTCTGTGCTTGCCACTTGACAGCACTGTTCCCTCTAAGCTGCGCGCGTGCGCAATTGCGCACTGCTGACACGGTCTCCGCGCACAGAAAAACTGCGCTGCGCACAAAGAAAAAATCCAACCTAAATTGTAAATAAAATAAACATGTAACAGTTCATTCTGTGCTATTTTTCAGTGTGAGTCAGTGAGTGACCGGTGACTGGCTGCTGCAGCCAATGAGGCGATTCACACACGTATTTACCATAGACTGTATATAATGGTATTTACGCAGCTAATCCACGTCAGGCGTCCTTATGTGCAGCCATCGTTGTTCTCATAGATATGAATGAGTAGATAGGACACGCCCCCTTTGAGCTGCGCACTACTGAGAGGCTAAGCTAGTGGGGGCAAAGTTTCAGTGCATTCCGTTGATGTGCGGCGTGAAAACAACAAGTATGCCGGCTCACTGTGCTGCATACAGTTACACACTACGTTGTACGATTGAGACAAGGAAACTTGGAATGACTTTTCATAGGTAAGAATAGTTTTTGGCTCTTTTTTCATTATGAAATCTTGTTGAGAGCTTCCAGTCTATGAGAGCTAACTAGTTAGCCACTAGCAAAACGCTAAGGCGAGCTAGCAGCTTGACAAGCAAATACCAGACGATTAATAGTAGCTGTAGTATAGTTGTACAAGCAGTAGTAGTAATACTAAAAGTAGAAGCAGTAGTAGTAGTATAAACAGCTGTTAGAGTCGTAGAAGTAGTATCAGCATTTGTAATAGTACAGTAGTTATAAAGCCTAACTCATGTATATCCAGATTACTATCTATGTTCTTCCTCCAAACCCATTTTATGATTGGGATTACAGGCAGTTCTTTAGGACTGCTCTCAAATAATTCAAATGTTGCTAAACAAGGTTATACTTATCAAATTAAATAGCTCTGGTCTCCAGTATATTGGCGAATTCGGTTCTTTGTACTTAATTTATTAGCATGATTTCTTTTTAATATGTTGTGTACAGACTTAATTACTTCTCTGTCTACTTTTCTTACTACATGTAGGTTTCCCAGAGACTATGGGTTGAGGAGGAATTGGAAGTTTGTCGGCTTAGACCTGGTGTCATTCCATCAGTGTTAAACTTCCCGGCTCATCTTGGAAGAGTACGTGCCAGAAAGACCACGACCAAGCAGCCTTGAGATCTTAGGCAGCGTCTCCCTGAGGTGGGTGTCGACGGTGTTCACAGTCAGGTCTGTGGTAATCCCGTCAAAAAACAAAACAGAAAAAAATCTAGATTATAAATCAACATGTAACCAAAGCACTCTGTGTATAATGCCATAGTATAGGATGTAGTTCAGAAAATGTCAAAGTATAGTATACTTTACTCAACAATAACATAGTATGGCCTGTAGTTCATAGTACAGCATGTTGGCAAGAAAAAAAAACAAAACATAGATTATTATGTGGTTCAAAAAGCACAGAATGATAGGATGTTGCCTAAAATTGTCATGTATGATATGTGGTTCAAAAAATGTCATAGTGCAGTATATTGTCAAAAAAGTATGTAATTCAAGAAAACAGAGTATAATATGTCATCTAAAAAATGCCATAGAATAATAATTTCATTGCACAAGTAAAAGTGTAGTAACTTTTAAATCTGTTCGAATTCTTATATGTTGCTAAAAAATTTTTTTTAAAAACTAAACCAAAAAAAACGTCACAGTAATATGTCAATTTAAAAAGCCTATAGTATAGCGTGTTGCCCAACAAACATCATAGTATAGCATGTGGCTCTAAAAACGTCACAGTATAGCCTTTAGTCCACAGCTGTCAGTAGGTGAGGAGCAACACAAAAACAGTCCAAACGCTGGTTTCCAGAGGGTTAGACGAGAATTTATTTGAAAGAGTAAGTTTACAACAACACAACATGTGAGGGGGTTAAAAACAAATGGGTGTTAGTAAAATAAAAATAAATCAACAGAACTAAAAGTGAACTTCATGTTGACATTGATGGGCATTCCAACCAGGAACAAAGTAAAAGATAATCAATATGAAAAAAAACTCTTCCTGTTCACCTCTTAAAACCCAAAAACACACCGCAGTAGCACCCTAAACTAAAACTACCAATGGCTTCCCTGTTTTCCTTTGTGAACAATTCAAAGGTCCCTCTCTATCTCCCCACATATCCACCAACCACTGGAACACATCTCCAAAGTTCTGCCAGGCCAGCTCAGCTTCCTCTCAGAAGAAGTGCCGCCACCTGCCAGATGAAGGAGCCTTTTGAGAGGCAGCTGGCATCGTGATTGGACTGTACTTTGGTCTGTTCCAATCCAGCTTCAGCTCCAGAGACGGCAGGCGGGACGAGTCAACGGAGGCCGGGTGGACGAAGGCATGCAGCTGAGTACAATCCAGAAAACAACAGAGGAGGAGTGCAGTGGCCCAGAGCCAGAACAAGCAGAGTAGCATGGTATGTCTCCTAGAAAACATCATAGTATAGCCTTTGGTATGAAAAAACACCATCATATACATCGTATATTGTACAAATAACAAGTCAAAGGAAAGAGACATACATTGTAGAATTGTAGTAATTGTGGGCTGACTGATTTACTGATTATCAGTATTTTATTTTTTACTGATTTACGGTAATAAATACATTTAAAAATGGCGCTACTTTGGCTCTGAACCTTTATCTACCTGTGGTCGCTCTGTCTTCTGGAGTGATTTGATTGGTTATACGTAACGAATAAAACTCCTTTAACTTAACATCTGTAAACAAAACAAAAACGTATCAACAAAGTTTTCTGTTAGAGTTTGTGTTCTTCTAAGTTTAACTCCAAGATTTTAAATACTTTCATTCACTGCAAATGAATATCTATTCCAAATGCCTCACTAATAATCATTATCAGCCTTAAAAACCCACAAAACACCCCTCTATACTCGACCACACTTAGTACAGTCCGGTTCCCCCTTCTATAAATCTGCTTGGAATCTTCCACTTCCTGTTTGTCAAAGTGGCCTTCTACCTGGACAGGTTTTGTTGGAGCTCATGCAACAAACATTTTGGGTAACTGCACTTTAATATGGATGGATGACACTGAATTAGAGTCTGTTTTAATGAGACGGAGTTAAGATGTGTAGCTCTGTCATTAAATAGGACATTATTTCTCAGAATTCACAGAGAAAAGTCTGAAATGTTTGCTAGGTTAGCGTCCCACATGTTCTTTGGCTCAGCTAAAGCTAACTCTCTCCAACTTCTGGATCTCTTGAGTTGCTTGTTGTTAAAATATCTTGCTGTAGGTGCTGAAGCTCAGAAAGTCTGAGAAGTTTGTTCAAAATAAGCTCATTCTCAAGTCTTATCTGAACTCTTTTGTTTGAACTTTCCCTAAACTTAGGAGTTAATGACAGAGCAGCACATCCAGACTCAGTCTCATTTATGTAGAAATTAAACTTCAGTGTCATTCATTGATGTTAAAGTGCAGTTTTTCAAATGTTTGTTGCACATGCTCCCGACCAAACCAGTTCAGGTGGAAGACGATGTGAAGAGAAAGCTCCAGAGGATGGATATCACACATTTACATTGGAAATAAATGTCCTTTAATTAGACATTGTCATGCAAAAGTTGGATTTCCCTTTAATGATGTTCAAATCTTTGTTGAGTGTTTTGCTGATGTTGGTTTGTAAATGTTTTTGGACACTCGGCCCCAAAGATTAAAACCTTCTACGGCTCACAAGCTGCAACAATTCACACATTATCAACTATCTTTCTGACTAAGACAAAAAGTGAAAAACTGCCTGATTCCTGCATCATGAATGTAAATCTTTTTGGTTTTATGACAGTAAACTGAATATATTTGGGTTTGACATTTTATAAACCAAAACAAGAAATGAATTACTGGAGAAAACAATCAACAGATTAATGGACAAAGAAAATGTGTTTTCCAACATATACGGCTGAATTACTCCAACCTTACAAGATACATACAATGTAAATTCTATTTTATTTATATAACGCCAGTTACAGGTCAAATTGTCTCAAGATGCTATATTTTTACATTTTTTTGTCATACTTAAAATATGACAAAGTAAGAAATTTAAAGCTCTTGACTAACCCAATTTATTATTTAGTTTTTAAGAGATTAATCGACAATTAAAATAACTTTCTCCACTAAAACTAATAAACATGAGGTCAAATAGAAGGAACAGTTTTAAATACTGCAGTCCCACGACGACAAGAATAAAGTTTGTCAACAAAAAGTAAATCTGCTGGTGGATTCCATTAAAGTCCTAATAAATGATAATAAAGTGTGATACTAAAGGTTTGTGGTGCTAAAAATGTCAAAGTAAAGATATCAAGTTGAACATGTGGATGGAGGTTGATAAAAGTTGACCTCCCTTCATTTCTCTGGAGCGACTCCATGGATTTTATGGATGGTGGTTAAAGACCTCTTCTAGTCATCTTCCTTCTAGTCGCTGTAAAAAGTCAGTCCATCCTGGCCGACTTCAACACCTCTTCATGACAACTTGCTCTGCCTCCGACCTCGTGGAAACTCCAGAAACTCGGGAAAACCCGTGGAGACTCGAAGAACTCGTTGGGCGGGGGAAGGTGTGGTGGGTGGTGGGGGGAGGCGGGGGAGTAGAGGGGGGAGGCCGCCACCCACCTCCCCGCCTACTCTCCGCCCTGACTCCACCCAGACTCCGCCTTGACTCCGCCCATGAGGTCACTTCAGGAACTACGATGCCAAAGGGACGACGAATTTATTTCTTTGTATCTGATCTGTAGCTCAGTGAGTTAAGGATTTGCCTATGGAGCTGCAGGTCGCTGGTTCAAGACCAGACACTTCTTAAGTTTTTCAAAATTCTGACAGAGACAAAGAAAGAAAATTGCCAGTGCTGGGTCTTGAACCTGCGACCTTCCGCTTGGTAGTCCTCTTCTTATCCCCCTGAGCTACTCGCTCAGATACTAATTCTTCTTTTTTTTGCGCATTTATCATCTATTTTTTGCCATTTTCGAGTTTTTTTTTTAACTCGAGTCTCGACTCGACCGTTTTTCTCAGGAGGTTGGGCTTCAGCCTTTGTGCTGGAGGGTGGAACCCTCAGTTCCAAGACTTTCCAAAGCCTCCAGACCTCCCGAGTCCTCAGGACCTGAGCTTTCACACAGTCTGAGGGCTGAAATTTTCTAAGTCCCACAGTAGATCTCTGTTAGATTGAACTTTCAGACAGCCCAAGTACTGATATCTTCTAAGTTCCTGAGTAGTTCTCTGTTAGTTTGAACCTTCAGACAGTCTGAGGACTGAAATTTTCTAAGTCCCACAGTAGTTCTCTGTTAGTTTGAACCTTCAGACAGTCCAAGGACTGAAATCCTCTAAGTTCCTGAGTAGTTCTCTGTTAGTTTGAACCTTCAGACAGTCTGAGGACTGAAATTTTAAAAGTTTCTCAGTACTTCTCTGTTAGTTTGAACTTTCTGGTTAACAGAAGCCTTAAAACTTGTGACCATGAGTCTTGATTTCACATTTACACCATCCATCTGAGTTCTTCTCAGACCTTCACCTGTGGGTTTTTTAGAAATCCTTAACAAACTTTGTTTCTCTTCACTGAACAGTAAAGTTTGTGGAGATCAGAAGGTAACATTAGTTTGATCAATGTCTTCAACTACTAGTAGACTTTATCTGGAAAGCAGTTTTCTTAAATGAGTTCTTAGTAAATCTGTCCACAATCAAACCAAGAACATAGAAAGAGGAAATGTTTCTAATGTTTGATTTGATTTCGAAATGTTTTGTCTTTTTAATGTTTAATTGTTGTTTTTTCAAATGCTTTATTGGCTTGTTTGAAAAATTCCTTTTTCTTTCCCAGTGTTTAATTTTTTGATTAAATCTTTAAGGTTTTTCTTTTTAAATGTTTTACCACCTTTTAATGTTTCATTTTCTTTTTAAATGCTTCATTGTATTTTCTGTTTAATTCCTATTTGAAGTTTTATTGTCTTTAAGATGTAATTTTCTAATTAAACATTTAATTTTTTAATTACATGTTTTGTCTTTTTAAAGGTTTAATAATCTAATTAAATGTATGTTTAACTCTATTAAACATTAAATACAATTAAATGATATTAAACAGACAAAATATCGAATGAGATAATTCAACAAGATACAATACATGTCATTATGAAATTAAACAAAATTTTTAAAATACAAATATTAAAAATTACAGATAATATATTTTTCATAATTAAACATTTAAAAAATACAATTCAACAAGAATATTAAACATTTTAAAAAATGCAAAACATTTAATTAGATTATTAAACTTTTAAAAAGACAAAACATTTAATTAAAAAATTAAATGTTTAATTAGAAAATTACATCTTAAATTTATTTAATCTTTTTAATAATAAAACTTTTTCAAAGTTCTATTGTATTATTGTATTTTTCCTTTGATTTAATTGCTTTTTGTTATGTGATTTATTTCTTTAATCTTCTTTTTCTGTCAAGATTTTAACCCCAGCCTTAAAAATGAAATAAACCCTTAAATTATACTGAAAATACTTCTGTTGTCACAATCACGAGTTAGTCAATTATTCAGTTTATCAATTCAACTTTATTTGTTTAGCACCTTTTACACAGATGACAAAACTAAACAAGCAAAGAGAAAAAACTATGATTAATACTCAAAAACATTTTTAAAAAAAAGATTTAATATGGTAATAAGATATGTTGTGTCCAGGGGATGGAGGGAGTGTATTGAAGTCTTCTTGGGCTCACATGGTAAGTCATTTAAAATATAAACTTGATATTCAGTCTAAGGAAACTGCAGAGCGACAGAAGAACCAACAATATCTTCTGTTTTCTCCTTTAATGAGTCGACTCTTCTTGTGCTTTCAGACCAAAGAACTACAGACTCTTCACAACCTGCTCAAACTCTTGGTACAGGACCTCACCACACGGGTCAAGAAGGTTTCCGTCTCATTTCTACTCTGAAGCTCACCTTCTCCTGCTCAAACTGCTGACAAATGTTTCTGCTGCTCTAAAGTCTGGTCTCCAGAACTTCCTAAAAACTCTCAAAGTCTCTTCTGCTGCAGGTTGCTTTGTAGAACTGTTCCAGAAAATCTCACTAAACCACATGGAGGGGCCTCAAGATAGTCGTCCAAATGAAACCTTACAAAAACCAAACTAGCACAACCCAAACACTAAAGTCTCCTGCAGCCTACCAGAGAACCTCTGAGAACAGAGAATCAGGACAGGAACTCTTACCTTCTGGACAACCAACCTTGGTTCACAAACAAGAATACAGAATGTGTCTGACCAAAAACCTCTGAAGACTCACTACAGCCAAGATAAAGACACAACTCAGCTGTACCAAATCCACTAATCACTGCACACATTAGCACCATGTGCTAACTGTGGCTAAAGAACCTCATTTACCAAGACAACTATCCAGTACAAAGCCCTAAAACACACCAAGAAACACATTAAAGATGATTTTACTGCTGGAAGCTGCAAGCCAACGCCTGAAGAACAAACCAAAGCAATGGAGCCAAACCTCAGTGGTGAAGAGAAGCAGAGGAAATGTTTGTCTGCAGCTAAATAAAGCAGGAAGACACTGAGCTGCTCAGGTGTTCCTGATAACACCAAGCAGCCACCTGGACAGCCAATAGGAACACAGCTTCCTGGAAGTCCAGAGGGCTGGGTTAGTGAAGGAAATTTAATTTAAAGTTGAAGCAGAAAGTTAACAAAGAAAGTTGAAAACCACCTTCTGATACCTGAAATCTCTGAGTTTTCACACAAAGAACACCTGAACATGTCAAACTGGTTCCATAGTAGAACCATCATTGTAAAAACGTCATAGTATGGTGTGTTGCTCAAAAAACATTAGGACCCGGCTGTCAGGGGACAAACATGTAAGAAACATGAGAACAGAGAGAACCCAACCAGTAGGTCACAGTTTATCATCATCTAATCATCTCCTGAAGTCCATATGGTGAGAGACATCAGTATCTGGTTGTTCATTTACCAGAGGATGCTTATAATCATGCTGATGTGGTCTGTACTCTACAGTATTTTAGTGACTCAATAAATGCCTAAGTTGTTTTTTTTAAAATGCTTTTTAGTTTTTAATAAACATTTAACAGCCTATATGTGATCAATAAATGACCTTTGCCTATCTTAAGAAAAACTCACTCAGAACTCTGATATGTTAACAGTACTAAATAAATCAATAAATACATGCATACACACATAAATAAGTTAATACATTAACTGTGTTAAGATAAGATTTAGATTTTTTAAAAAAGTTGTTTATGTTTTTGCAGAATCCAGTATTGCTCACTGGTTGGTCATTACATTTTGTTAGTTTGATTTCACTGTTTAAAATGATGCCACCTCTTTTCAGACAGAACCTGTGACAATAAAACAATACAAAATTTTTAGTTCCATGTTAATAAAGCACTTAAAGCGTTAAGTATGGCTAAATGCTTTTTTCAAAATTAAATATATCACTCCTTAGGTGGTAGTGGCCCCAAGTTCAGTAAAGTTGGAAAGATATTCACAGATTCAGACTTCCAGCATCAATAACTCGTTAGATATAGGTTGTCAAAACATAAACGGTGCCTCTTTCCCATTGTTGCAAGGCAGACAATGTGCTACAAGCCCAGTTTTATCAAAAGTAGCTGTCTTTCAAGCTACAGGAATAACATTGGTGTCTATGGAGTGAACAGGGTCCGTCTGCAATTTGCAAAACCACTGCAACAGTAAAGAGAGACAAATATTCAATAACTTCACTCTTATACATTGTAGTGTCACTAAAATCACTGCAGCCTTCAACTGGCTCCTGTTGACAAAGTGTTTTAACAGAAATGTAAATGCTGTAATTTGATTCTTTTAATGAACCATGTAACTTGAATGGATGTGATGCTGGTGTGACCACAGTGCACACGTCTGATGTTGCTCACAGTGGTCCAAGGGACGCTCAGGGAGTTTGTGTGTTTGCTCAGACTCAGGAAAAATTACAGGGAACATTGCTTGACAGTAAGAACTAATGTTTTTATTTATATCAGAAAGAAATCTTTTCCTTCAAGTGTTCACCATATTCTACAATTCTTCATTTTAAAGTAATTAAAAACTATGACAATTTGTTTATTATTTCTGGGAATGTGTAATGTGAGTAATAACAAGAATGATGTATAGCTTCACTGTACTCCTTTGTGATTGTAAAGAGCTCAGAGGATTTTATTCAATTAAAACATAATGTGAAGAAAAGCTGTTAATAGAAGGTACAACGAGGACAGCACTATTCTGAACTATGTGTACTCACTGAGCTCGGAGATGCTGCCCACACAGGTAGCCAACAGGGACTGTTCCAGTGTCCTCAGCTCCAGTTGGGCATAAGCATCCTCCCTGCTGTCCACAGATGTCTGCTGGTTCTCTGTGTAGGGACTGAAATGGGCCGGGAGAGACAGAACACCTACGGACACAGAAACAGAATATAAACATGACACATTTTTCAGCCATGTGAATAAACCTCCATAACTATTGTAACCATCCACCCAAGCTGCTCCCTACAGAAGTCCCAAAACAATTGCTGGTGGTATTTACTTAGTGTATTTGTAATCCTAGTTACATGTAACCCACACTGCTGAGGGCAAATAAACACACAAGGGAACGTGAGCCATGCTCTCAACACATTTAGGAAAATAAACAGAGCACATAGTGACATCAGGCTAATGCAAACAAAACAAATGCACAATGCATCAGGCACAGGCCAAGGCTGCTTAGTAAGAAGTACTGAGGCAAAGATCAAGCTAAGAATTCAGTGTTACTGCAAATGTTTATTTGCAGTAACACTGAATTTACATTTACATGGATAGCCTCTGGAGACAATATATACTGTCTATAATATATACAATACAAGCTTGATGTCTATTTCTCATATCTGCAGTTATTTTGCAGTGTGAAAAAACTAGTACAATAAGGATGGCAAAGAAAGGGATACAGTTATAGCTGCAATAAAAGGGAACAGTCAGCAGGATGAAGGTTTGGCAAACAGATCTTATTTTGAGTAGAAGGGGTTGTTATTGCTCCAGTAATATTTATTTGTCAAGCAAGAAGATCATCTTAACTTGGAATACTGTAAGCAAACAACATGAAAGTATTGTTCCTAATATACTAAACTAATAAGATTTAATGGTAATGTTATGAGACAGAATCATTACTTTTAGTGTACTGCATCCACTATTATCGCTACTGCTATAACTAGGGTTAATTTAGGACAAGTGTGGCATTTCCTCTTCGGATAAACACCCTGGAGACCCAGCAAGTCCAACCCAAAATTCTCTGACAAACTGGATGTGTGATGTTATGGAGAACACATAAAAAAAATAACAGTTTTAATAAAAGTTAAATTGAAATCAAATAAAAATACAAACTGTCAAAGGAGTGTGCTTCATCCCCATTCATGAAATCAGATAACAGACACATTATGATGTATAACAGCTTAACATGGGTTTGCTCTTTAATTCAACATGACCGCCAGCTGTCAGATTAATTGCAGGCAAGGAGATAAGATCATCCTTACATAACCCAAACATGTCATCCTGTTCTTTCACTGCTGTAATGGTGTTCCAGCTAAAATGAATAAAAGCAGTGACAAGCAAAGGTGAGAACACTGTGTGCTTTTTAGTATCTCTCCACTGGCTGTTAGCTCACACCTTCATTAGCTATGCCTGGAGAAATGCATTAGCTACTGTGCATCTAATTGGGTGAGCTAAGCTAACTGCCCAAAGGTTAACCTTTACTTTGGCTCCAGAATCAGAAGTGAGCTTTAGGAAATGAGTCGGGGGGATGGGTGAGGATAGAAAAGAGAAATAGAAGGAGGAAAGATGATCAGTGTAGGTTTGTGATTTATTTAGAAAACCAGAGGAGCAAAGCCACATCATCTCAAACTCTCCTTACTCTCCCAAAAGCGGAAAAGATGGGCTATCATCCCTAAAATTACATTCCCATGTGCTTCCGGCAAGTGGTGTGCTCTCATTGGAATCAGGGGAGAATGTTAAAAGGAAAAACTGCAGATGCATGTTAAAAAAAAAAAAAAAAAATCTCATCTTCTGACTCTGAAGCGTCTTCCTTTCATTACTCTGTGCTAAGAAGAGTTGAGGATACTTAAAGTTGACTATTATTTGAATCAAGGAGCACAAAAGAGAATATTTTAAACTCATTAGGTAACCAATAAAACATCTTATACAGTCGTGCCTCCTTGTTTCTCTTTTTCATTCTATTATGTGATTTTATCTGCACTTTGAAGGTAAATTTATTTTTATACTGGATATGAATGATTTAATGCTTTGTGTGAATTGCTATTTGCCTTTATATGACTTAAAAGTAAACATGTCTTAATCTACCAAATCATGAGACTGATTTGTTATAAGTGTATGGGTGCAGTTTATGTACAGATGGATATAAATATACTACCTAATTGAAGAGAAAAAGGGTGTTTTATTGACAGTATGTTATAGTGAGTGTGTGTTACAGTAAATATAGCAACATAACTGTTAGCATCCTTTATTTACTTTATGCTGTGATTTATTCCCCAGAATAAATGCACTGTCCAAGGGATGACACTCCAAACATGGTATCAGTTGTCTATGGACAGAAGCGTACATTCACAAAAAAAATGTAAAACATTCTGTTAGATAAGTACAATATTTAAATATATGTGGTTGAAGTAAACATCAGTATTATATGATGGACTGTACATCGATTTCTACTCTATAAAGACAGTGAAAGTTGGATAAACCAATTAGAAAGTAAAGGGTACACTATGCCCCGTAGCTCTCTAAAAACAAAGTTAAGTAGGGACAGAGAGAAGTCAGTTCAGTCTAAAGCTCAGCTTCATAAATGAAAAACATGTTGATAGAATTAAAGACATAGTCATTCTGACAGAGTTCGACTGCCAAAGGGAATCCAGTTTCATACAAAACTCCATTTCTTTCTCCCTCACTCACTCTCGTACTTTCTCTGCAGCATCTGACTTGTATAATATGTGCTGACTTCCCATTCCAACACAATGGAAACGGCTGCCTCTAGCAGAGTACTACTGCTACAAAGAACATGCACATCACACAAACAAACCATACACAAGCTTCAACACATCCCTGTTCCCTCACACAAGCACAAACATACACTCACATCTGCACATATAAAATATGCGTGCACTTGTTTGATGTGGCACTTCAGGTATTTTAGTAATTATAATGAGGGCTTTGCTTTTGCAGCGTGTTAATCATTCCTTAACGTGACAGTAAGCACAGATAAACGTGGGTGAGGCATCTGAAGCGCTAACATTTTTTTAAAGAACTTATGTGAATCTCTTTTTCCCCCTCGTTTATCCTCCAAAGGCCTTAGAATATCCTCTCACAGAAAAATAGAGGAAAGTTATTTATGGTAATGGCTGCATACTCAACAGACCTATCACATTATCGTGTTAAATTTCTCTTCTTCTATATACTCGCCTACACTGCCTCACTGTGTATACACCACCATGCTTTACGGCCACTGTAGCTGCTTCCATGACAGAGTAGTAGGTGTTATTTAATGTGGCTTGTAATGTGAAGAGCTCATTCAGTAATAGCTCAACTCCAGCTTATATGAGTGGAACTCCTGCCTCCTGAGGCATAGGTGCCATTTTGAGATATTGTGTCTCATTACTGTGGGCAAGGTTGTGTGAAAAAATGAAGACCTCAGCGTGCACACAAGATTTGTCAATAGGTGTGAGCAATGTTTCGCAAATTATTCTGATTCCCTTTAGTGTGAGTCACCAAGAGATTCGCATTGATGTTTTTTTCCAGTCTTCAAACTCTACCTAGATAGATAAAATATGATAAACAGTTCAGAATAGAAACCAAATCATCCTTGTAGGACTAATTCAGTAGCTCAGAATGCATTAGGCTACTCTTAAGCTCAACTTTCTTCTGTAGCTTCTTGCATTAAAACTAGACATGTAAGAACTATAATAGAGAGACTTACACACCAGGGAAATTTAGAGTTCAGAGAGACCCGTCCTTATTTGTTTCTTCTATCGTGACACTTCTTGTGACTTTTACAGGATAATCTCTAGCCCATATTTAGCAGTCTTAAAAAAGAACAGAAGCAGAATCTTTGCAAATTATAATACCGTTTCAATTGATTCCGCTATATTCTTTGAAGGCTGTGGCAAATATTCACACACCACTCAGTATTTCCCACAGTCCCACCCCATTGCTTGCCTCACCGCTGAACCCCAGCCTGCGTCATTTGGGCCTGATGTAGGTCTGCAAGCCAACCAGGGCCGTCCCCACCACCACTAATATCATAAGTACCAGCAGCCCCAGCACTATATGCATCTTTTTTTCTCTCTCTGGCACTGGGAGAGTCTGAGAGGAAGATGAGCAGGAGGGAATGAGGGTAGAAGCCGAGAGGAGGAGAGGGACTGCAGGCTGTAGAGTTTTATTGGAAGACGAATGAGTCATGCAGAAAAAGGATGCAACAGAGGAGGAACTGGGGGGAAAAAACGGGAATATCTGACACTGTTAAGAGAATGAGGCAAGGGAAGACAAGTGACACAAGGGATTCATTCTTTTGTGGTCATTATGGTTCCATTTCTGAGGCTGACCCTGCAAATGTCATGTGGGAATCTCAGCTACAAATTACAGCTGAAACTTAACCACAAGGCTTGTGTCAGTTCCCAGCCCATTTAAACTATCTCTCGAAACCATTACAGCTCCTCACAGCTCAGCCAAGCCATCACTCAAAATGATGTTCGACATACTGTCGAAACAAGGTCAGAAAAATCCAACAACAATTTTTTTGTTACACTGAAAGTTTGTGAATGTTGCCCAGGCAGGCTGTCACTCTCAATTAAGTCCTTTTATGAGTCATGTTCCATTTAAAATAATGCTGTCAAATCAAACGCCAAAGTTCAAATTCAAATCCATTGTCAGGAAATCATAACTTTGAACTGCGGCTTGCCAGTGAGTACAATATGTCAAAAAAAAAAAAAACCCTTTGAGTTAGAGCTGATGGAAATGACTGCGTCATTCCTTTTTCCTGCATGCATCGACTCACTTTGTAGCTCTTGTGATATGTTGTTATCTCCCAATGTCACAGTTTGTTCTACTTGGCTCCAAATTTGTGTTTTTATTAGATTTGCTTGGTAGCATTATTTGGTTACATATCTAATCTTTGGAGGACATTACAGCTTCTCATATCTCAAGATATGTTTGGGTTTAACTTTCAACAACAGGCCAGAAAGCAACAACTCTAAATTCTCAGACAATAGCAATTTTCACCATACCAAGCGCTCATGAGTCAGTCCTAGAAACAATTTAATCTTTTACATTTCACTGCTTATTTCTCTCCAAATAAATTTTCGCTCCAAGGCTACTTTAGTCACTTCATGTTTCACATTATCAGTAGAAAATAACTGTCATACTTGACAAGGCGAGAACTCGTGTGATTTTGTGATAGAAAAAAAATCTGAAACAAATGAGGCTGTGTAATGATAAACAGTTTGTCAGTGACAGGCCTTGAACAATTTCTAGTGTGATTACATAGCCTTTCTCAGTTTTAACTTTATTTCTTTTCCCACCAGCAAAGATGCATTCTTGAACATAAGTGGTCTATGTGTGCTAATTAGTTTTGTCTAGCTTAGAGAGACTGCATGAAAGATGAAAAGACAGTCAGCTTTGCTCTTGCTGTATGCTCTCAGTTAGCTAACAGAAAACTCGAGACTTAGAAAAGTGTGTGCAAACAAACACCCATACAAGACAACACCTGCCTTTCCTCCATTAACAGCCTCTTCATTCATTACAGGGTGGATGGATCAGAGAGTCAGGGAGAAGGGGGCTTCAAAGCCACTTCCCCTGCCCAAAGAGGAGCTCTGATTCTGGTCCAGGAGGCTATAAGTTTGTCTCTTTGTGGAGGCTGGAGAGTGGACAGTCACACAATAGTGTAGTGTTTGACAGGGGTATCATTGGGTGTGTATCACTCCCACCATCTCCTGATCTCCTGTCTTTCAGTGACTCCGTCTTTCACACAACACACACACACTAGTGCTTCATTTCTCTACAGTGGAATCCATATGCCAGATGTGATCCTTCACTCACAGGCCCGACCTCTTGTTTTCCACACACAAAGCCTACAAAACACCTGTTTTTCACACATCCACCCTCACCCACACACAACCACACTCTTCTCAGTTTAATAGAGATCGTGTGCCACACACAGATCTTTTGTTAGCCGCACTGAACATGATTCAAAAAAGGCTAATCATAAAATCGAGGATTGAACATTATTATATGTGTACATTTCTGTAGATCCAGAAGTATTAGCTTTGTTCAGCTACACTAACTGCAGCATACGGGGTTAAAAATATCCATATGTTTGCTTGCTCTGGCGAACGATCTCACGATCCTTATCTAAACAGAAGTTCAGTAGGACAGAGGGGCATTTAGAAACTTAAAGTGGTGTATTAGTATTTGAGCTAAAAATAATCATTCATTTGACAAGTTAGAATACAAGTGTGTCTTTTAAAATGAAAACTACCTATGAAGAGTTGGAGGCAGACAGAGAAGCATTCATAAGCCAAAGCTGCTTACATTTAAAATCTCAGTTTTGACTGAAGCGACCATTCACTGGAATATTTGTGTTCAAATCGTTATGTTTCTGATTTAACAGGCATCAGAAGTTACAGTTCTCGTTCACACACTACCACACATACGCACACGCACGCCTTCCAGAGCCAGATAAATCACAGACTGTGATAGACAAGTGAAGTGGGGTCTGGTCAACATCCCCCTGACACCTCTGCTGACCCCTGGCTGCAAGGGTTCGCGGGTCAGAGGTGGCGCTCAGCTGGGGCTAAAAGAGGAAATAACCTTATCAGCTGTGTGAAAAGGGGGCTTCCCGAAGTCACTCAGTGAGAACACCCACAAACATCATTAATCACTGGAAGATACAAAGTTACAGCTGAGATGGAAAATGTACTATTAGTGGTGAAAGTGAAGGTATTATATGTAGGGTAGAGAGGGATTTCATGTGCTGGATCTGCCTGCTGTTCTCAGACTACTGCTGGTATCGGATGCTTGGCTTGGAAGGATGGTTTCTAGGAACTAAAAATTAAGTAAAATTCAAATTTGAAGAGTTAAAACAAACTTTGAAAAGTATGAATAGCCAGTATAATTTTTGAATTGCTCCACTTTTAAAAGTCTGCCCAAAATCCCAGTGAACAAAGCCACAAAGATTGGATCAAATCTTCACAGTATATCTGAGTGATGTCTGCGCTCACAAAGTCAGAAATCAAACCTCAAAATGCAAACCTTGAGAAATATAAAGCTGTTACTCCAACCACGAGTTACCAGCCGTTTCCTGCTCATGTGGAAAACCCGGCAAGACGGATGAAAGATCTAGTGTCATGTAAAATGGTCTTGAATAAATCTGAGGTGCTCCAAAGTCATGCACACAGGCCACATTAAGTGGCTCCAACAGTGCAACAATATCACTATTGAGCTGTAAATGTGGTGTGCAATAACATACCTACCACCACCCCCAAACAAACACACGCACGCACGCACACATACACACTCAAATTAGGAGTGGTAAGACTCGGGAGGGCCGGCTTTGGTCTCCCACATCCCTGAAAAATATCACCATAAGCTCTATACAACTAACCCTAATCCTAAACATGACTTCAGCTCTCTCTCCCCCTCTTTCCCTCTCCCCTCCTTCAGTCTCCCTCGTTCTCTCTCTAATCATGTTTTACATTTTGCGTTCCAGGCTAACTGTGGTGCCTGTGGCTATCTAGTCTCATTCAACAATCCCTGTTTCCATATGTGACGCCACTTCACATAGTGTGCAGCAAAGGGACAATATAGCTCCATTATAGGATGGCTAGTTTTATAGGTTTCACTGGCTTATTGTGCAGTACTGGAGCTGGAAATATACTATACTGTATATAGAGGCTGGTCTTGTTCTCTAATGGCACTGGATGATGGTTGTTACACACACACACACACACACACACACACACACACACACACACACACACACACACACACACACAGCAATAATACATCCACAGAAACATCTAACCTCAAATCCACCCTCTCATAATGGAATCCACTTTTACTATTGAGATGATGTCACCTTCCCAAACACTGCAAGGAGGTGAAGGACTTGACAAAAAAAGACAGGAAAAACTCCGAAGTGCAACATATGATGCAATGTAACTGCGTTTTGGCCTAGAGAACAATTATTGTCACTTAAAAGTCAACATATCCATGAGGTCAGTGTGACCATAGTAAAAGAGTGGACATTATTGGCTGGGACAGATCAAGAGCGGCAACAGCTAACCTCCCTTTTTAGAACAAGCTACCCTCTATTCAGCTCTCAACAAATAACAATATGGGTAGCAACGGGGCAAAAAAGTACAAAGTGTGTATGTGTGTGCATATGAGTGTGTGTTTACACTAATTGCTCCCTTTCTGTCTGTGTGATCAGCTCGTTTTTTCTCCGTATTTTTCGCTCAACTTGAGAGCAAGAACAGAGAGCCAGTCAGTTTGGATGGAAGACAACATGCTCACTGAGCAAAGTTTTTGAACCTCAACTCTAGATTGGGTTTGTTCTCAATAATACTGGCTAAGATAAACACACGCTCACACGCGCGCGCACACACACACACACACACACTAACATGGGTAAATCACAGGAGTCAGGTTCATGCTTTTTTCTTTAGGAAGGGAAAATTCAGTAAAGTAAGTTCACTAGCCAGTTGGCTGCGTGGATCACATTTGATGCCCAAAAAGACTTTTTCTGAGTGTGATGGAGGGTTGAAACCACACATGCAGAATTATATGTGGGTGCTTTGAAAAGTTACACCTGATTCACTAGATTTGTGTGAGCAAAACAACATAATTCATTCATTGAATTTAACATGTAAGTGACTATCTTCTTCGTGACGTCATGGAATTTCCTAGCGTGACTCATCAGCTTTTTTAATTTGTAAGAAAGACTTGACATGCAAATTGATTACACACTTGTTTCAAGCTTGCTCATAAGTTTGGTCACTGGTTAACTTTCATAGGATAACACCCTTAAAATCAGCATTAAGGCAGGAACAGCATGCAACACCTCTGTGTCTGATGTCAGACACAAACGCATGTGGCGCTGTTTCATTATCACTTCAGTCCCATTTCTGACTAACCCCTATAAAAAGCACTTTGTGCCTCACCAATTGCTTATTGAGCTTCTAATTTTACCTCTCTCCTCCCTAATTATTTTATACACTGAATTGAGCATTCACACATTAGCTTAGATGTTTATTAGCTGAGTCTGAGGCCATACTGTTCCTTTCCTACTAGAGTGATGCCCACAGCATATAACAAGTATTTTACTTTCAAAATCTCAAGCTGAGGAACTCACAGCATCAAATCCTTCCCAGCATCTCTGTTCAGATGTTAAGTCTTTCTGCTGCAGCAAGGTTCTCACAATACAACTAGCGGTTTTGATACAGGGACTTAGGAGCCTGGTGTTTCAAAGGACTGGATACAAATTCCCCCTTGTAAATCTAAAGCAGCTTTCTGCTGATTAACATTCCGGGTTGGGCTGGGGAGAGAGCAAAATCATGACGCAGAGCACTGAGTCAAATTGGGGGAAAAAACAAGGGTGGGGCAATGGTGGATGGATTATGATTAGGAATGGAGGTTGACTTACTCTTTCATTCACGTCCTTCCTACCTTTGTCTACTTGCTCTCCTTTCTTTTGGATTCTGTTTCACAGCTGAATGGAAAAGGAGTTAAATCATTATCTGGGCAGCCTTTGATTGTTGGTTCCTCACACAAGTATGCAAATGTTGTACAGCTGCACTTGCATCAGCTACGGAGAGTGATAGAATAATTATCCAGATTCTGTCTTAAGTTACTTAACAATACGACGACCTTAACATAATCTATTATGAGTAAAAGTAGAGACTATAAAATTTGATATTAAAAGAATCCTGAAATATTATGAGAAAAACAAATTACTAAAACCAAGAGTACACGTTGTACAGAGTAAGATGCTATTATTGAGGTTAGTCTGAGAGGAGCTCACCATTTTTATTGTAGTTGTGCAACAGCATCAAAATTTATGGATTTATTTTCTGTTTACATGTAAAAATGCTTCAACTATTAGAGTTGATTACAACAACTGCTAAACAAATCCAGCAAAAATACCCTATTTTCCTTTGAAACTGATGACTGGAGAAGTCTGCAGTAGTTTAAAACGGAAATAACTACTCAAGCAAAGTACAAGTAAATGTAACCTGAGCAAAGGCACTTATTTACTTTGCTGAGACTTCTACGTTTAAGTGATTAAAACCTGCACAGTCAGCTCAATAAACAAGGGAAGCTATACTGTCTTTCAGAGGTAGAAAACTATTTGTAGAACAGAGCTGCATTAACCTCCGTACAACTATCACATTTCAATTAAGCTTGCATCAAGAAGGAACAACCCACACAATCATTCTAGCCCATTATGTCCTGCCATTGGTAAGACAAATAGACAGGATGAGTGTGCATTATATCATGGACATTACAACTCGGCAGCATTTTGCAGCAGCAGAGAGTGAACGGAGCAAAGCTTTTTTCAAAAGGCCCACAGTTCTTTGTGTGCACTAATGAGTGAGGCTGGTCCATTTACATCTGCCTGACTCTACTGTTGTCCTGGCCATAGTTGATAACAACTGTCCTCACTGTGAAAGACAGAAGACAGAGGTCAATGCTGGGAGGAGACACATAATGGTCACAACAGTGGTTGGTTAAACTGGGCACAGCACCTCACACAATTAGCCAGAAATCAATGCCACTGATGGAACATGTGTAAAAGCCACATACTGAAAATAAATCAATGGACCACCCAACTTCAGACACATGACGATGTTCTGATAAATGTCCCTGGTGCAGTCTGCACACACACACATATCTACACAGGATGAAATAATGGTATGCGGCAAGTGCTGGGATGTCATCAAAAGCACAAATCATAGGGCCATGTGTCAGTCTTGCAGATGACAGCAAAGAGCAGACAGCGGCTCTAAATATTCTGTCTGTATGACCTGGGTGTGTTAGGGACCTGCAGGGTGTGTCAAGATGTCCACCTCTTTAGCAGGAGGCAATAAAACACCTTTAACCAGAGCAGTCACCTCATTCAAGTGGCTGTATGACCCATCTGACACCGACGGGGGTTTACAGCTCACCCCTGACCCCGCACACACCCCTCACATGCACACACTCAACAGAGGGAGTGTCCATACCTCAATAGAATCCTGCTGAGAAGGACCATCCCTTTATGCAGTCATTCCATCGCTTGACCCCCAATTCTTCACATCCACAAAACAGCACTTAGACACACAAAGATACAAATTCAGGCCACCCTCTTCTTCTACGTCAATTAGCTAACAAGTGCCCATGTGGTGGTCAGCACTATGGGACACTTAAAAGTTAACAAAGTCTCATTGTGTCATCTCTTTACATTATACGTACTACAACACCTGTAGTAGAATGGTGCTAGAAGTGGGACTCAGGACCCCCAGATGTATCACACTGAAAAAAGGAAATAAATCTTTGTGTAGAACTGCCCACAACTAACAGACATATGCAACCTCTGATGAAGGTTTACAAGCAGACTTGTAAAGAGGTCAGCTATGTTGTCTCTCTGCACTCAAAATCATAAAATGCACCTTAAGTTATCCTTTGTTCCTTTTTCCATTTCCTATGGAAAACATCACTATTCTAACGTCACAGTTTCTGAATTTGATTGCACGTTTTGTGTTTGAGAAGGAGACAATTGCAGATGAACAGAAATGAATAAACAAAACACAACACGAGTCACAAAAGAGAAGAAATTCCCAATCTGTAAATGTGTATCAGAAAATAAATGTGTTCTCAGAACTTCAGTTTGTTTTTGTCCAACTCAGGATATAAAAAGAAATGAAAGGCAGCGAATCTCCATTTATTCCTGCCTGATGAACACTTTGATTTCAGAGTGTATACATTACTTCAAAGCGTCCTGACTTACTGCAAGCCGGTCACATCTTATGTAAATCCATCATCAGCTTCAAAGCACGACAGCATGGGTGAGAAGACATTTTGCTGTGACCTTTTGTGGGAATTGCACGTACATGCAGTAAATCATCTTGAGTCATCACTACTGAGTCTTGTGCTTTAAACAGAAACTGAACAGTGTTGTGATTCCATGACAAACATCTCACATACCCTGTGGTGATCAACGTTTGCCGCTTCTTCTCTACAGAGGGCACCTGCTCACACATTCCTCAGCCACAAACACGGCAGCAACACAAACAAAGTTGTGGGAGGTGGGCATGTGTGTGTGCATATGTACAAGAGGTGATGTTTGTTGCCGTGTGTGTTCCCAGCTGTTGCTTCTGCAGGTGCTCCAGACAAGCTTGACTCAGTGTGTGTCATGTAAATTCTTTATAAGGTCATCTCAACACGTTCTGACGGGTTTAATCTCTGCAGTCCTTTTTAATGTGTCTGTCCACAATTGTGCCTCTTTGTGTGTGTTTGTGTGTGTGTGTTGGTGTGTTATGCAGGTCATAAGAGGCTCCTGTTCCATGGGAGTCTGTGGACCACCCACTGAAGGTCTTTCCTCTATGCAGCAAATGAAAAAAAGCAATCACAAACAAGGGTAGATATCACCTCAAGAGAGACACTTTTTTTTTCAATCTCTGCTCTCCTCTACCTCATTGCATTCCTTTTAACTATAAAACCAGAGCACTTTAACAAACAGTACACTTGAAGAAGTACAAGCGATGTAAAAGCCAGGGCAATTTTCCTTTTAAGTGTTTAGGAAGCTGCACAATTCTTACATTTATGTGTGTGTGTGTGTGTGTGTGTGTGTGTGTGTGTGTGTGTGTGTGTGTGTGTGTGTGTGTGTGTGTGTGTGTGTGTGTGTGTGTGTGTGTGTGTGTGTGTGTGTGTGAATGCATTTCTTCCTGAGCGTAGCAGAAGACCCAGTCACTTCTCTTCAACTTACTTTCCCACAATGCTACCCAAAGCCACAATGGCTAAATAATAGCTGACAGACTTTTAGCCCTTCCTGACACATACACACAGAAACTCACACTCTGGCACACAAATAAATTCTCTACAAGCCGCATCGTATATTACCAACTATGTCCTTTACAGAAATTAATAAAACTTAGTCTGGCAGGAAACAAATGATAAATCATCAAGAATGACACTCACTTCTTGAATGGGACTTGGTTACAATGTGAGCAAACCCAGGGAATGCGAGAGCGGGGAAAAGTTTCCAGATTGTTGTACAGTATACCCACTCAGACTTGCAATATGTGCTGAGTGTCAGGCTCTAACCACCATGGGTATTGTTAGTAAATCATGACTAGTGAGAGGTGCTACCCACATCCTGACCACACACACTAAAACACACAAACCCCTCAACCCTTCCCAGAGAAACCTGACTGCCCAGCAGCCAGAGACACTTTAAAAAGGCGTGGGTGTGTGAGTGTTTCAGAAGAATGTTTGTGTGTGACAGTTTAGGGGGGGATGAGGACTATTCTTGCACACACTCAAACAGCTCCTATGCAAACACTGACAAATCTGTTTTCATTCTCCTTTTCCCACTGCAGAGTCTGTCTGGGTTTGATGATGACGGCTGAGCATGTGTGCTGGCCCTGCCCTTGTTCATCACCTACCGCCTCCTGCATTTGTACATTCACTGACAGATTTTAAGTCGGCAAAATCTATATTTTCTGTCCTATGCTTCAACTTTCTCTCCTTTTTTTAAATTCTTGCTCCAACCTTTACTTCTTGTACTTCCCGTCTCTTTCCAAGACAAACAAAAACCCCTGCTTTGCCCGCTTGGGAAACCCCATAACCACGAATGGCTAGACAGACAGAAGGAGAGGCTCATGGGATATTTCATTCAACTGCTTGCCAAGTGTTCAGAGTTGGGGTTTGGACTACCCACAGCCATGAGCTAGACACACACACACACACACACACACACACACATATTGTTTCCCTACGCTTGGACAACTCCCATTCTCCAATTTCAGCCCCTGCAGTCTCAGAAGGGCTTTCAAAAGCTGCATGGTGATAATTAGCTACACTTTACCTTTTGCCACTTGAGAGAAATGTGGGGAAAAAAATAGCATAGACCATCACAACGATGGGAACAAGCTGGGGAGAAGCTCTGTAGAGAAGCAATTCTGCATGAAGACAGTGATGGCATTTCAAGAAGGAAATAGAAAAATAAAAAGATTTCTTTGGTCCCCTGCCGAAAGCCTGAGTGAACCCAGCAGCCATCCTCCCAACAATTCGATACCCGAGGATTACTGCACATATTTAAAATCGAGCCTCCTGGTGTGTGCAGATATAATGATGCCTTCCCCAGCCATTGTCTCTGAGCAGCAAGTTCCCAGGAGTCTGAATGCAACAGCGGCTCTATGCAGGAAAGCTGTGGCTGAGGGGACCTGGCAAAACAGACAGAGAGGCGACCACTGAGGCAGCCAAAAGAAAGAGGGAGAGGAGAATTAGGGAAAAAGAAAGTTTGGAAGATAGGAGACAGAGGGGAGGTGAGCCTTTCCTTGATTCAATTTGCAGACTGCGGTGACACAGAAACCACCTTTCAGATACGCATGAACTCACACACGACAAAGATAGCCCGAGAAAAGAGCCAGAGTGTTGGCTGGAGAGTTATATGCACAAATTCACAATCCAAGGCATGAATAATGCTTGACCTCACCATGCTAGTCAGCTAACTGCTGACCTCACCAATCTCCAGCTACCAAATGGGTTGGTCAGAGGGTAATTATGGTCTTCAGAGCAGAAGTGCACAGGAGCCAAGAGCCACTAGGCAGGTTCATCTTTTGCTCTGTGATTTTTTTCGCTCAGTGCTTCAGCCTTCTGCTGTTCCCTACTCTCTGTGTGACACTCTTAGCACTGAGCCATTGAGACATACCAGCCGCTTTTGGTATCCATGATAGCCCTAATCTGCACATGATCAACCATTTTAAAACACATTTCTAACACTTCTCTGCTGGTAAGGCTGTTAACTTAACAACCTTGTAAAAGTCCATATTGTGTCGCAAGTAAAATTGCATTGAAACCAAGGCTGCATACAAAATCTCTATTCTTCACTCACTCACGGGTTCACACACATGCAAAATACTGTTATTGGTTTCCTCTCTCTGCAGGAGATGGTGATGGCATTTCAAGACTTCTGTGCAGAACACCGGGAGCAGCTAAAGAGACAGATAGAGGAAGGATGAATAAAGGGCAGGAGAGGAGAGAGAGATGATGCTCTTGGGAGGCTTCCACACAGTCAGGAAAGAAGAGGGGCCTCAACCAAAGTTCCTCTCTTCCAGCAAGGGGGCTGGAGATGATAGCTATGCATTTAGACATGATGGATGTAAAGAATCTATTTTCCTTTCCACTTTTCTCTTTTTGAAATACAACAGACATCACAGACATCCTAACGAGGCTTATAGTGCTAGTTGTCACGCCTCCAATCAGGGAAAAAAACACAACTGCATGCTGATAGCGCAAAGTCTTTTCCATCTTTGTCTGCCAGATTGCTACTTATCAATTTGTGTCTCTATCACAAGTGTTTTTGATTTCACTGAGTAAGTGTGCATGCTAGTTTTGTGTGTGTTATCTTTGTCTATTCAGGCAACAGGATAGAGCCACAATGTTATCAGAATCACAGAGAAGAATCAAGACATCTCCTCCCTCTGTCTCTCCGTCTTCACATGTGGGTTTGCGACTTAGTCAGCTGCCACACATACAAGCTCTATTGTTCCCCTGACATCAGATTGCCTGCACTTCGGATCCTGTCTGCAGACCTCACGTCAAAACAAAGCCTCTCAGCGTAATAAAAAAACACAACTTTGTTTAAATGTTTATATAAAACCACCAGGATAAGTACAAGCTGCTCACCCTCCACACTTTTCCGAGGCTCAGCTGACTGGCTGAGCGAATGTTGAATTATTTATGACTCGCTGACCCTCAGGCTGACTCCCTCCCCACTGAACACCTTAAACTCCTAACACATCTGCCTCCTTCATCTCCACCATGCAGACACACACGCCCCTTCTTAACACCTGAATGGACTGCTGAAAGGCTCTTTTAGTAGAAGGCTGCACTGGTGGAGGTGTTTCCTGCCAAAAGCTGACAATTAACTATAGACAAAGCATTTAATTGTTAGTGTATTTGCTCAATGGAAGAAAGTTGTGTTGACCTATCCAGCTCCACAATTTCCTTCTTTTTGACCTCTGTCAGAGCGAGTGCTTGCCTGGATCTTACATTATATATTTAACTACTGTCAGGCTGCCTTTGAGAGTTCTTTTACAACACTTTTTAACAGAAGCACCACAAGGGTAGGGCACTGACACGTAGACATATGTATGTACAGCATATGTACTGTATGGCCTGTTAACTAATGCAAAGCACATGGAAAATAATGAGAATACTTGTTCTATAGAGCCAAAATTAATCACACTTGCGTCTACAGTCCATGCGGGTGGAATAAATGTCTAATCCCAACATATTTAATAATCCCATTGGGCTTACACAGAGTAAAACTGAATCCGGCTTGATGAGCTGATGAACATGTTGGCAATGTGAGAGTTTTTTTTAGAGGCTATACTTTGCTCTTAGAAGTGGAGAAGCAGGGAAAGCATTGAGGGGTGCTCTGTGCTGGGCTTAAGTCATGCTCTGTTTAACTGCTGTCTGACCGACTTCCTCTGCAGCCTCCACATGCATAAACAGAAACACCACTTGTACAAGATCACTCAGGATACTAATAATCCAATTTATATTCACTCATTGTGTAGACACGCAGGGCACAAGGCAGAATTAATCAGTTTGAGAAAACAATGTGCTACCCATCTTCTGGAAAGAAGCATCATCATCACAAGTATTTAGTTGTTTGACCCAAGTTAAAAAAAAAATCATTCCTCTGGACACCACCGAACAAGGCGTCCTTTCATCAAGTGTGAAATTCCACCACATACCACGCTATTCCTTCTTCTATCTTCTCCCTTCACCCAACTATAGCTCAATAGGCAGATTATATCAAAGCTGGAGAGGAAACTTGGCAACTATCGCTGGTGTGTATTATGTCCAGCACTGTCTGTGACCCTGCAGTGACACACAGATGGCCAACACAATGCAGATAGAGACAGAAAGAGGGAGGCCAGAGAGACACAGAGCAGATGTGGCTGAACAGACAGAGCCTACTAATTCACAGAACACATCCAAATCCAAGTTGAACACATACTTATGTGGACATGGGCCCACACATGCACACAGTTATACACAGATGTAGCCAAAATTAGTGGGATCATGCCCAGAGAGACATATCCTGTACAGACACACGGTAACACAAACAAAACGTTAGTTCGGACTTTTCTTATCACAGCAGCCATACGCATGGGCAGTCAAGCCGTACAAACACAACACAGACACAAACCCAAGCATAATCCTCATTATTTTCAAATGAAATACATATACATAGTGATTATGTGCAATGAGGACTCATTTAATTCTACCACAGAAACACAGGTTCAGCCAATCTGATGACAACTGTTCCAACTCTGTCTTAAACATGATCTATGCCTTTATGTCTGTGCACACCTAGTTGTTTTGTCACAGTATATGGTGGGGATTCTTAAAGTCACGCTTCCATCTATCTAATACACATCTCCTTTTGATTACCTATAGAATCTGAACTATTTATTTTGGTTACAGGAAGGCATATGCATGTGGTGAATGTGCTGTGTAGATCTTATCGACAGAAAGAGACTACACACTACGGCAGAGGGTGTCCTGTCTTGACAGAGTCTGTCTTCCTGTGCCCACATGTGTTCCCCATATGGCCCTCTAAATGTGCTCCTTCCCTCCACTAACCACAAGGGAATTCCAGGAAGCCTTACTGTACACGGTTTTGGTCTAAATATGCTGTGTGCGCCGCTGTGGCTCTTTTAATCACCACGTCTATCTGGATGACCTTGACCCAACAGGTGATGTTTTTAAGAGATGGCACTGGTTACAGGATTGCAGATGGAAAAGTAAAAGTTGGGGGAAAAAAATACAACTGCAATATGCACAAGTTGCATTTGCAAAGAGAAAGTTGGATGTAAACAGTGAATGCGGTAGGGCAAAGGAAAATAAGAGATGAGTAAGTAAAGCTTTAAAGGTGAGGACTAGAAGCAGAGATTGTAATCAGTGCGGGTTGATAATATGCTCCCATAACAGTAGAAAGAAGATAAAAAGTAGTGAGTCAGAAGAAGGTCGCAGAAGCCTGGTGTGGAGTCATGAAGGTCAGAAAATAGATTAGCAAGTATGATAGAGTCTAACAGGAGAGACAGTGTCAAATCACAGTGACTTCAACCCACAGCAGTCTGGCTATCAGCACAACTAGAGGGAGGGGTGATGAGTCCTCTGATGTGGGCAAAAAAGTGGTTCAAACAAGCTGCTGAGCCTCAGTGTTTACATACACGTTGTTGCTGATGAAGCTGCAGGCTCGACGTGCAAACAAACACATTCCAGTGTCTGACAAAGGGAGACAAGACAGTTGAGAGAGGGGCGGGTGGTAAGATATAAAGGAAAGACAAAAAACAGCACACTGAGTACTACCCCTATTCACAGCAGAAATTAAATCACACTGCATCCATCCCCGTCACTGGGCAATCGACTTTTCAAGACAATAAAAGAGCAAAACTCCCTCCTTTTGGTGCTTTCAGTACAAAGAGAGCTGCTTTCCTTTGAGTTCAGTCAAACAGAACTAGACGCTTCTAGTCTCCACGCATCACTCTGATTGAATGTCTGTTAACTTTCTCTCAGTCAGGCCTCAATCAACCCTGCTGACAGAGAAAGCAAACTCAGGCCAGCACAGACACACACACACACACACACACACACACACACACACACACACACACACACAAACTAAATATATACACACCGATACACACTGCAGTCCTTTTCAAAAAAGTACAGATATCATCAGTCGGAGATGGAAGAGACAGACAACATCAAAGTAAAAACATGCAGAAGAAATGTCAAAAGGCTGCGATGGCCTAGTTATGACATGCACACAACTTAGCTAACGTACCATAATGGGCACTTCGCCCACTGAATCTAGCGCAGTTACAAAAAGGCTTGTCATGAATGCTGTCGTTAATTTTCCCTTAGCCTTCTTTTCACTCCTTTCATTTTAACCTCTCTGCCCAACTTCTCTCTCTGGAAAACTGGCTGGCTGTTTGGGGAGAGTGAGAAACTGCTTCCAAACATCATGCAAACTAAGAACTATTGCTCAACCTGTATGAGGTGAGCTGTGAGGCTTGTCCTGATTTGTCATTGTTAGGAATAGGTATTTAAAAAGTGGGACAGTTATTTGTACTCGTTTATTTAAATGTGCCTTTAAAACCAAACTGAAAGACACTTAATGGCAAAGAAGCTGGAGCTGAAATCCTCAACAGTGCATCTTTGGGCACTGAATGTGTTTGCTTACTCCACCCTCTGTACACTCACAACATTAATCATCAAAGTCTGAAGGAAAGGCATCTTCTTCCTCATCTCTTCCTACTTTTGCACAATATTTAATATTAATTAATAATTAATATGTACATGTTTCTTAAAATGAATTTCCCTGCTTTATGTTTTGTACTGATAACTATTATAATAGTAAGATACAGGTAAAATCTTCAGTCAATTTATCTGGACCTGTTATGTCCTGTTGTGTGTTTTGTAGTGTAAGTGCATATGCAAGTGGATAGCTGTATCAACCTGAATGTGAAAATCTCCAGAGGATAGACCTGTGTGTACAGCGGTGAGTCTACAAATGAGTATGTTTGCTTTTCCAGTGCAATATATCTAAGCTTTGCCATTCATCCTCCACACACTGCTGCTCTGACTCTACCGGACAAAGAGGTCACTGAAAACATCACAAAAGCTCCCTATTTCAGTCAGTTTACAAAAACAACAGTTTAGACTTAAAAGCAAAAAAAAACATCACTTTCCGAACTTGGCTGACGAACATCCAAAAGAAGCTGTGTCTTTTTTTCTTATTTTTTCACTGCTGGCTGAAGTGATCACAGCCCTTCCTCTGGCACACAAACATGCCCACACTGGAGCAATCCTGCACAGAGACACAAACTCTTCCTCACTTGCAGAGCTTTGGCTCTTACCAAACTGGCTAAGTCACTTTGACTCCAACAGATTTCACCAGTGAACACAGCAAGGGGTTATTATATCTATTTGCTGGTCACACAAATCTGTTCCCACTTAAACTACACACTCCCTGATCGGCTTCCATGCTGTCTCTCCCCACGTCCTTCAAGTCGACCCATCTGATCTGCCTGTGTGTAATTAAATATTACAACCAAATCACCCACAAAATGGTTCTGTATCGACTACCATGGCAGGCTTTAGTTTTGCCAGAGCACACATGCAGAGAAGCTGATGCGTGCCAGCTAATGCCTATTAGCAATTAGAAATGTGATCACTGGTATTGATGGCCTTCCGATGTATCCACACTTACTACTCTCTAGATTCCTTTGTCATGCCCTTTACATTGTAATATTATTTAAATGTCCTTTGAATTCACAAATAATAGTCATTTCAGAGTGTAGCCTTTTCCTGCAAGCTCCCGACCTTCACAACAAACTTCCACTGCACATTTGGGAGGAAAGCTCTATTCAGATATTCAAATCTAGCAAGAAAACACATCTTCACGCTGTATTCTATGTGCTTTCCTGATTGGACTGACTGGGAAGTCAAATCATTGACTGCTTTTCTCTTTGTCAAATAGTGGGTTCCATTTGGTTCTAGTTATAATATCTTTATTTTTTCATCCCTAACTTCAGCCCTCTTGTATATTCAGATTACCGCCAGTGTGTGTGTGTGTGTGTGTGTGTGTGTGTGTGTGTAGGGTCCATGGGTACTTTTACTTTTTTTTTTAAACTGTAAAGTGTGCAGAGACTCTTTTATCCATCTATGAAAGTGAAAAAAAAAAATCAAAAGTGAATACGTAGCAAATTTGAATAAGCGTTATTGACAATTCCTATATCAATCCCATATAAAGTACCTTATAGAGCAAGTCCAACTCACTAGTAGAGCCAATATGGTTACCATTAACCTTTAACTCTTGACCTTTGACACCTGACAGTCAGACTTCAACATTATAATAACTAAGCCAGACACAGGTGTGTGTGTATGTGTGTGTGTGTGTATGGTAGTGCAGTCTCTAAACCAGACTTAATACTGGGGTGATGTGATGCCTTGTGGTTGCTTTATAAACCATTGCTACCATTCAGGCAATGCACTGAGCTATCTGGTCCAAGATTCCAACCATCCTCCAGCCAGTCGATCTGCTTCCCTCATTAGCGACTCAAGCTGCAACCCCAACTCAATGCGGAGGACAGATTCCCCTGAGAGCCAGAGCCAGGACGTTGTGGTAATGCATGTGGCACACCTGCTGCGCATATTCCAATGGAAACAAGCCATAGAAGTTCAGTATCAATCTGACCTCTCGTGTTCTCTGTGGCCAGAGTAAAGCCTCAACTACTGCTGTCCAAGAATGTGACTGGTGAGACTAAATCAAGATGCAAAGGCATGAACGCTTTCAAGTTTGCAGTCGCTATTTCTGTGTCTCTATTTATGTCATTTGGCCTTTTTCCCTTGAGTATCTGTCATCCCCATCTCTCTTTTCTTCCTCTATATCAGTGCCTTACTGTAAACAGTGTTAAGAAGCATGACTCATACGGCTGTAATGCAATAGGAGGAACATTGCTAGAGGTCAAAATAATGATTGTAAAGCTTCAGAAAAGAGAGCAGCAAGTAAAGACCATCTACACACAGGGGAGTTCACAATCCGTTAAGATACTTATTTGACATGATTGTTATTAATTTCACAAACTTAATGACCTGCATCAGAGGATGGGAAATCAATGGGAGGTTCCTGAGTCTATGTTATTGGTTTTGTAATAGCCAGACGAATCATTTGTGGTGTCATATCTGTAAAAGCATTACTCATGGTTTTCCAAGAATGGTCCCTACCCGCAAAAATAAATGTAAGCACCCACAGATGAGCACAGTGAAACACGTGCACACCAGAACTCTAATGGGTCAGTGTTTTTACAGCTGGTACCAGACAAGAAGTCAGTGCAAACAGTGACATGGATCATCACTGAGTGTGTGTGTAGCCCGGGGTGGTACATGCACCCGTGCACAACACTCTCACACACACAGATGAATTGTAGTGTTTTGTGAAGGATTAACTCCTATTATCCACTGGAGTTATGTGACTTATTCTCTTAACTGTTTAAACATGGGCTTGTTCATGGAGTTCACAAGGGTAAGCTAAATAATCTGTATGGTTATTTAAGGAAAATATAGGCTAGTTAATACCTGCGCAAATCTGCAGCATGCCTAACACTCAAGCATAGACTTCGGGTTATTTCACCATAATATTAATGCCCTCATATATTTTCCAAAACTGTATTTGATCCTGCTCCAGATTTGTGGAACAGGGAGTGTATTTTCAGAGTGCTGGTTTCCCCATCTGTGTGACCACAGTGCTGGGCTGCTCTCCCTGCATCTTTCTGCCCACTGTTCCCACGCCTCTTTCTGGGCTAAATACATATTTAGGGAAATACTGAGTAGCAAATCATATGGTCTGTCAGTGCACCCCAAAGCCATTACTAGCAGCCTTTTTACTACCTTTAAAGAGCTGCAGCACAAAAACGGAATTTTGCTTTGTGCTAGCACCAGACCAGATCTACAGTTATCTACATTAGTACATTATACTGAGCATGAATGCTCTCTTTGACCAAGTTTTTTGCAGTAGTTATGCACACTCAAGCCATAGAGCCGCAATTTGCAACCACAGTACTGGTGCTGATAGTGTTACCGGCCATGCTCAAGAACTAATGATCCTCCAGTCAATAGTTTGGATCACTGTTCCCTCTAAGCTGCGCGTGTACGCACTGCTGACACGGTCTCCGCGCACAGAAAATCTGCGCTGCGCACTAAAAAAAAAAAATCCAACCTAAATTGTAAATAAAATAAACACGTAACAATTCATTTCTTCCCTTGGAAACTACGATGACAAAGGGATGACAAAATTACTTCTTTTCATCTGATCTGTAGCTCAGTGGGTTAAGGATTTGCCTGTGGAGCTGCAGGTTGCTGGTTCAAGACCCTTCTTAAATTTTTATCAAAATCCTGACAAACAAAGGAAAATGCCAGTGGTGGGTCTTGAACCTGCAACCTTCCACTTGGTAGTCTGTCTTTTTATCCCCTGAGCTACTCACTCAGATACTAATTCTTCTTTTTTTGCGCTTTTATCATCTATTTTTTTTGTCCTTTTCAAGTTTTTTTTTTTTTTTTTAACTGAAGTCTCGTCTTGACCATTTTTCTCAGGAGGTTGAACTTCAGCCTTTGTGCTGGAGGGTTGAACCCTCAGTTCCAAGACTTTCCAAAGCCTCCACACCTCCCGAGTCCTCAGGACCTGAGCTTTCACACAGTCTGAGGGCTGAAATTTTCTAAGTCCCACAGTAGTTCTCTGTTAGTTTGAACCTTCAGAGAGTCCAAGGACTGATATCTTCTAAGTTCCTGAGTAGTTCTCTGTTAGTTTGAACCTTCACACAGTCTGAGGACTGAAATCTTAAAAGTTTCTCAGTACGTCTCTGTTAGTTTGAACTTTCTGGTTAACAGAAGCCTTAAAACTTGTGACCATGAGTCTTGATTTCACATTTACACCATCCATCTGAGTTCTTCTCAGACCTTCACCTGTGGGTTTTTCAGAAATCCTCAACAAACTTTGATTCTCTTCACTGAACAGTAAAGTTTGTGGAGATCAGAAGGTAACATTAGTTTCATCAATGCCTTTAACTACTAGTAGACTTTATCTGGAAAGCAGTTTTCTGAAATGAGTTCTTAGTAAATCCATCCACAATCAAACCAAGAACATAGAAAGAGGAAATGTTTGAAGAAACAACTTGATGTTTTCATTTCAGACTAGAAAACGCTTTAAGCCTTTATCTGTTTTTGCTCTTTTTGATCGTTTTATTGTCTCTTCTGTTTAATTTGATCTTCTAAAGTCTAACTGGTGTCTTTTCAAAGGTTTTGTCTTTAGTTTGATTCTTCTTAAATGTTTAGTTTTGCTCTTTTCTCACCTTTTATTCTTTCCAATGTCTGATTTGATTTCCAAATGTTTTGTCTTTTTAATGTTTAGTTGTTTTTTCAAATGTTTTATCGGCTTGTTTGAGTTTCTTTTTCTTTCCCAATATTTAATGTTTCGATTAAATCTTTAAGGTTTTTCTTTTTAAATGTTTTACCATCTTTTAATGTTTAATTTTCTTTTTAAATGCTTCATTGTATTTTCTGTTTAATTCCTATTTGAAGTTTTATTGTCTTCAAGATGTAATTTTCTAATTAAACATTTAATTTTTTAATTAAATGTTTCGCCTTTTTCTCTTTTTTTTGGCCTTTTTCAGCTTTTTGTTGGATAGGCGTAGTGAGAGACAGACAAGAAACGGGGGAGAAAAGTGGGGGGAAGACATGCAGCTAAGGGCCATGAGCAAGAATCGAACCCGGGCCGCTACGTTGGGGACCAGCCCATGTACATGGGTCACCCGCTTAACCCGTTGAGCTATACGGACACCGATGTTTTGTCTTTTTAAAGGTTTAATAATCTAATTAAATGTTTTGCATTTTTTAAAATGTTTGATGTTCTTCTTGTTTAATTGTATTTTTTAAATGTTTAATTGTGGAAAATATCTTATCTGTAATTTTGAATATCTGTATTTTAAAAATTTTGTTTAATTTCATAATGACATGTATTGTATCTTGTTGAATCATCCCATTCAATATTTTTGTCTGTTTAATAGAATTTTATGTAATTTAATGTTTAACTCTATTAAACAGACAAAATATTGAATGGGATGATTCAACAAGATACAATACATGTCATTATGAAATTAAACAAAATTTTTAAAATACAGATATTCAAAATTACAGATAAGATATTTTCCACAATTAAACATTTAAAAAATACAATTAAACAAGAAGAACATCAAACATTTTAAAAAATGCAAAACATTTAATTAGATTATTAAACCTTTAAAAAGACAAAACATTTAATTAAAAAATTAAATGTTTAATTAGAAAATTACATCTTAAAGACAATAAAACTTCAAATAGGAATTAAACAGAAAATATAATGAAGCATTTAAAAAGAAAACTCAACATTAAAAAGTGGTATATGTATATATAATTGTATTTAATGTTTAACTCTATTAAACAGACAAAATATTGAATGAGATAATTCAACAAGGTACAATATATGTCATTATGAAATTAAACAAAATTTTTAAAATACAAATATTAAAAATTACAGATAAAATATTTTCCATAATTAAACATTTAAAAAATACAATTAAACAAGAAGAATATTAAACATTTTAAAAAATGCAAAACATTTAATTAGATTATTAAACCTTTAAAAAGACAAAACATTTAATTAAAAAATTAAATGTTTAATTAGAAAATTACATCTTAACTTTCTTAAATCTTTTTAATAATAAAATTTTTTAAAAGTTCTATTGTATTATTTTTTCCCTTTGATTTAATTGCTTTTTCTTATGTAGTTTATTTCTTTAATCTTTTTTTTTCTGTCAAGATTTTAACCCCAACCTTAAAAATGAAACAAACCCTTAAATCACAATGAAAATACGTCTGTTGTCACAATCATGAGTTAGTCAATTATTCAGTTTATCAATTCAACTTTATTTGTTTCGCACCTTTTACACAGATGACAAAACTAAACAAGCAAAGAGAAAAAAACTATGCTAAAACTATGATTAAAACTCAAAAAAAAAAAAAAAAAAAAAAGATTTAACATGGTAATAAAATATGTTGTGTCCAGGGGATGGAGGGAGTTTATTGAAGTCTTCTTGGACTCACATGGGAAATCATTTAAAATATAAACTTGATATTCAGTCTAAGGAAACTGCAGTGCAACAGAAGAACCAACAATATCTCCTGTTTTCTCCTTTAATGAGTCGACTCTTCTTGTGCTTTCAGACCAAAGAACTACAGACTCTTCACAACCTGCTCAAACTCTTCGTACAAGACCTCACCACACGGGTCAAGAAGGTTTCCATCTCATTTCTACTCTGAAGCTCACCTTCTCCTGCTCAAACTGCTGACAAATGTTTCTGCTGCTCTAAAGTCTGGTCTCCAGAACTTCCTAAAAACTCTCAAAGGCTCTTCTGCTGCAGGTTGCTTTGTAGAACTGTTCCAGAAAACCTCACTAAACCACATGGAGGAGCCTCAAGATAGTCGTCCAAATGAAACCATACAAAAACCAAACTAGCACAACCCAAACGCTAAAGTCTCCTGCAGCCTACCAGAGAACCTCTGAGAACAGAGAATCAGGACAGGAACTCTTACCTTCTGGACAACCAACGTTGGTTCACAAGAATACAGAATGTGTCTGACCAAAAACCTCTGAAGACTCACTACAGCCAAGATAAAGACACAACTCACCTGCACCAAATCCACTAATCACTGCAGACATTAGCACCATGTGCTAACTGTGGCTAAAGAACCTCATTTACCAAGACAACTATCAAGTACAAAGCCCTAAAACACACCAAGAAACACATTAAAGATGATTTTACTGCTGGAAGCTGCAAGCCAACGCCTAAAGAACAAACTTAAGCAACAGAGTCAAACCCAGTTCAGTGGTGAAGAGAAGCAGAGGAAATGTTTGTCTGCAGCTAAATAAAGCAGGAAGACACTGAGCTGCTCAGGTGTTCCTGATAATGCCAAGCAGCCACCTGGACAGCCAATAGGAACACAGCTTCCTGGAAGTCCAGAGGGCTGGGTTAGTGAAGGAAATTTAGTTTAAAGTTGAAGCAGAAAGTTAACAAAGAAAGTTGAAAACCACCTTCTGATACCTGAAATCTCAGAGTTTTCACACAAAGAACACCTGAATATGTCAAACTGGTTCCATAGTAGAACCATCATTGTAAAAACGTCATAGTATGGTGTGTTGCTCAAAAAACATTAGGACCCGGCTGTCAGGGGACAAACATGTAAGAAACATGAGAACAGAGAGAACCCAACCAGTAGGTCACAGTTTATCATCATCTAATCATCTCCTGAAGTCCATATGGTGAGAGACATCAGTATCTGGTTGTTAATTTACCAGAGGATGCTTATAATCATGCTGATGTGGTCTGTACTCTACAGTATTTTAGTGACTCAATAAATGCTTCAGTTGTTTTTTGTTTTTTTTAAAATGCTTTTTAGTTTTTAATAAACATTTAACAGCCTATATGTAATCAATAAATGGCCTTTGTCTATCTTAAGAAAAATTCACTCAGAACTCTGATATGTTAACAGTACTAAATAAATCAATAAATACATGCATACACACAAAAATAAGTTAATACATTAACTGTGTTAAGATAAGATTTTTTAAAAAAGTTGTTTATGTTCTTGCAGAATCCAGTATTGCTCACTGGTTGGTCATTACATTTTATTAGTTTGATTTCACTGTTTAAAATGATGCCACCTCTTTTCAGACAGAACCTGTGACAATAAAACAATACAAAATTTTTAGTTCCATGTTAATAAAGCACTTAAAGCGTTAAGTATGGCTAAATGATTTTTTCAAAATTAAATATATCACTCCTTAGGTGGTAGTGGCCCCAAGTTCAGTAAAGTTGGAAAGATATTCAGAGATTGGGACTTCCAGCATCAATAACTCATTAGATATAGGTTGTCAAAACATAAACGGTGCCTCTTTCCCATTGTTGCAAGGCAGACAATGTGCTACAAGCCCAGTTTTATCAAAAGTAGCTGTCTTTCAAGCTACAGGAATAACATTGGTGTCTATGGAGTGAACAGGGTCCGTCTGCAATTTGCAAAACCGCTGCAACAGTAAAGAGAGACAAATATTCAATAACTTCACTCTTATACATTGTAGTGTCACTAAAATCACTGCAGCCTTCAACTGGCTCCCGTTGACAAAGTGTTTTAACAGAAATGTAAATGCTGTAATTTGATTCTTTTAATGAACCATGTAACTTGAATGGATGTGATGCTGGTGTGACCACAGTGCACACGTCTGATGTTGCTCACAGTGGTCCAAGGGACGCTCAGGGAGTTTGTGTGTTTGCTCAGACTCATCAAAAATTACAGGGAACATTGGTTTGGATATCCAACTAATGGGCTACTGCTACAACAGCATGCGGCAAACAACTACAACGTCTGAGAACAGTAAAATTAGTCCCCTGAATACTTGAATGAAGTTACACTTGGAAAACTGTCCTGACAGCCAGACCAAAGTTTAACAGGCATCTGTATGCCAGTCATAAAGATCAATGATTTCATAGCCACTTCCACTGTCCATTAGAAAAGCTACTACTCTGCACTTTAAAATGCCCTACAGTACTATCAATACAAATTATACCAGGAAGAGCTCACTCATGCTATTTCCTTGTGAGGAGAAATGAATGGCAAATGGATTCCTCTGTATAGTGGTATTGTGCATAGAGTTCAACCAGTGCTGTGGAGCCATTTGAACACATGCAGACTAAATTGGTTTCAGGGTCTGTGTGCACGTGAGTGTGCTCGTGCCAGTGTGTGCACGAATAATGAATAAGATCCTGGCACATCACAACTGGGTTCCTCTAATGCACTCCCTGTAGACCAGAAGAAATAAACAGATAAAGATGAAGTGGACGTGAATGCAATGGCAAAGTTAGAAAAAAAGAGAGAGAGCCAAAAGTGAGACCGAGCATGAGAGGGCAAGAGGAGAGGAGGGAGGGAGGGAGTTTTCAGTTTTGTTATTGGAGCCGTAGAAGTCATTTCTGACTTAAAGAGTTCCAGATGTGGGTCAGCCCCTGAGAAAGAGAAAGAGTAAGAAGGACGAAGAGAAATCAAGTGAGGGAGGAGTTCTGTCAGACTGTGCCATTCTATATGATCAGTGGTCTACCCTACCATTCTGGTTAGACAGGGGAAAAGGGATTGTTGCTTTTTGTCGGAAGGTGGGGGCATCGGCAGCAGGGGGTTGCCAAAAGCCACTTTCAGGGTGTGGGGTGTCAGGTGGTAAGGTGGTAGAGGGGCATGTGGCTTCCACAGCCCAGTCTGGGACCTATAAAAAGCTAGGGTGGTCAGAATAATAGTCTGTTGTTAATACACACACCACACACACTGGTCTTTCTCAAAAACCAATGACTGAACTCACCAAAATAGGCCAGTCGAAACCCAACCAAAAGACATCTGGTTAAGTACTGGGACAAAAGCTGCTCTTTAACTTATTTTGCAATCAAACAGGTCTAACTCAAATACATTGCCAGATCACAGCCAAGTCCAGAGCATTGCACCTGGTTGTTTTTATCTCTTGCAGGCTTAAATGGAGAGGACATGGTGATAAAACCAGTGAGAGCTGCACAGAATTTTAAATGTTAAGGTACCAGTGAGTAAGTGTGTGCATGCATGTGGGCAAGTATTGTTTGCTGAATGCTGACTGATCTCAGACCTTTACAAAGTTGTCAGCGTTACAGCGTTAGCCTCTTCTAAGTCATCATGCTGGCATCTTAAAAACATAACAATAAAGAGAAAGTTTATGTCCAAGAAAGACTTCAAAAAGCTCACTCATGCTTGTATTTCTCGTAGGATGAACTACTATAATGCACTCCTTACTGGCCTCCCCAACAAGACCATTAGACATTTGTCACATATCCAACACACTGCTGCTGCAAAACTGAAAAGCACTAAGGAAAGAAAACACATCACTCCAATTCTTAGATCTTTTTCACTGGCTTTTAGTTAAATATGGAATTGAAATAAAGGCCCTACTTATTCTCTACAAGTCTCTCAATGGTCAGGGCCCAAAATATATCAGAGATATGTTTAGTGAGCACAAGCACAGAAGGCTTCTCAGATCTGCAGGGACTGGTCAGTCAGTGGTGTCCAGAGTTAAAGCTGAACATAGTGAATAGTCTGCTCTTTTGGAATTTAGATATGACCCAACTGTAGCCATAATTTTACAACTAAGCTAAAGAATGTTTCATTTCCCACCATTTTTAATCATTGTGCCACTTTCAGGTAATATAGGTCCTGCTTTAAACTTGTCTGGACCTTATATTTTGTATATTTTGTGTTTATGCTGTTTTCTTGTTAAACATTTTAATAGTGCTTTAAATTGCCTCTGCATGTCCAAATCCTGCCTTTTTCACGTCCATGCCATATTTGCACAGAAAGGTGCTGCAGCATGATAACGTCTTAACTGAGATCAGTAGTGAGCCTTCTAATTGCAGCCCTGTAATACTGGCTGTCTCCAGTCATTTTCTCTCTCAAGCTCACTCATTGATTTGTGTATAATGTACACTGGTGTGTGTGTGTGTGTGTGTGTGTGTGCTTCTCCAGCATTTGTTTTCACTCCCTCTGTGTTGGGCTAAGCTGCACGATCACACAACAAAAGGCCATTGTGCTGCAGTAAAAAGCTCTGCTCCAGGGAGCTGGTAGTGGGCCACAAACAAAGGCTGGTTACATTGTCCCAACACAAGCTCATGAATCAACTCAACACTGGGCTGCCAAAAGAGTCATGGAAAGAGTGCTATGAGTATACTAGGGTTTGACAAAGGGGGCAGAGAAAAAGAGTTTGATTGAGGAGGGATGTGAGGGAGGAGGAAACAAATGGACAGGGAGCAGGATGCACAGCTGGAGTAGGAAGAGAAGGGAGGCAGAGAGATGCAAGATATGTGCGGATGGTGGTGGGCGAAGGGGATCAGTCCAACAGGAGGAGAGGAGCACAGGATGAGGAAATGGAAGGGAAAAAAAAGATTGTAAAGGAGTGCAGCCAACACAGCAAGAGGCTGAGAGGTGAAGTCAGAGTAAACAGTGCAGTGTCAACAGACAAGCCTCCTGCCTGGTCTCTAAAGGCTCTCTGCAGCCCAAATCACAACAGCAGAACATGAGTGACGCGTGAGCACTCAATCTTACAACTGACCTATGAGAGCGAAGAATTTAACATCACATTTTGCTGCACAACACGGAATCCAGCTGTAGTTTCTCCTTGTGTGACCTTGGTCAGGGAGAAAATACTTTCTTTGTTCATGTCAGATGAGTCTGCACTGTTATTTTCCTAATTCTGACAAGTCAAATCAGCAACAAATCCATCTAATGCTCATGCACAAAGAGCTGCTATTGTATCCAGCAGCAGGCCACAGTTCACCTTTTCCACACATGGACTGTGAGAGAGTGGAAAGCTGTGACCAGCACTCAGCAAGGAGAGAGTGTGACAGAAAAAAAAAAGTTTGGGGTGAAATCTGACATGCATTACCACATAGCAAAACATTCACTTAAGCCTGTCATGCGTCAATTTACCCACAAGAACAACCAAACATTATGTTGATGTAAACGCGCTAAAGGGAGACTTTAAAATATATTTACCATTGGCGTTCTTCCCGCAGATCAGGTGCTCGTAGTGCTGCAGGACTCCCCACAGCTCCGCGTCATTGTTCACCACCCCCTCCAAGGCCTCTGCACTCACCGGGGCGCATCCTGACCCCGAATCCGGCCCTGAATGACCCCTCTCGGCCATCAGCACCCGGGCTCCTATCTCCTCCACCAGAGCCTCCATGCATGCAGTCAGGCATATCGCTGCGTACTCGTGGATGCGCACGGAGATGCGTGTGTCCACCATCCAGCGGAAGAAGCGTCCCACGGAGAAGGACAGGCCGCAGCGGGCGGACTTGCCTTTCCTCAGCAGCTCGCCGGCGCTCATACTGTACATGGAGATCGCCTTGACCGTAGCAGAGACGCAGTGGTCGGCCAGAGCCCAGCTGAGCACCAGCCTCATGGCGCTCTGCACCTCGAAGCGTGTGCAGCGGCAGTGCATGACACTGAGCCGCTGAGCCTCTCTGGAGATGCGGATCAGAGCCCTGCGGAGGAGAGCGGACAGCCGCCTCACAGCCTCCGAGGAGAACACAGGTGGAGGCCCCCATTTCACGCTCCCACTCTCGGCCACTTTGCGCAGGATCTTGGCCACCTCCTCCTCCGTCCAGGGGAACTCTTCCAAGTCAGGTAAGCGGGGGCACTTGGAGAAGATGTCCTCCGGGTCTTCGGGCAGGACAGTGTTGACCGTGTCCCAGCTGTTGTTCCTGCTGTTCATGGAGCCGGAGTAGTACCACCAGTTCCCCCGGTGAGGGGCCGTCATGAAGGCCTGCGAGTTGGACTTGGAGGAGGACAGGCTGAGGGATTTGCAGGAGTCCCCCGCCCCGTAGCCGGAGTCCAGCGTCAGGTCCTCCAGGGTTTTCATGTGGACATTGCCAAAACCAGCCATTATTGTCCAAGTGGCCGCTTCAGGGAAACTCTGGAGGTGCGGCAAACCTGGTCAGCGGTTTACCTGGAAGTCAGAGAAGTAGCCGTCGTGACTCCCCGTCGAGCTGGATGGACTGGTTACGCTGCGAAGCACTTGTCTGACATGCTGCTGAGCGGAGTTCAGAGCAGGACGGCGAAATACTACAACCGAACAAGCAGATACAATCTTACTAGATAAAAAAGTAGCATCAACCCACTTTGTTTTCGCGTTAACAAACAGGGAAGTCAGGAAAACCGAAGTGACAGCCGGCTCACCTTTCCTCCGACCAACACCTGGATTTAAACTTCCCTCCAGCAGCCGAAAGTCTTTAAAAACTCGACGAAATGCCTCCCCGCTCTCTGAGTACAGACACTTATAAAACAAGCTCCATGTAGCCGCTCAGCAGAGCCAAAAATAGTTGTTCTTTTAATTTTATTTTCGGTTTGAACGGTGGAAAAAGTCCGAGTTTACTTCATCTCTCTCCTCTCACGTCGCCCGTCATGAGCAGCCTGCCGGGAGACGCAGCTACAGATGTGTGGGGGGCGGGGCCTCTACTGAATGACAATACGGAAGTAGCCCAAGCACCAATCAGTAGACGGCCGACTTTTGCAACAGCCAATCAGAGTAGAGTCCAAAGCTTTCCTAATTTGGAGAGAAGTAAACTTTGTTTTGCCTCAAATGCGCATCAAACAAAGTCCCTTGACATGTGTGACCTACTTAAGACTTCATATCTCCAGCTGTTTTGTGCTTGCAATTACAATTCTTATCATTTTAACACAATTTGAAATTAAATGTAATAATGTAAAGCCTGATCTACCTTAAAACCAAGCACATGTTCACTAAATAATCCACTAATTCATGGCTAGCTCCCCATCAGTGATTTGGGACTGGAAAAATTCCTCTGCTTAGTTTACTGAACCAAAATGCAAATCAGTCAGACACAACTTATCTGTTCACGTTTACTCACTGGATCTTGGCTTGCTGCCTGCACATGAGCTAATCTCACCTGCAGCCTGTAACAGAAACTGGCTCTGCAAAGCCGTTTGCAATGATTTAAGAGGTGGAGCAGTGTTTATTTTGATCAGAGGAGGCTTAGGGTTTTCATTGAAAGTGCCTTTTAAGAGCTTACGAGGAGAACACAAGTGTTGAAATGGCTTAAATAAAAATAAATAAAATCTTTTAATTTTCAGGTGAGAAGCTGTGTGCTAGTTAACTAGTCATCTACATTATGCCCATTCAGTACCAGGTCAGCAGAGGTAACACGAAAAAAGTGGCAGCTCTCGCTTTTACAAACAAAGCCTGAGAAAAATCCTCTTTCGAAATGTATCAGTTTGAATCATCACGCAGCTCTGTTGGTAATTCGTGGTTAAGTGCCGTAACATGCTTGAGGTGAATTAAAGTAAACATGTCAAAGAGGCCTGTGACTACCTGCTTCTCATCACTCTACACTCACAGAGACAAGTAAGGTGTGTCTCCACAAGAAGCAAAGCCCAGCTCTATTACATAATGGATTTAAGGCCCAAACATTCACTCCCTATACCTGTGAGGCTGCTACATTTCATGTAAGAGGCTGTGATGAATGTTTTCTTGCTTGTATACAGACATTACAGTACATGCTACGTATGTATTCAAAGTGGAAAAACTGACTCACAGACTCACGTTCATGAATCACTCAGTCAGGGGAGCAGGGAGTCAACCTTTCAGTCCAGTTAGCCTCCCTCTTTTTGGTGCTGTTAGTCAAAGCAGAAGACACACAGCTTGCATGCAGAGGGGATCGCAGGAGGTTAGCACTTGCCTCATGTGGAGCTCATGTAGCCGTGATGTGGACACTATTACCTCATGGCCTCTGTGTGTGTGTGTGTGTGTGTGCAAGGCAGGCGTGAAGCCAGACCACCACCCAGAACAAAGTCGCACACTTGGGGGACCAACAACTCTGCAAGTGTGGTCCAAAAACACATCAGCTCAGTTGGAAATGTAAAATGTTAGTTTCATAATGTTTGCTTTTCTCCCAGCATTAGTCATAAAACACAATGAATGTGATGTTAGAGGAACTGAACTCATAATGGGTAAGTAGATGTCAGCAGCAGAGCGAGTGTTTTAACAAGATATCATATTTACTTGTTTAGTTTTTGTAGCTAGAAATAAAAGTGCACCAGAGGCTGCTTAAATCTTGTTAAAACATACCTTAAGCAGCTTTGCAGTATAATTTGAGTATTTCCTATTTCAGCTAAATTATCTGCAGTGTATTTATAAAAAAAACACCCCAAGTGTTAGGTTTGACAGATTGACAAAAACTTTTGAGTGACACATTTCTGGTAGGCTGTGTAGTGAATTCTATGGAATTTATAGAAATCTATTCAGCTTTATGAAATCCCCTGGTTGCCATAATCAGATTTAGGTGCACATATGTGGTCAGACGATGAGATTTGATGCACTGCCTGAGTGTTTGTTCATGTGTGTGCATGTGCAGGAGGATGATTATAAACCTATTTATTCATATTATGTTTTCATTTATGCCGAAGCAATCCACCTCTGCACAAGTTATGCATTTCTTTATTTTCATGCGTTTCCAGCCAGCTAACCACTGCACCTCTGCACATACATGTGCTTATGTGTGTGGAGCTCCACCATGTGGCCAGACAGAGAATGGAGATTTTTTTTCTTTTATTTTTACCCCTCTAACAAACACAACAAAAAACACACTTAAAGTATTATCCGGACGTAAGCATAAAATTTTATTTGCAAAAAACCAACAAATCAAAATAAAAGTACAATACATTCTTAAAACCTTTTCTCTACAAAACAATTTCACAGAAATTACCTTGGAATGTATATTCCTTTTTTCATTTAGTTTCTTTATATATATATATATAGTCTTATATTTAATGTGTTTGCTGTCTTTTTAAATAGTCCCATGTCAGTGTTAAATGGTGTACAGTAGAGACCTTTTTCGTAGAGGCAAAAAAGGATCTTGGAGGGCATTTTGACAATCATATAGTCAATAACAGATCATTAGCTCTCATCCATGTATACGTCCAGCCCAGAGCCCTCTAGCCACTCCCCGTCAATATAAGTACCATGTTGCATAAACAGAGGCATTAGGAGCCCAGCCTCCAGCCAAAATAATGGGAGCAGGTGGGGTCCTGCTCGACTGCAGCTGCCACTGAGTCTCCATCACACCCTCTGTTTCCACTCAGCAGTCATTCTTAACATTTCTTCCTCTATGTCTGTCTCACCAGCAGTAGCCGAGCACTTCACATCATCAAAAATGTCCGCTTTACCCATACCTATCCTTCTTGCTTTTAACATCATACAACAAACACACTGACACGTCTGCAATTCATTAAATACAACCATATTTCCCTCTTTTTTTACAGTGTATCTAAATTTACAGTGACATTACAGCTTGCTGATAAATAACGTTGTATTTCTGTTTCTCCCTGCCCCCTTCAGTCATTAGAGTAGCTTAAAAACTGCCTGCAGCCAAACCCTGATAAAGGCACACATTTGTGAAACAGCCATGCCTTGCCACATTGTGTCCGACACATGAACTGGTCTCCCTTCTGTTAGAAAGCTTAAGAGAAGAGCATCAGTATTTTCAATAGCTAAGCATTCCCTGTCTCTGTGGTGTTCTAATTTGAGAAATAAAGGTTTCATCCCTCAAATCCAATATTTGAAACGCAACACCCAGCTCAGAAAGTGTTTAAACAAATGGTATAATAACATTAAATCAAACGTCAGAAAGCTTTCCGTTGTCCTCTGCTCTCCTTCTGTTCCAGCTGACAGTAAAGCTTAAGATTTGAAGGGATATTGAATGATATTCAGTAGAGTTTAAATATGTGAACAATTCACAAATTTAGTGTTTTAGAACAGGAAATAGCATCCCAAATATTAGTGCATTCTTAATCAGGACAGATGAAAACCTCTTTTAAATAACTACCAGCAGAACAAATTTATGTCAAAAAAACAAAAATAATCAAGTCATAACCAATACCTTGCATTAAAATGAATGTAGTATGTTAAACTGACATTACTTACACACAGTAGCATGACATTGGAAAAGATGAAGGGAATAAACTGAAGATAAAAGAGACACAGAAGGAGAGAGAGGGACAGAAAGAGATATAAATATGATCTAACCTGTATCTGTTTGGGAAAAAGGGCTTTTCCTGATTAGAAAACTTTCATAATATCAGTTGTAAGGAGAAGTTCAGCACTTCAGTCATTCTAGTAAATGATATCCAACAGGTAGTAATTTGATGTATTTAGAAATACTGCTTTTACCAAACACAGAGTTCCTCTACTCGAGCTACGCCACCATGTCTGAAATCTATCTGAATAACATTTTGACACACATTCTATTAGGCTCCCATGTGAGAGCATGTTAGAAAAAAGATCTTAGGTTGTCTTCACATCTCCTTGTTAGAAAAAAGGTGCTTCCTGTCATCTTAAGCACACACACACACACACACACGCGCACACACGCACACACACGCAAGCGGCAACATACCCACGCACACTTATATATATATTTACACTTACCCACACATACAAACACACACACACACTCACAAAAACAGCTGCTTTCCAGTCTGTCTGAAAACATTGCACCAAAAAGGACAGAGAGAAGGAGAAACAAAAATATCTCGCTTCTCTCTGTACAGTAGTTCAGTCAGTGAGGCAAAGTGATGACTCAGGTCTGTCTGTGTAAAGAGAACACCTTCAAATTTCTGGTTTGGACTCAGTTTCCTCATACAGACAAACGTACAACAGGGCCCGATGGCGAAACACAGGTGTCCCTGAAGGGAGCCAGTTTCCAAAAAAAGGCAGAGTTCAGGCAGTGAGTGAGCTCCTACAGGTCTCTCTCTCACACACACACAGTGGATCTGCAGGTAGGTTTAGGATCCTCCCACCAAAAGGGGGCGCTATCCTTTAGGAGTTTTCTTGTTTTGGGCATTCCACATGCCTCTTTTGGAGTGGTAGTAGTGAAAGAAGTTCCTCAAGCGTAGTCTTTCTACTTCCAAACCATTCTGTAGAACCCTACAGGGGTAGGAAGGAGAAAAACTTGGTTAGAAGTAGTGTTTTATTTGTGTAGTTTAATTTCTATATAAACAGACAGTTTTGGTTTTATTCCAGTCAGACTGTGAAGTCTGCTGCACTGAGAATTCAAGATAAGAAAACACAACTTGAGAGTTTTTAATAAGGGTTATGTTGTAAAGTTACCTGTCCAGCAGCTCCCAGTCCTCTCCCCCCCATCGATCTTTGAATTCCTCTGTGTTCATCCCCCCAATCTTATCAAAATCGGACTTGTAGATTCCAAAAAGGCCAAAGCCGTTTACTTCCCAGTAACCTATGAAGCCAAAAAAAAGAGAACTTTGAGCACCGTTTCACCGTGTTGCATCAGCATTATGATAAAAAGAGACTCTGATGCCTCCACAAGTATGTGCTTCTAATGCAAGTGTAGTTATGATATATGTAAATAGAGAACCTGCACTATGAATACAAAGTAGATGTCTGAGTCAAACTAAAAACTTTGCTGAAAGTTAAAAGGAAGAAAACTATGCTAATACGAGCACAGATGTGTTTGTGCATGCATGCGTGTTATTCGTGTGTTACCATCAGGCTCCTGTGGTGAACTGCCACAGCTGAGTCTCATGACAATGGGAGCAAAAGCAAGGCGTCCTTCTACACAGTGCTTCCTGATGCTTTCCAAGATATTCAGAGGGAAGTGGATGTGCAGGTCACACAAGAACACGATGCTGTGACTATCCTGTCAAGAGAATGAGGAAAAATGTTAAGGTACAGCTTCATTAAATAATTAAATCGCTCCTTTGTCTGAGAAAAAGGAAATTGTGCACAGTGGACCTGGGGCATCTGATTGCAAGCGGATGTTCATGTGCAACTAATGACGCATTTTAGGATTAAAGAGAGCGGAGACGTCTGGGTTCGGCATCAGTGGCTTGTCTTCACTTGAAGAGCCCGCGGGTCATTTAGACATGAGTGACAGCCCTGTCATCCCATCGTGACAGCACTGACACTCAACTGACGGATCAACGTCTGTCCAAATTTCCAGCTGCTCCAAGCTGCCGTAGGTGGGTGCGTATGCGGATGTGATAGAGAGACAGGCGGAGAATGGCGTGAGGGCACATGCACAAAAATAACCCGTGAAAGGGACTGAATGTGACAGCTATGGCGCACAAATGACAGAAGAAATGCAGCTATCCATCTCAGCAACTCCCCATCATCCACATCTGGGCTATGTGGGTGAGGCTCGAAGATAAAGGCTAGCAGTGATGTATTCATTATGCATGAGTGTTCTTTTTGTCTGTCCATCAGCCGGTAAAAGGCCATGTGGTCAGTGAGAGCGTCTGACCTTCAGTGAGCGGCTTTTTTCCCTGCCAGCCCGCATATTGCTGTCTTCCCTGTGTGTGTGTTTGCTTTGCTAACCTCAATAGTGTCCACGCCAATCTGCAGTCCTGCTGAGCGCTCAAAGTTCCCTTCTCTCCTAAGATACTCATATCTGCCAACACAAATAGATTCAAGAAATCACACAATATCTTTAAAAAATATTTAATTTAATATATGTGGGGCTGCTTGTGTTACATGCACACACCTCGGCACACTGCTCTCCCTAAGCGCCTGCTCCACATCCATGTCTTCACTCTCAAAGTCGACGATGATGATGCTAAAGTTGTCGTCCTTTGTCTGCCGGTGAAGATTCTCCATGTCGGAGATGAACTGCTGCACCCAGCGAGCTTGGTTTTTCACTGAAGGACAGTAAGACCAAATATAGAAAAGAGCAGCAAGTTAGGAAAACAAAATTAAAAGAGGTGAAAGAAAAGACAGTCTCTTTCATTATGTTTTCTTGTGCTGAATCCTTTTTGGATGACTGACCTGGCACCACAAAGTGCACCATGACATCCCTCCTCCACTGCAGCATGACTGGCTGGCAGAGCAGAGGCTTGGCGTAGGCAGTGCTCCAGGGTGTCGCTCCCAGCCGGATGGGGGACCTCGTGGAAGGAGGTGGTGGCGGTGTGGTGACGCCGGGCGTGGCAGAGGAAGGTGCCGAAGCCGGTGCCGACGCCGGGGCAGAGTCTGTATTCTCTAGACTTTCCTCTCCTTGCCTGCCGCGGTGAAGCAGCAGGTAAATGTATTCTGACAGACGCAACACGCTGCGGCCCCTCTCCATTAGCTCCAGCTCCACAAGGTAGCGGTTCCCCCTCGCCGAGTCACGTCGCTTCTCCACATTGATGATTCGCAGCAGGGTGTAGATCCTGGGGCAGAGATAAAGAACATCATGAGAAAACAGCGACAGGCTGTATATAAAAAAGACGGTTTCTTGCATCATTCTCACAACGGTGTTAATTATCGTTTGTGTATTGGTAGACCACTTCAAAAAAAATGGATGAAAAGAAGAAAGGAGCACAACGAAAACAGAGAGAAGCCACCTCACGCAAGTAACATCAAGGTTTGTAAGCACTACAGCGGAAAATGGTAATCAGCACACTGAAGTCTGCTAACAAGACGTCAAAGCACCGGGGCATGACCAACATGCTCCGAGTAAAATTACTTTGATCTTCACATAATGGTTAACATAAAAAACACATTTGAACTTACAAGGCTGCAGGGAAACATAAGCCGTCTTTGTCTCACATTGTTCTCACTCGCTCCACTTTATGCTCACCCTCCATTGTGTTCATTGAGTTTCTCCATGTACTGCGCCAGCACGTCCACCACCTCGCTCTCTGCCAGCTGGAGGTTGCCAGACACATTGCAGCGAAGGTCATTCCAGTCAGAGCGCAGCAGCTCGAAGTCCATCGGATTGACTGAGAAGGTCCTCTGCCAGTTGATGCTCTCTTCTGCCCAGCCCGGCCGAGCCTCGACCTCCTCGTAGCTGTAGTCCGACATTTCACCCTCCTCTGGTTCCGGCTCGGGATCAGGGTCGGGATTAGAGCGGTTTGTATCTCGGTCAATGTCGACTGGGTTGGGTTCTGGGTCTGGCTGCTGCTGGGACTCTGTAATCTCTGAGGTCCTGAGGTAAGACGTGACCCGGGACTGACCTGGGAATGTGTTTTCAGTGGAGTTTAACCTTGGTGGGGTAACTGGAGGAGGCAGATCTTGGTGATTGGACAGGTGGATTAGGAGGTCTCCTTTGCTGGGCAGATCCGTCGTGACAGTAGTCTTTAAATCCCAGGGTTCGCCTTTCCTCTTGCTTTTCTCTGGCTGTTTTGCCCCAGCTGCCTTGCTAGAAGACTTCTGTGCACTCTCATTCTGTATGTTGATGCTTCCATTGTGAGGAGATGCCTTACCTTCCTTTGTAGGAGGGTTGGGCCAGAGCTGAGGGGCACTTATCAGGCTCCTACCTCCTGTTGTACCTCCCCCACCATGTCCTTTGGCACCCAGGTTGACCAGCCTTGTGGTCTTCCCAGTTTGGTACAAAAACACCCCTGGGAACACCTCTCTAGGGTGGCGAGACATCCTCTCCTCCCTCCTTTCTCGCCGCTGCTCCCTCTCCCTCTCCCTTTCCTTTTCCCTCTCCCTGGCAGGCCTCGGTCTGGTGATGTAAATCTTGTTTTCTTCTTTCTTCTCCTTCTTGTTCCCGCCAAGCTTACTGTTATCGTGGAGGTTGTTGCTATGGGCAGAGTTGCTGAGGATCTGCCTGGCTCGACTTGCAAGGGCAGAGAGGGAGGACTTCTGGGGGAAGAGAAGTGAAGACTTGCTGAGTTTGGGTCGTGCCTCAGCTCCCTTTTCCGCTCCTGCACCACCTGTTCCTTCACCTTTCCTGACAGGATCCAGCTCTGCGGGATCAGTGTGGATCCAGGAAAGAGAGCGACTCCTAACCACGCTGTCCATATCAGGTTGATGAACCCTAGGTTGGGCCTCTTTAATGCCCATCCGGGTGTCCTGTCTTATGCTTCCCTTGGTATGATCTCTTCCCCAGTCTCTGTCCAGATCCCTACCCATCTGCCGATCGCTGTGAGGAAAGTGTCTCCTTTCTCTGCGGTGTACGATGCTATTGACTGCTCCTTCCTCTTCTTCATTGGGGTCTTCCTCCTCTTCCTCCTCCTCTCCGCCGGCTTGTGTTGGTCCCGGCTTTGAGTGCTGATGGGAGGGGTTAGATGTGTGGCTGGTCTGGCTGGGATGAGATGGCTTCTTGGGGGACTGTGTGCCAATGATCTCTGCTTCGTCCTCTGTATCTACCACCTCCTCTTCCTCTAGGAAATCTGGAGCCATGAAGGAGACTCAAAGTTAAATAAACATGTACACATATGTTTATATATACATATGTGAGTGTCTGTGTGTTCAGTCTGTGTGTGTTTGCTCATTATTAGTTACCATCTGGGTTAGGGAAGAAGAATGGTCTGTCATCTTCTTCCTCATCCATCTTCATATATTTGTAGAAACCAAATCTGGCAGAGAAAACAAGAGGCAACACACACACAACCACATGTATTAGCAGCAGGTTGAAGTTTCAACGTGCCTCGCGGCATAATAAACTTAATCTCTTAGCGAGAGGTCGCACGCATGAATCACTGCCATCGAATTCACAGACACTTGGCCACTTATTCTGCATAATCAGTGTACTCGCTCATATATACAAGACAGAGACAAATGCTCCCTTAGCTCTCTGAGAGATAAACAAAATAGTGCCCTTACTTCTCTAAGTAGATAGGCGACTCTCTGTAGAAACATTTGTTCTCTCGCTCCATGTGGGTGAGACGTGTGAAGTCATTGGGGTAGACGAAAGACAGATAGACCTGAAAAATAGTCAAATGTCAGTCGAAAAATGCAATGACACCACAAAACACTGATAGAAGCAGCTGATCTCCATCTGTCACTATTCTGTGAGGTTCAGATTAACATCAGTGTTCTATTAAAATCAGCCCTTCAGCATAATGCTGCATTTTGTTAAGGAGATTCCTTTAAAATTTAACATTTGCTGCGTAACTCATGGTTCTCATTTCCAGTTCATTTGCAGTTGCTGCAGTAACTTGTGTTGCCCTAAAGGGGGGAGCAGCGCTCAACACTACCCGCAACCTTCTTCCTCTGAGCTTTGTTTGATACAAAGGCAGAGATGCAGTGGTAATGTTCAAACCAGCATAGATGTAGCTTCTCTGTTCTCAGTCTACTTGATCTGAATATTACTCTGAGTCTGTAATGAGCTGCTTTTTAGGAGGTTAAAAGGGATGCACTTCTAACGACCCTGCAGGTCCAATTTAGGCAAGAGTGGGCAATTAAAATGCACATGGTCTCACACAAACTGATTCAGAGAAAAACATCAGTCTTTGACCAGGAGGGATGGTTACTTACAAACTGCAGGCCCTGGTATCTGGCGATAGGAAAATCTTTGACTACGTAGGTTGGAGAGTAAAGACAGGCTGGAAGAACATTTTCCAGACGAGAGGGGTCAATCATTGGAGCTGAAGAGGGAGACAGACAGAGAAGGAGGGGGAGGTAAATATTTGACACCTCAGCCAAACAAATATGTGTATTGGATTTAGTCTTAAACAAACACAGGAGTCAGAAAGGTAAGAGATGATCAGGGCAATGACAGAAAAAAGGAGGAAAACACACCAAAAATGGAACACAGCCAAGCCAGACCAAATAACTCTGTGAATACAGCTAAAATGTCAGCCGCAGAGACTGAGAGCCACACAGTCTATCAGGCAGTTAGAGAAAACAACAGGTCAGAAAATCAGAATGGAGACAGGAAAGAAAAGGGGACAGCATGAAATGATGAGTGGCAGATTTACTGCTGTAGAAGGTGTCCCTGGGATCCGGCTTCAGCATATCGGCTCCGTGCAGCACATTGCTGCCTCCCTCCAAACCCTGGACTGGCTGAGACTCCTCCAGGAGACGGATGTGACTGGCCAAGGTCTGTGGGATGTGGTCCACACTGTTCATCTTCAGACTGGACTCATCTGAAAGAATGAAAATGTGATAGAGAGGTAAAGAGCTGAAGCAGACATGGTGTAAAAAAAGGACCAAAAGAAGATCCATTGCTGCATTTACTGTTTTGATGCTCTTAACTGACAAGTTTGATGTTTACTGTTGGAAAGAAAATGTCACCAGTGCCACAATTATCATAAATCTTTGCCATGTATGAAAAGGATGAGTATAAAAAAAGGCAAAAAGAGAGGCAGAGGAGGAAGGAAGGAATGAAAGGAAGCAGCGGAAGAGGGGGAGAACAGTAACAAAAGCTGAAGAGAGAGGTTCAAAAAAAAGTTGGAAGTAAACAAAAACAGAACAGAGCAGAGTCATAATTATACCAATCGATAGCGGGGAAGGAGGAGAGAGCACGTGTGATTAATGGCATGTCAGGAGCAAGGCCTGATGGGAGAAATGCTTTATAATTAACAGGGTGGTCAGCATCATTTTTACCCTCCAGAGGGTGGAGTGTGCACAGTCACTGTGTGTGCTTGTGTGCATCTTGTACACAGCATTTTCAAACTTCCTTTTTTCTAACAATGAGACATCTGTTGATCACCTTTCCCGGTTTCTAGTACACACAAGCGTTTGCCAAGACTAACTATCTACATTACTGAGATCCTCAAAACAAGGCCACAGACAAACAAAACAATGGAGCTACCTTCGCTTTCTCTGGATAAATTTGCATCTTGTTTCACATATTATACATCCGGGTTAGCATAAAAACTACAGCGTGAATTTACACACAGCACAGATATTGGGCTGGAGCCTCCCCATGGGGTAATACCATGCTAACATAGATACTCTTTATTGTTTTGTGCTTATTTGTATTCCCTTGCCAGCGCAGTAAATGTCAGAGATTACGTGGTTGTGATTGTGTAACTTCACACATTAAGGGCTGACATCGAGGTTGCAGTTTTATGCGTTTTCGCTGGTAAATAGAGAAAAATAATAAAATATACAGGATTACTATGCTAATAAGGAACTGTATATGGCGTGCACACATGAGAATTTATTTCAAAACTGTGGTGAACTGTTCTGCTAGTCCAGTGACAAATATGCTGATAGTAATATGCTGATAGTAATGGCAAATAATACTGCATTTAAGAAGAAGAAGGAGGAGGGTGAGGAGGAGGACAAGGAGAAGAAGAAGGAGGAAGAAAAGAAGAAGGAGGATAAGGAGGAGAAGAAGGAGGAGGAAAAGAAGGAGGACAATAAGAAGACAAAAAAGGAAGATGAAAGAGAACAAGAAAAAGAAGAAGAGTACAAGAGCATGAACAAGAAAACCATTCGGAGAGTGTTCTGTGAATTTGCTGCTAAATATGAGCCTATTTCAGGATCACTTCTCAGGCTAACAACTGTCAAAAATATATGTGGATGTACAGTCTTTGTACAATGTGGCACTGTTTCCTGAGCCACCCATCTCTTAGCCTCCAGCTACAAGCCTGTAGCAGGGAAGTGCATGGAGCATGGGCATGATTTCCCCAAGTCATACCAAGAAATGATATGCTTCTTATTACAACTGCTGAAAAACACAATAATGTTAACCAAAAGCCAAGCAGACATCTAATTAAACCGAGCAGCAGTGAGAACAAGTGTCCTGGAATAGAAGAATAAATGTATTTTTCTCCAACAGGAATGAATATCGAGTACTTTCCAGTGTGAGAGAATGGAGAAATGTAGCGAGGGAAAGAGCGTGACATAAAGGGAGGAGAAAGGATGAATGGGTGGAGGGAGAATGATGAGGAGATGGTGACCTCATATACCGTATGTTCCCTCATTCTTCTCTGACATAACTTGTCATAAACAAGGAGGCAGGACTTGGCACACATCCACAGCTTTACCCAAGACGACAAGTCCACACATCATTTTCTATGCAGCCGGCATTCTCCCCTGCTAACGATACTGAATTCTTGTGACACATTACTATTCTTGGAGCTATAGAGGTTAGACGTCGATTCAGGAGCTAGTGTTCCCATCTTTGCTATGAATGACACCTATAGATAAAAATAGAGCACCTATTAGATTCTCTATCTTCGCTTTGGCCCCACATAGTAGAGATTTGCTGTGTGACATCTGCAAGAAAGCCCTATTCTCAAGTAGAAAACAATAATGAGAAAATAAAAGTTGGCTCTGCGACATTAAATTACAGATAGTGTGGTGGACATTACCAAATTTACAGAACTATTCCTAATTATTTTACACACTTGAAAAAGAAAATAAGCAGAGTCAGTGTCCCTTCGTCCACTTAAAGATTTATAGTGCACTATTAAGAAAACCAAGTTGGTCTTGAGAGCAAGTAAACGTTGTTGCAAAATATATTAACTTGAATCCAATTTTTTTTACTGTTCCTGACAAGCATCATATTCCCAAAATATGATTATCACCTGATTCTCACCTCCTGTCACGAACTGCATCGCTTTATCTTGTTCGCTCAGCCTCGCAGGCATTGTTTGTATTCAAACCCCATAAAAATTTGTTTTAGGTGCATCTTGTGACTTGGTAATTGTGGCCTTACAAATGTCTTATTGCAGTCATAACGACACCAAGAAGGCTGACAGAACAATCTTATTAAGGCTATTGAATCATTATTTTTAACCTTGTACTTATTTACCATCATGTCCTGTAGCTGATGTGCTTACATATGTCTACATGCATATTAAACACGTGCAAATACATTGTCCAAATGGCCTAAATCAGGGGTGTCAAACATGCGGCCTGCAGACCAAAACTGGCCCTCCAGAGGGTCCAATCCAACCCACGAGATGACTTTGTAAAGGGTAAAAATTACTAGGTAGACATTACCTGCCAATTGTAAATTTGTAAAACTATAAATTTAAAACAATTTCTAGACCATGACAAGTTGTTTGATCATAAAGTAAAATACTAGAATGCTCTTTGTTCCTTTGTCATTTTGTGTCTCATTTCTGTAATATTTTGTCTTATTTTTGGTCTGACTTTGGTCGTTTGTCTCAGGTTTTTGTCATTTTGTTTCTTTTTGTCTCACTTGTGTTTTGCTTTATTCCATGTTTTGTATTGTTATTTTGTCGCTTTGTGTTTTTTTGTCTCGTTTGTGTTAGTCTACTTTTTTTTTTTGTTTCTCACTTTTGTCCTTTTTGGTCTTGTTTGTGTCATTTGTGTAATTTTTTGTTTTGTTTTTGTTGTTTGTCCATTTTTTTGTTGCTTTGCAACTTTTTGGTCTAATTTTTTTGTCTTTTTTGCTTTGTTTTGAGTCGTTTGTCTCATTTTCTGTTGAATGTGGCCCCTAAAGTGAAGCTAAATGGTTTTATATTTGATCAGATTTTTCTGATAATGGATACTAGATTGAACTAATGAAGTTGCTGGTTTAATAGCATGACGTCTTCTTTATATATGGCAAGTTCTCAGCTGGACAAAAGAACATAATTTTCTAGTATGAGTAGCATGTATCCCGTGTCTCTCATACAAAGCACACAAAACTAGTAAGTCCATTTTAAAATTCATCACTACATTTAGTTTGCTTCTGTGACAAGATGATAGAAAAACTTTCCATGCAGTATATAAGCAAGAATGAGTAGTTCTTACCTGTGTACAGGGAGATGTAGGCCGAGTCTATCACTTCATATTTCAGTCCGGGGAGGAATGGACGCCACTGTGTGAGAGAGAGAGTAGAAAGTGGGAGAAAAAAAAGGACTGAGTGAGAAGAGAAAACTAAATGCCAACATGTGGAAAGTGTAAGCTGAGCAGAAATCGTCCATCACTCTTTTGCCGGTTAAACTGTGACACTCTCCGTGTTATTGATCTTAGCGACATCACAGGATCGATCTGATGCTGGGTTTTTTGTATAAACACACTTACCCAGAGAGGGGAGAGGAAACACAATGGCAAATGTGGAACATGAACAGAACAAGACATGCGATGCCATGAGGCAAACAGGAGCGAATAAACAAAGAAAATAGACGGTGAACAATGCCAGAACATGGACGTATGAAAAGGATGGTGACGGGTAGGGGTAGAAAAATAAGATCTAGTAATGACCTGAAAGCAGAGGAACATCGAGAGAGAAATAAAGAGAGAGAGAGAGAGAGAGAGAGAGAGAGAGAGAGAGAGTGGGAGAAACAAGCTGCAATTCTTTTAAATAGATTTCACAATTACCTCGTCACTTCTGGTTACTCAGGATATAATCACAGGAGACAGGTCATTTTCCAACCCTTGGCTTGAGAATACAAATATAAACACCCTCCTCAGGCTCATGCAAATGTGTGTACGCACATGTGTATGCATAACAAACAAACACAGCGTCTTAGATTCTGTGGCATTTTGTCAGAAATGCAGCTCAGGTTGTAGCATCAATTTCTGATGCAGAAAAGCCACTTGTTTTGTACCATATCTATAGTGCATTCCCTGTGATTCGCACCCATACTGACACACTGATACAGAAGCCCACAATCCCACAGAAGTGCACATATATAAGAACAACAAACAAGGACACAGTGTAGCGTCATGCTGAGCAGCAGCAGGTAGCAGCTCCGCAGGCCACCAAAGGGATCGGTACTGTGCCGTTATTTCAGGGTGATCGTCTTCAAGGTCAAACCAGAAGGCTGTCAGAGCCAAACTCAAGGAAAGGACAAAAAAGTAGAGACTACGTATGAGCTTAAAAGATTTGGTTTTACCCGAATGAAAGAACAAGTTCACTGTGAAGTCTTTTCATCAGAGGTGGCAGTGTTGCACAAACAAGACCAGCAAACTGAATCTGACACAGATAAAAGAAATTCAGCCAACACTCATTTTAGCATCGACGCCCATGCTTTTCCTACTGTGAAATGTGAAAATGATTTCTGTGAAAAAAAGTCTAACACCCCTCTCCAGTTTCCAAGATCCCATAGGAAGGGGTGAGGATGCAGAAAGTAGGCAAGTCTTTCCACTCATCGTATGAGATGCGGCAGAAGGACACTACAAATCACAAGTGAGCTCTCAGCCACTGGGAATTTTACTTGAATTTTAAAAACAACTAAATCTTGAACTTGGAGACAGCAGTTTCACAGAACACACAGAAAATCCCATCTCAGGGCCTACTTTCTAGCCTTTTTCTGAAGCTTTTGATCACATCTCTCAGTCTTCCTCCAGATCTCTTCATTTCAACACCATTTTGTTCCACTGTGGCTACAATTGTAATTGGTTAGCAGCATTTCTGCAATGTAAAATGGAAAAAAAAGAGGACTCGTCTCTCCAAAGAAATGCAACTCAAAGTGGCTCAGCTTTACAGCTCAAAGCTGACAGCGGGGAATGTTTTTGCTAAATTTTAAATGAGAGTTGATGTGAAAATTTCTCTTGTTCGTCGTCTGGCCTCATGTATTATACGATGAATTTCTTCTTACATTCCTATACTTTTAAGATATGCATATACACAGAGTATTCTTTGAGGGCGTGCGAATGTAAGTGTGTTTTTTCTGCAAAATAGTGTGGACAGGAAGCCGCAGGAAGGAGCCGAGGCCTGCTCACTGGCCCTATAAGTTCAACAGAGGGAAAAAAAATCAATATCTAAGGGGAAATAATAAAACAGTACCAATTTCGGAACAAAATGACAATAGGCAGCCAGCAGTGTTGTTTCATCAGGGCTGGACCACCCACTGACTTATGAAGGCTTGATATCATTTTCAATCAGCAGACTGAAAGTGGGTATTGGTCCCACTCCTTGTGTGTGGTTTGATACCCACCACAGTAACATACATTCTGTTCCAACTTACCGTAAACACACACAAACACACACACACACACTGAGGTAGTTTGCCTCTGGTTACATCAGGCATCGGTTATTTTTTATCCCTCGATGATTAGGAGTTTATTGCTTTTGAGAAAGCAGACTGCTGGCTGCCGTGTTTGTTTCCTCTAATTCAATCGGTTGCTCCAAAGCCGGAGGCGCTATGGAGGTAAAGTTGTTTCGTTAATGTGACACATAAGGGGTAATAACATAATGAAACTATCTAACCTTTCCACGTATACATAAAAATCGTTTGAGATTTAAGGTCAAATAAGATTAACAGAAAGTAAACACTTCCATTTTTGGACAATAGTCCCATTTAGTATTTTCATGGAAATAAACTGTTTTTTTTTGGTCGGTATCATCTCACCTTTTGTGCTACAATCTTTGCAGGCTGTCCAGCTGTTATCCACGTCCATTTGTTCCAGCGAGGACAGAGCGGTTCGCTGTGTGCTTTCTATCTATTTTCTCTCTCTTTCTCTGTGTCTTACTCCCACACACCTGGCTTTAGGCCCAAAGCGGTACGGTGATAAACAGAAAGAAAATCACCGGCAGAGTGGAGGACAGAACAAGACAGATGTTAACAAGTCTGACGACACACGCCTCGGGGGAAGAAGGCAAGAATAGCCCGGGACTACGCTGCTGTTACTTATCTATTTTGCTTGTATTTATACAGGGTAGTTTGCATGTGCTTGCATGGTCATTTAAAACATAATCCTGTTTTTAATTTTTTAGGGACAAGAGAACCTGGAAATTGTATAATACTGATTAAAACTTACTGCAGTTACCACATGAGACATACAGTCATAAACAAAAGTTTAAATACACTTGTACAAATCATATATACTACCAGTCCAAAGTTTGGACACACCTTCTCATTGATTTATTTATTTTTTAAAATTTGTGATATTTTCCTAAAGAGGAACACTTTTTTACAACATAATTCCATATGTATTATTTTATAGTTTTGATGTCTTCAGTATTAATCTACAATGTAAAAAATAATTAAATAAAAACCATTGAATGAGAAGGTGTGTCCAAACTTTTGACTGGTAGCGTATGTTATGGCAATCCTGAGTGGTTAATGACTCCTATACCTCTGAACTTTCTGTAATGATATCATTGAAAACCATGTGTCCTCTATCAGATTTCTGATCATCTCTAAATTTATTATAGATCTTCTAGAAGTCAGCAGGGTCAAAAATATACACATAGCAATGCCAGTATTTGGTTAAAAGTATTTTGGCCACCCACAGTTTTCTGGCAAACTTCTGGTTGTATCTTTGACCACTCCTCTTGACAGTATTGGGACAGTTCAACCAAACTTGTTGGCTTCCTGACACAGACTTTTTTCTTCATCACAATCCACAGGTTGTCAATGGGACACCAAAACAGCCCCAAAGGATAATACTACCACCACCATGCTTGACTGCAGGTTTGATGTTCTTGGGGTTACAGGCCTCATTGCGGCCAAATTGGCAAAATTTCTGTTTCATCTGACCACAGAAATTTCCTGCAGAGCACATTTTCTTTGTCTCGGTGATCAGCAGCAAACTTCAGTTAAATGTTAAAGTGCTGCTTCTTGGGGAGAGGCTTCCTCCTTGCATGGCAGTCTCTCATTTTCATAAGATCTATAATAAATCTATGAAAGAACCAAAATGATGAAAGTATGATGATATAGGAGTCACTGGAAACTCATGACTACCATGATTCACATGGTCTTTACAAATGTATGTAACTTTTGTTCAGGACTGTAAATGCTGGCGACAGTTTTCAGTCAGTCTGCAGTGGAAAACATATACTATTTACAATGTAACATTTGCTCAAACTTTAGTGTCCAAGTTACTTTGAGTTTGTCAGAAATAAAACAGTATATTCATGACTGGTCTTTAAAATTTTACATCTTGAATAAGCTTGAAGCTGAGAGGCAAAACCAGAGAGACTGAATAATGTAATTTTGGTCTCTTCGTTGGACTTTTGTAGAGTGAGAAAAATCTGAATATATCAACCTTATATTTCAGACAGATACAGTATGCGAATTGATCTATAAAGATAGGCACAGATAGACACAAGATAAGGTGATTTAAGTTGTCCAAGTTAAATAGATAAATTGAGAAATGGGTTAAGGCTATTTCAGGCATAGAGGAATGGTAAACACTATATGAGTTCAGGAGGGTTTGTGTGCTTTGTTAAAGACCCCTACAGTGAAAAAAAAATCAAGTTTTTAACCTTGGTGTCACGGCTATATGGTGTTTATTACGTGCTAAAAGGCACATCGTGAGTGGGGGGCTTCTTTGATCTGCACATTCTGAAGGAAACAACAGTGTGGAGCTACATCTAAATCATTTTCAGGCAGGATGGGATTACTTTCATGGTGAGAAACTTCTATATATGCAACTTTGAGACACCGAGATGAGTTTTTAGGGCTATAATCGATACCTGGAGACAGACTTGATTTGCTTGGTATTATTATTTCGCCAAGAGTGAATGGAAAAGGGGAGAAAAAATATGAAGAAAAAGACTTGGACATGAAAAACTCTCAAGTAATGAAAAGGCGTTGAGGATTCAAGTTGAGACCTTTACAGAGTTTGACAGATGCAGCTGAGTTTTGACAGCATCTGTTGTCACATTGCGTCCTTCTCAGGTACACTGTGTGATTCATCTCGGTGGAGGCAGCAGTTACTAAAATGAGACTAAGTTCTTTTAAAGAAAACTCATAGTGGCAGACACAACTCTCATTATTGCCAAGACTACTGATAAGCCTTGTGAAGTGCTTGTGCTCGCTCACTATCAGTATGAATAAAAGGTAGAACATAGCACAGGTGCTCTCATTGACCCGTCTATGTGTTCCTGTTACCAGACAACTGTTCGGCCATAGCAACCGTGACTTCACTGAGAATGACATGTTGCTAATAAGCCAAGAATTAGGCCTTGGGGTGCAAAGAAGACAGTTAACAAGCTAATGAGAGCGCATAATAATAACCTCTGAGTGTTTGTCTCTTTGAATAACTGTTCGGTTTAGGGGTTTATTGCCACTTATTATGCTACCGTCATTACAGAGAAGTCCTGTAAAGCAACAACTTTTGTTACCAGCAAGCAATAAGTGTCTCATTTAAACCAGAGTATTTACAGATGTGCTAAATGTCCTCTTTGTAATTTAACTCAAAGCTTTTATATCTGCTGTATTATCAACCAACATTACCTCCAAATAATTATAGTTCAACATTTAGGGATATACTGACTTATTTGCTTTCTTGCCATGAGTTAGATGAGAAGATTGCCTATAGAGAATTAAATGGAATTCTGTGAAAAAACAGACATCTGGAGAGCTACTTGCAGAGATCAAGTTCACTCCACAAGACAGCCTAAACTGTACTCCAAGAACATGAATGCAGTCCTTTAGGGGTCTTGTCACAAACAATGTAATAAAGCATTTATATTTTAAAAGACTGAGTTAGCCATTCAAGGCAGCATTCAAAACCTGATTTTTATTAATGACATATTTATTTCTCGAGCAGAGCAGTAGCAGATGCGAGATGATAAAGAGATCGTAAGAAAAGTTATGACAGCTTTGGTAGGGAGAGAAACAAAATGTGAATTTTAACATCAACGTTAATGGAAATTCTGCATCTGCGGTGCTGCCCATTGACAAGCGCCTGGCAGCAGAGCATCAAGAAGAGACTCTTGACAGGCTCTGAACAAATACCTCCCCATCAGGGCATAAAAGACACAAAAGACTGCTGGTGTTTTGATGCTTTCCTCATGCTATTGTAGAACCTTCATACAATGAAAGTTGACAGGGAAGTAGACAGCGAAGAAAAGACGAAAAAGCACCTACCTCAAAAAAAGCTAACCGAAAACTACAGTGTGGAAACAAAGACATAAGCTCCTGAATGATTATGCTCTTATTTCAATTGACAACTAAATAGAACTAAACATTTACATGCGAGAGGATAAATGCCACTCTCCATTCCACTCAGTGACATGACAACAGTGGCTTGTTTCTCACATCAAATCATGTCTTGTCGAGGGATGAAGGAACAATATTCATAGAAAGATGAGGAGGTGGATACAGAGACGCGGTCTTTGATTTTTAATGCTGAATTATACATTAGCCAAAGTCTCTCAGACCAGACATTTCAGAAAGACAAATGAGTCCTATATCCATAGCAATTACTGCCATGCTGTAGTCACTGCATCTACAGCGATGCCCTGTGTGCTCGGAGGGGAAACTAGTTAGTCACACTCTCACTAGATTCACTTCCAGCCAAATGTACACGACAGAAAATCCTGGCCATGTGTTTGCTCCGCGACCACATGAATAAAACTTATGACAACGACATGCAGGTACTTTGGACAACAGAATGCTTACTGGAAAAGAAAGCCCATAGGAACAACTAGCCTGGCCTGAATGCAAATAGAAGTAAAACAAATGTCAAAGCTTTGATTGAATCAGTATGACAGCAAAATACAACATATAACAACAACAAATGACAAGATATAACAACAGCCTTATGATCACATAGATAGTAGCAGATTCATGCAAAATGTCATTTGATAGATTCAATATGATCTAAACCAGATCAACAAACACAAAAACTCTGGAGCTACCAACAAGGCTGACTGATTTTTAGTTCATTTCTTACAAGAAATATGATATACTGCTACATACTCAATAATGCTGTAAATCAATTCTGTTCTTAACTCATAATTTCTAGAAATGCTTTGTACATCTCATAGTTAAAGTCTGTGTTTCTGCACGATTTGGTGGCATAGAGACGAACTCAGTAAGACAGGATGAAGACAGTGTGAGCATATGAAAGTTAACATAACAAAGACACAATAAATGTGGGTGACAGGGCTCTGCATAACTTCCTTTCTAATGATGAAATGGTATGTCATGTGTGGGATGGTGCTCTTTGGGATGTGTCTGTTCAAATCTGCAAGATGACAAGAGGAAAGCTGGCATGTGAGTCAGACAGAGAGCTACAACAGTTAGCTCTGCTAACAGCTTTAAACCCCTGTAGGCTTGCAGTGCATAAGTGTTGGTCTGGAGGTTTTGAGAATGAGAATAACATGAATAAGAATGATAACTATTTGATTTTACTGATCATGAGAAGCAATTTTGTTACTAGAGATTTAACATCTACATCTTTCTACATCTTGCACTTTTAAAAAATCCTTTTAGTTGTAGTCATTGACATTGACAGTGCCCTCTAGAGGATAAGATGACAAAGAGCATGGCAGTGGCGTATTAAGGAGTATGCAGTGGGTCATTTTTTTCCATAGACACACATGCATGACCTCTTCAAATGAAGGGCACAAACTGAAATGTCCCCTCATGGCCGTGCAGTGGCTTGTTCAGTGCGGCAGAAAGAAACAATCATGTATAGTGTCTGTAAATGAAATTTGCTAGAAAGACACAAAATTAAGTTCATTTTGATCTGGAACCTTGAAATCCATTTGAAAATGGAAATCAAAGGAACGTATGGAAGGAGAAAAAGCAGATGTGTGCATGATAATGATAAAACGCAGAGTAAATGAGATAAAAAGGACTCTGAAAATAAAGTATGTGAAAAGGTAAAGGAAAAGGCAGTGAAAACCTCAAAGTGAAATGAAGCGAAGATTGCATCTCCATATGTCTGAGAGCTGCTGAACTAGATTCAGAAAAGAAAAAAACTAGTTAAGCGGTGATGGAACAGAGAGAAAGCTCATTTATTTCTAAAGTAAAAAGACACGCAGAGTGTACATTAACAGCTGGCTCCAGATAGCTCGGACAACTGCTGATTTACATTGAGAAGGGAAGGCGTGAGGCAGATGCTGAGAGGCCTGTGTGAGTCCATGTGAACACACCCATGACTGTGAGTGGGCATGCAGTCATGGGTGTGTGTATTAGGCGGTGGACAGCTTGAGACTTGGCCTGGCAGGAGTGCTAAAACAGGGCCATTAAAATCCTGCATTTAAATCCCACAGCCCTGCCTGTCCATAAACTTGCCATTGCTAATTAAGGCATGACTTTCTTCTCCTCTTTCTTTCACTCCCTCTTCCTCTTAATCATACTGTTTAATGGCCAACACTTTCCTTCATTCTGTCACATCGCTAGCAATAGATGTTTTCCATTACGCCAGTGGAAAGGTCCTGCGTTCCACAGACAAAGATCCATATGGTAATTAAGAAAGTTAATGAGACTGCAGTTCATTAAATCACCTATCATATCATGAAATCCAATTGAAAAGCAGTCATCGCTCTTAAAAGGTTGTATTTGAAGTCAAGTGAAGGGAAAAACTGAGGCAGGTATGGAGTGGAAAGGTTCAGTCAAGGTGTGGCTTTGGTGATTTGTCTACTCATCCTCACAACTCAACAATCTCCTCATTCATAGTGGCCCGCTGCTGCAAAATACAAATACGGTTGTTTCCATCCCTCTGGGGAAGCCATGGTGTCTTCCAAACCTGCCTCTTCCTGTCTCTAATCCTGTTTATGTTCCGCCTTCCTGCGGCCATTTTCCCTAATTTGTACACACAATGGAACAGAAAGAGGCCAACACAGAGAAAGAGAACAAGGATTCTTATTTTCTTGCCAAAAGGTAACTTTCAGACTATGCTTGTGCTTCATTTGATATTCACTCCCGTTCATTTCTTCATAGGAAGTGCTACTAAACAAATGCATTCTCAGAGGAACAAGTCCACCCTTGACCACACAATCGCAGCTTTGCACAGAACACAGGCGAAAGAGCTGCGAATCCACACTATCTGCTCTTTAACAAATGAGTGCCTGGGTTTCTGTGGATTTATGCGAGCCCTGGGCTTATGCTGTTGTGGGCTGGTCACGGTAAATCTGCTATTTTTGTCAAGGTGTGAAATGTATTCTGCTGTTAAATCATACACAGGGGCCTTACTAAGACAGCATGCCACACACACATACACACTGTCCTGCACAAAATCTTGATCTACTGCATAACTTTTACATGCTTCATTAAATTGTTTCTACTAGTGCAAATCCATGGGCAGTTGGCTGAGAGGAAGAAAGAAAGGGAGAAAAACAAAAAGAGATGGATTTCAGCATGACTTTGATTCGTTAGTCAGCATAATCACATGAACGGTTGTCTGGATGACTGGCAATGTATGTTCAGAAGATTTGAATGACAAATACTACACGCTAGAGAAATATCTGAGATAAAAGCTTTCACTAAATGCCCTGTATATTGAAGCTGTATGTAATGCCTATTTTTGATTAATTAATTACTTGTTTGGTCTACAAAATGTCTGAAAATAGTGAAAAAAAAAATCAGATGATGTCTTCAAATCATAGTCATCAAGTGATAGAGGAGTAAAGAAACCAGAAAATATTAAATTTTAGGAAGCTGGAATCAGATAATTTGAATTTCTTTTCTTATAAAATGAATCAAACAGATTAATCAATTAAAGTTGATGATTAATTTAATGGTTAACTAATCGATTAATCACCGCAGCTCCATTTAATGAGTTCTCCTGCCCCATTTCTTCTTCCTTTCATCCTCCTCTCCTTCCTTTTGGCTCCATTCACTCTTTGTCCCTAAATGAAGCCAGTGAGATCTCATTAGGAGACCAAGACCTTTAGTATGAAAGTCAGGAATCTTAATTGCCTGTGTCCAAAAGATTTTCAGGCCTTTAGTTCTTTTATATTTTGCTCACTTTCTTCCATTTTGCAACGGCCAGTTCCCCATGTGCTGGTCAGTGTGAGCTTCCACTGACCACCTGGAGGTGGGCTGGAGGCTGCTATGTCTCCTCCAATACGTGGTGTCAAAATAGAAATAGCCAAGCATTTAAAAACACACAAAGGTCTGAATTCTAGAGGGATTTTTGCTACAGGTACCAGTAAAAATATTAAATATGATCCAGCAAGTCCGGTTTAAATAAAATATGTGTTTAATGATGCTCTAGGAACATTTTATTTAACAATGGGAAAGATAATTACGTGTCATTTAATTGGGGTCAGTCATAGAGACAAACCAGTGGAAGTTTTTATCAGCTCTGCAGTTTTCTTCAGTTATATAGAGCAGTTCACTGTCTCGTGGCTCAGAGTTTTGGTTATAAAGCCCAACTTTTACTGTTTTGGTTCATGTTGTCTGCTCTCAACAAGTAGCAGGTACTAAGCTTCTGAAAACCCAAACTGTAAGCTACACACAAAATAGTAGTCGAAATGACTAAGCTGTGAACATAGCCGCTGAAAAGGTATTTCCCCTAGGTGTTGGTGGGGACCAAAGCAGAGCTAAAAATAACTAGGAAAATGTTTAACGCATGCGTCAATTTAATGCTGACTATAAGGTGTGGTTTAAATGAAGGTTTAAGGCTCTTTAAATGGTAAAAGACAACACAGTGGGTGCCCAGATAGCCCAGCTGGCTGAGCAGGCTACCCATAAACAGGGGCTATCATGGGTTTGAATCCAGCCTATGGCCATTTACTGCATGTCATTCCCCTACTCTTCTATCCACTGTCTCCACTGTCCTACACATAATAAAAGGCCAAAAAAATTACTTAAAATAAAGACAACACAGCAGCTTAATATACAAGTAGTTCTTAAAGCAAGATAGCTTTCTGTGCCTGAAATGTTTTCAGGGTTTAAGAGAAAAAATAAAACCAAGCATGCGATTATCAAATTCCCCTGATCTTTGTCATCTTGTCCTCTAGAGGGCACTATCAATGCCAGTTGATACAACTAAGATTATTGCATCTCTCCAATTGTTTGAGAATGAAAAGTGCAATATATAACTAGCTATTCATCTCATTCATGTTATTCTCAGTAAATTAATGGGAAATGAAACATGTATATTCTACATATGTGCCAAGATATAACAGACAGTTTATAAAAAATGTGCAAAATGAGCAAAAAGGTAAAGTTCACTCTTTATTTCAGATTTATTTGGGATTGTTAATGTAATTTTTATGCCCATTTCTAGGCTACAAGCCACATAGCTGATGGTTGTGGCATATATCGCAGCCTACTTCAGAAAGACAAGAATACCATATTTAAGTGTTGGGAACTGTCACAAAGTCAAAAAGCTAAAGCAATATGGATTCACTAAATTTTAAGGACCTTCTTACACTTATTTGGCTGGTGCTGTACACAGGAGGTATACAGTATGTATTTAAGTGTATGTATTCAGAATCTAAATATTTCATAACTATTTAGCAAAATATGAATCATTTATGTATCACCCAGCCACCACTAGATAACACTTCACTTTGTCAGATGTACGTTGCACTGTGGCAACAAATGGAACAGATTAAACTTATCTGCAGAGACAAGCCTGGATTGTTTTACCGGCTCCCTTTGCACTGACACAGTATTCCTCAGCCTACATGTAGCCGAGTCCTGCAATGAGGACAACAGTGCAGGTTTTATGGCATTACAGTATGTCTCACCAACTCAATCTGTTTGTGCTATCTAGATACTCTCCAAATAAAGGGGTAAGGATTTGTTTGCTACTGGGATGTGGCTGTCACAGCAGGTCTCACAAGTATAGTACTTGTGAGACCTGCCAGTAATAGCTGCCATGTCGTACTGCTTGTGTCAAACTCAAGAGAAAATATCGCCATGAGAAGTTACCAGCTGACTGAGTCAAATTCTGCATATTCAACTAGTCTAGAGGCCCAAGTGTCAGCATGGCATGGTTGTAATGAAGCTGCCTGTAGTGGCTTTCTCATTCACACAAAGTCATCTGTTTGTGTATCTTTCCCCATCAGGTTCATGTGTGATCCTCCTGGCAGCACAGAGCTCTCAGAGTTCACTATCGTGCTCCCAAAGCCAATTTAAACTGAATGACACTGAGCAGACTGAAGGCTGGAGAGACTGGAATACTGTACTCTGCAGAGAATAGAGTACAGCAGGAGTGGAAAATGTAGCAATGATTAATGATCTGTGAAGTGATGAACATTTTGTGAAAACTAGAAGCATGGCAGGACAGTTAAGTGCAAAAGAACATAGCGAGAAACAAACAGGAGTTACTAGGAGAACAAAAATACACCAAGAGGAATGTAGCCAGAGGCACTCAGAGTCTGCAGGTGATAAAGCCAGAATGAGAAAGAAGCAAAAAAAAAAAAAAAAAAAAAAAAAAAAAATCATTAACCTTGAGGGTGAATAAAATGACACAAAAGTTCTGTGTAAGAAGAGTGCAACTCCAGCAGCACTGCTCTGCTGATGGTGATGGTCACCATGATGACGATAACCTGAGGCTTGTTAAGAGATTCATTCCATACACACATCAGTGATCTCTTTTTATCATCTGCCCTCCCACTCAAAGTGCAGGCTCACATGAGGCGTGTGGGCTCTCGTTTGAAACTTCACATCGAAATTAAGCCCCACTCATCTCTGAGCTTTGCCTGAGGTGCAGAACACCACGAGTCAGAGAGGAACGGCGCAGAGGAGAGTTGTAACGAATGGGGGAGCAAAACAGAAAGAGAAGAAGTGCAAGAAGAAAGTTACACAGAGAGGAAAAACTGATGAGGAGTGCTGTGAGAGAAGAAGGTGAAGATGGAGGGTAATGACAGATGAAGGAATGGAAAGAGGACAGTTAGAGAGGTTTAAAATGAGTCTATGCTTTACATCCTAGGGTGGGGAAAACCAGGGCGACAACAAGCAGGGGAATATATCGCATACAGTTATGACCCGATAGCTCCGAAGAAAAAGGCAGAAAATGCAAAGCAATATACAGTAAAGGAGGGGAAGGAGAGCTTTCCACTTCAAGCGCTTCCTTTCATTCCTCCTGTTCAGTCACCACTCTGACACTTTTAAACACAGGGTACAAGTTAAAACTAAATGGAAATTTTCCTGCCAAAGGGAAATGCTTTCTCCAGACAGGTGAAACCATTTTCATACACCGAGAGTCAGAGGGTTGAAGTTAATGAAAAAACTGTGCAGAAAATTAAAAAAAGATGGAAACAGATGAAGTGAGTTGTCTTGTTTGGATGGGTACACTTACCCCAACCTCCACGTGATCCGAGCCCTTGTCATCCTGCTTGTGGAGGATCTCAAAGTAGTATCGTCTGGACGAGATCAGACTAGAGGAGAGCACAAACAAAGGGCTGGTGTTAGATATTTGATGCTGATGGGGGACAAAAAAGAATATAGATCAGCCACCGTGCCTCCTTGCACCACTAGATCTTTCTCTGCAATCTGCAATGTTATTGTGTGGAGACCTCCAACTTTAGCTGAGTGGAAACTAGAAGGATAGCAGACTTTAGTGGGACTGTAGAGGAGCAAGGTAAATAGTTTCACTTTAAAAGCCATAAAAAAGCATATGCCAATTGGACTTGGGCATAAACAGGTTAATCAGCCCAGCATATAACACCGTGCTGCAGGCAGATGGCAAAAGAGACAGCAGTGAGCCACGATTTTATAAGCCTCAGGTCCTGAATAAAACACTCCTTCAGAGACTGCGAGGAAGAAAACCGATGCTCCACATAAATCAACATTTTACACTTATCCAGGCTCCAGTATTTCTCTGGAGCTCCTGGTTAGACTGAGTGAAGGACTGATTTAAAGTTTTACTGTGTGTGCTATTTCCTGTACAGATGAAACACACACAAAGTGACAATGCTTTATTCTTATAAAGACACATCTTGGATAATAGGCCAGCATCTCCTACAGAGTGAGACACCCCCAAGCACTGCTGTACACATCATTAACTCTCAAAACACAAACGTACAGTCATAATCGACTACATGCACATCCGCGCACTCTGGGTTTGTGCATGTACAGTATATATAAAAACCTGATTTCCGATGTCCTTTATGCATAAACAATCTCTGCTTAAAGCATAAAATAGCACTGGAACTAGGAAAAACATCATTCCTATAAATAAGATCATGTTAATGCAGTTTGCTGCAGTCTGGTAATTTGTAAAACATTTGCTTCTATGAACTTTGGAGACATTTGTCTCCTCCATATTCATGCCCTCTGATTCAGTAGGATACGGTACGTGATGGCTTGCTCTTGTTCTGGTTATTTTCTGCCTTTCTTTCCTGCGCCTCTTTTCTCTGATGTTCTTTCTTGGTGAGTTGAAAATCATAGCGGCAGGAATAAACAGGAGATATTATGAAAAAAAGGCAAGCCTACAAACAGAAACATGTGTGCCAAATGTTGTCTTTGTTCTAGAGAATACTGTATGTTGGTATAAAATCCCTTTTCAATTACACATTGACAAAAGCAATAACATAATAAGCTTCCATAGTTGAAGGTGGCATCTTGAAGTGCTTGTTTGGTCCAACTAGTAAAGCAAAACCCAAAGAGAAAAGCTGAAAAAGTCAACGTTTTTAGCATTTTTTAAAATTCCAAATGGTCTTTAAACATTGTTAAAAGTTTTGTCGATTAAATTTTTGGCCAGTTTGCTCATATCTTTTTTAAAGGTTATGTTTTTATAATGTTTCATGCCTATATTCGATAGCAATATGTAAGAACTATTAATATTTTGTGCTTTAAAAACTGTGCAATATTCATTTTTCCACATACACTAGGATACATGCTATTTTGATAGTATTGTGCATAGGTACAATCTGTGCAATTTACATAATATGTGCAATAATAATACTCTATGAGCATTTCTATTGATCAAAAAATCTGTACAATACCACTGATATGTGCAATAATGTTATTTTTAGAACTAGGACTTTTGTATATTTTGGTTTACTTCTTACTTTTATGCGACATTACTTCAATGTTTGCACTGTCTTTGACACTGTATTACTGCAAATTTCCCCACTTTGGGATCAATAAAGGGTTATGTTGTGTTATGTTATCTTATCAGTGAATAAAAACAAGAAATGAAAGAGAGTAGTGGACTGGCATGCAGCAAACCCTTGCTGCTCAGGGCATCTGCACTCATGTGTTATGAGCTATTGGGTCGCCCCAACCAACAAATATTTTAATGCACTTATAAGTCATATTACAACATAAGCATTAAATCAATGCACATAAATGCCTTTCACGATAAAATCTTCCACTTTACAGTTGGACTGAAGACCCACTTTTCTGTGTATTTGTGTGTTTTCACGTCTGATGTGGTTGACCGAGTTGAAAGGGAAGGACAAAGGCTGAAGGGGGGGATGGTCACGTGTTGCCCTGTGCATAAATGCCGCTGCATCATCCGGCTGCCCAGCGTTCTGTAACCAATAAATCATTGCAGGAGCAGGAGAGCAGTGACAGTGTGCTAAGGTCACTCTCTCATGAATAGGGAATATCTCTGTGCAGCTGCTGAAATGGCACCCTGCAAACTTAAGTGCCGCTTTCAGCTCCTGGCATCCTGCTCGTCCTTTCCCAAATGATTCAAACATTACCCCAGACTCCGAGCTGAGCCATGCTTCAAACACTAAGAAAATAATATCTTAGTTTGCATTCACTTCGGATAAAACACAGTCAAATGTCCAATTAGATTAGATTTGATGAAAAAAAACAACTCAAATATAATAAATATGTGGGGAGATTGAGTAATCAGCTTCATCTCAGGAGAAGCGCAGAGGGCAAAGTTCTGTTTATAATAATGGATATGTATCAAATGAAAATATTACCAGAGACAAAGAATCATTTATTGGAGAAATGAATCTCACTGTTCCAATTCTACTAAATTAGATTTTAGGTTAACATGTTACATCTTTCTTTCTGGGTATGCGAAATTTAACTGTAGCTGGTTGTAGGGAATATCCTGACCCTTCATTAGACTGTATATTTCAGGAGATAATCTAACTCGATCTGAAAGATAATCTAATGTCAGAGCTGAGAGGAAACAGTCTGCCGCCACGGTCTTTCTGAGTCAGGCAAAATTCTCAAAATGCATCTTCAATTTACTATTGTCTGCCAACATTCGAGGATTTCTTTCTTTTAGCCCCCAGAAATGCCCAAATATACACTGAAAGAATCGACCCAAGACTGACAGTTTGACCAGTACGAACCTGCTAACCTGTTAAAAGATGTCAGAAAAGAGCAAGACACACACAGACAATAGCACATATACACACACTGCAGTCAGTGGATGGAACAGGAATGGAGGGTGATTGAGACAAACAAAAGGAACAGAACGCAAAGGAAATGAGGACGGCAAACCATCAAGTTCTATTCCCATTCTCTATTTATCTATTTCCTTTACATTTTTGTATTTTCTCTTTGTGAATTTAAATCTTTTTGTTCACCAATTCAGTGGCAATTTCATTCCTGGTTCATGTCATTTCCGGAGAGACATTTGTTTAGTTCTGTGGAAATAACTATTTGCAATTGTCTGTTGATAATTTTCCTCTGTTTTTTGGCATGAATTCTTCTTTTGTTTTCAATTTGAGGCGTAGAAGATGAATATTCTTTGGAAAAATAAACGCCTAAGAAAGATCTGAATGAAATGCATGAATTATGAGAAAAAAACGGAAAGAAATCTGTCTCCAAATATGATATTAAACTGAAAGACAGAAAAGAAAGATGGAGACGGAGAAGACAAACACAAGAGTACAAAACAACGACTGAGGAGGGACGTTGTTGTTTTACACTCGCTGTGTGTGTTTGTGTGAGTCGGCTGGTCACACCAAACGTGATGGATGACAAGGCAGGCTCCGGTTGAAAGAGATGAAGAGACAGAGGGATGGGCAAGAGAAAAAAAAGATGAAGGAGGAGCGATGAATAGCAAAATGAACTGCAGGAACAGAGGGGGAATCAAGGAAGGAAATAAAGGAGGAAAGGCATTACGTTGAACATCACTGAGATGTGATTTCATATAGAACATCATGCCAGATGAGAAAGAACACATGAAAGAGCAAGCGAAGGGCAAAAGAGAGATGGAAGAGGGAAGAATAGCTATTAGTCTGTGACTCAGAGGATGAGTAGAGGACACAAAACAAGAGTCTAATTGCCTGACTAATTGGAGTCTTTGTTTCCAGCTTCCCTTCATTTGGCTCGAACGGATAGAAGCAGACAAAGGAAGTGACTCGGCTGGGCTGGATAACATATGAGAGACTGCTGGAGCTAAACACTATTCAGAGAAGTCTGCGAGGTTTGAAGGATGAAATGTATAGAAAGGTTTGGGGTTTTTTTTGCTTTTGACAGACAAACTCATTGGAGAAAAACCACTGCGCTGAAGAAACACTGTCTGACAGACGGATCGACACACACACACACACACACACACACACACACACACACACACACACACACACACACACACACACACACACACACACACACACACACACACACACACACACCTTCAGCATCACTAACCTGCTATACAGTGAAGCTGAAGTGAAATGAAGACAGTATACTTTCTGTCCTCTTTCTCTTACTCTCCTATCTACCCACTGGCTACAACAATTCCCTGATCCTACTTTTTCCAGTATCTCCTCTCTATTTTTTCCCCAACTCAATTTCTCATTAATGCTATCTGTCACCCTGTGCCAATCTCTCTCTGCCACTCTCAGCGCCGACTTCTCCCACTCGAATACCCACAGGTGGCCTTTAAATAAAAGACTGTTCTCAGCGACTACACTTCTCTCAACTACATTAATGATACCAGTGTTTAGAGCTGCCCCAAGGAGGACCACAAACTTCACTTTTCTCCCCCTTTGCGCTCACTCCCCTTCTTCACTCCATTTCTCATGCATTCCTCTAATCCATCAGAGAGCTATCACGCTGCTCTTCCCCGCAGCCTCAATAAATCCTCTTTCTTCCATCCCCTCCCTTCCCGTCATCCCTCCTCTCCGCTCTCCTTCATCCCCTGCTCTTCTCCCATCTCTTTCTCGCTCTTTTCTTTCGTATCATGTCTGTCACTCCTTTCCATTTCTTCTCACACGGTCTCCTCTTCCCTTTATCTGATTCCACCATTATTCTAATTATCTAATATAGCGTTATAGCATTACTATCTTGAGTGCTCATTCTCCTCAGTGCCTTCACTTTTTTTCCCCCCACTTTGATTTTGCATTAACTCTCCTTCTCTTCTCGTATTGGCCTGAATGCATGAACATGAGATGAATTGAAAAAAAAAAGACTTTACAGCTTCTCACAACGCTTCGCTCTCCCGCGGTGTGTGTGCATTTGTGCTACGCTGAGACGCAGAGAGACATATGGCTCTTTTGATCACAGTGAAGCGCAGCAACAATTACAGCATTACACCAAGGTTAAACCATGTTACATGTGTACGCTACTGAAGATTTACAGGTAGGACGTGTACGATTACACATGTGATTAACACGATCAGATTTTGTCCTGTTTCTTTGCACTACAGATAACCACAATTGTCAAAAAAAACAAAACATGAAAAATATATTATGGGTCCACATGTTCAAACAAGCTTTAATCTGCAGCTGAAAATAGCCCCTAACAACTACATGATTTACTCCTGTTTGGTTAGTGCTGGCTGAAACCGCAGCGCCCAGCTGGTTAAACAAAATCACCAAGCAGCCCATGAGATGCTCTGATCCCATCGTCTGGCCATAATGATTTGGCTCTTGTCAAAATTGCTCAGGTCTTTACACCCACCCATATTGCCAGCATCAACTGACTATTCACTTAACGTCTAATTTATGCCAGACGTTGACATGCACTGTGAATGGATAATATGTGCATATGTCCCCAGGTAGGTTTCAATGTCCTGCACTTAGCTCTATACTCTAAAAACTGAGTGGGCACAGATCAAATCCTGATTATATGCACACCTGGTCAAATATTGCAGTGATTGTTGGATGGAGCTCCCGTGATTATAAGGCTGGAAAGATGTGGGGGTTCTTTAAAAGGAGCAGACACCCTCAAAGGTCCCATATTGTGCCCCTTTAAGCAAATTAATGAAAGTCTTACATGTCTTCACAATGTGTCTTTCACTTCACTTTTTCAGTTCAAAATACTACAAAGATGGTTCCTTTTAACCTCACTGTGTAAACCCTGGTTTTAGCCCAGTCCTGAGCAAGCTGTTTCACTTTCTGTAGCTTTAAATGTAACTGAGCTAATGCTGGAAGACTCTCTTTGCATCTGTGATTGACAGTATGGAGCAAAACAGCTGACACACACATGAATTAGTGGAATTAGTGTGTGTGACCAGGACATTCTCTCCATTCTCACTTCCTGCCTTTTTTTCCCCTGATAGTTTCACATGGAAATATCTCAGAATTCACAGCATCACCATTGTCTTTAACTCAAGTGTATGGCAAGTTTGTCAGACAATGTTGCAGTTACAAAATCAGTGCTGCAGTTACAAAATTTTAGCAGAGCAGCAGCTTGGAAATGATTCTGAAGTAATTGCTGACTAAAATATAGTCTTAATTGACTGTCAATTAAACCAGTGTTTAATTAAAAAAAATAAGAAGCAGCTTAATCTAATGTGTTTTTTTGTTTATGCAGTACATAAACTTCAAAACCAAAGTATATATCGAGCTGTGAATCTTGTGCACCATTATAGTACATGTGAGCACAGAGAGCAGGAGGGAAGACATAACAGGCTGACATGGCTGTGTTTTGTGTTTTCACTGAAGCAAAACTGGCTACATGAAAACACAGCAGCTGACAGCAAATCTTTGTTTATGGGTTTCACATCTGTCCTAAAGTTTCCTCTATCTCTTAACATCCCTCAGCATTACCATTTCCACAGAGCTCAAAGCTAATGGTAACGTTAGCCACATCTGCACAACAAGCTAACTACTGCTGCTTTAGCATTGCCTTCTAAAGTAAACGTAACCCACTGGGTCTTCAGTTTCTCAAATGCTGGGAGTGCATGACCACTCTTGTGTATACTCATGGAGCAAACAGGAGAACATTTGGTGTACTTTGCTTGCGGTGGAGACATTTTCGAGTTAATAGAAGCAGGTCTGGAAGGTAAACAAACCTGGCGGACTATGAGGCAACTGCTCACTAAACTGCACAACTTGCAAGCAACAGGTAGTGAAAAGGCAGTTTGAGCTAGATGAATACTGGTTCTGTAGCAGGAATGAAGCAGCTCAGCAAAAGCCTTACTAGCTTGTAATGCTGGGATGCCTTAGAAATGTCATAAATGGACGCCTTCATATGTTAACAGCTTTTACTTTGTACCTCCAAGTCTATAACACCCACAAAACACAATAAAAATTGATTTCACCATATGAGACATTTAAGTGCATTTGATTTTAATAAGATTTCTTGAGATAGTGAAGAATTCCTCTCTGCTCAGATCAAGTTCTTTCCCCAAGAAAAAGTGTATCTGTGTGTGAAACCTTGCGTATATTCATTTGTTCATGATGTGTCTGTATGTGTTCCTAACTACTGGACCTATCTCATCACATGCTGGACATCCACTGAGTCACTTTCCACACAGCTTACATATCCGTTTCCCGGCTACTCAGTGTGTAATTTCTGTTTCCTCTGACGAACCTGACCCTCCATCATCATTAGTGTCTCTAATCACGTTTGGCCAGAACCAGGCCCGTGTTACAGTTTGGTCGCGCTCATGCATTACTGCCAATCAGATGTCCGCTACCACAGTTTTTCACAGCTCAAGAGATGTGCATCAACACCCCAAAGACATTCTGATTAAACATAAGCTGCTGCACACTTGAACACACACACACACACACACACACACACACACACTCAAACACAGATTTGCGTCTCAGCAGGCTCCCATCACTCATAGAAACAGATGGTGGAGTGAAGGCCCGAGGGAAGGAAGCAGGACAGAGAAGTCATTGCAGCTTGCGGGCAAACAGCTTTATTCTAATTCAACTGCTACACTGTATCAACCAATTATGTGGAGCGGAGAGAGGTTAGCTTTAACATTCGCGCCCAAACACAATCAGAAATCACAAATATGTGTGCACACGCAGACAGACACCCGCATGTAAGTGAATACATACATATTATGAGACGAGCACTCAGCAGTGAGCAGGTGCAACATTCAGCTCATCTCTGTGCTAAATCAGTATTCCTATGATGTTGTAAGGAAAGAAAAAACTCACTATACTTCCCTCTCTCTAAATGCTTGAGTCTCGTCACCAGCTAATAGCCAGCAGTACTTAAGTGATTCAATTATAGATACTGAAAGATCCCACAGTGAAATAACTGGTCATTCTCCACTAGGTTTCCCTCACTGTTGCTAGGAAAGGCACAGTTAACTCTCTCCTTCCAATTACCATCGGCCTTCAGACGTTCTTTGTTAAGTCATGCTTACAGAAAACAAACGGGAGAATCCGCAGTGTGTCAAATTATAAAGGGAAGAAAGATGTGAAGAAAAAGAGAAAAGCAGGAAAAAGAAGTAAAAAGCAAGAAGGCAAGGACCTGTCATATGTTTGCGAACACACCGGCAATGCAGAACACACATCAGCGCCCACATGGCTGTGGAGGACTGGGCGTGAATGTCATTTCCTGCAGTCCGTGAACTGAATGCTGTTCCTTCAAAATGCCAAATGCAGTCGGAAAGATAACTTTAGAATCCACCTTTCACACCTCGCCACACCACTGTCAAAATCTAGCTGGAGCCGTTTTTTTTATTTTCAGTCATTACAACTGAAGGGGAAAATGGGGAATCTTACCACAACAAGGTCATGTTGGAAAGAAGCAAACGTAAGTTATACATTATTTCATTGACATTTGCTTTTTCTGAATTTCTTAAACTCTGACCTTAGTCTTGTGTTGATGAAATTCACTCATTAGTTTCCAGAATTTTGTCAAACATTATTTCTTCTAATCTTCAACCGACTGTCAATCACGTCCCAGTTTGAGCTACTCTAAAGGATCTAAAATCCTTGACGTTGGCATCGAACTAGCTCAGTATGCGATTCAGTTTATAGAATTTTAGCAAATGTCAATCTTCCTGGTGTTGTCTATACAGCCCAAGGCTCCGTTGGCTGTTTCACAGAGATGAGATGGTTTTGACAGGGTTATCTGGGTTCCTCATCTGACTACTTCACTGTCACTCATCAAGCTGTTGTGACAGCACCTAGCAGGCACTGCCAAACCATCACTTCACAGATACGAGCAGAGGTGGAGACAAAGAGTTAGACAGACAAAAGGGGGACACTTTCAAAATGACACCGGGATTATTTTTAAAAGTCAAGACAACAGATTCTATCAGCAACAAAAAATGAGTTTTTGGTACTTCTTACTTAGAATCAGTCCAGTTTGGATGTTTTCAAGCTTGTTTTTAAAACTGTGGCCTCCAGAATAAGTTATAGTAATATTTTCCAGTATCAATTGATGCATTTTTTTCCTCTAAACTGATTAATCATATAAATAAGATGTCAGAAAATAGAAAGTAATAGCATATCACAACTCGTCAGACTCAGACCCAGCAGATTCTAATAAAGAAGTTTTGGTTTTTCTTACTGAGATTCTGTGTAGTTTGGTTGTTTTCAAACTTGGTTTTGAATTTTGGCCTGCAGTAAAGATTAAATTACTATTTTCCAGTAATATTTAATCTTTTTTTTTTGTCTAAACTGATTAATCATTTAAATAATAACATGATACTTTCCTGGAATCAAGAGTGCTTTTGTCTGTCTGTCCAAAATGCAAATACATTCATTCTACTGTGACATAAAACAGAAAATCAAACCATTTCTCATATTTCAGAGGCAGTTAATTTCCTATTAATCAGTGCTCTTTAATCACTGTTTGTTTCTGCCCTACGGTTTATTATTATATACATATAATAATGTGCCAAAGATGAGCATGCCACCAGGGATTTAAAATGCTGCTTTTATTGTTGGTACTGCATTTTTATTCGATGATATCCTTCTGTAAATTGTCACATGGTTCAGTTTTAATGAGCTGGAGACACAAAGGAGAAGTGAAAGAAGATGGAAGAGAACTTTGAAGACAGAGAATACTAATACTCTACATCTTCAAGGTTTAAATTTTAGAATTAGAGCACAGGCAAAACTACATCCCTCCTAATACACACAAACACAAACACCACCAGTGTGAGTCATTGCCTCCAGGTGGTGACAGCCAGGTGGTGTGGCTGACTACCAAGTCTCTCTAACAGGTGTACTGGTCCAACTTTCCCGTCCATCCCATCTATTAAAATTGCCACCTAGGATGAACTTTCACCCTCCCGTGGTGACAGTAAGGCCAGCGGGTGAGAAAAAGCATAATTTGCGTCACTGAACAGCATGTCTCTGTTGCACTGTAGCACATTCAAACAGAAAGCCTTTACGCGTTCCTGCTTTTTTCCCTGTTACACCTTTCAACTCAATCCTGAAATGTAAATACTATTACGACTCCAGACCAAGCGAGCAAGAAGGAGTGGGAGAAAGAGAAACAGGGAGAATGTGAGTGGTGGCTGATGGGAGAAATGTGTCACAGTTCAGTTCAGGGCAGGGTAGTCCACCTGAAAGCCTGAAATGCATTCATCCAAGAACCAGAGCACCCACATAGGGACTACCAGCTGGAGGTTGGCTTGAACTATATATACATACATATATATTTGTATGTTTGTATTGCATGGCATGGAGACCTCCAACAGGCAAGTGAAGGGGTTAAAGTGAACCCCTCAACAACAATAAGTTTCGTTCCCTGACAATATGATTCAGCGCTGCAGCAGCCATTAGTCACTGTTCACTCAACTCCACTACAATCTGCTGTACAGATCCAATGAACCGAGACGTATAAATAACCACAGTCCAGCGTGAGAAAAAAAAAGAAGAAGAAACAGCCTTGCTAACGTGGGAGTGTCTGTTGTGTTTCATTCTGCTCTCCTCTGTTCAATAACATTTCTGAAGGCTGCTCTCTGTTTGGTTGTATTCTGTTCTGCATCAGTCAGCGCCATTCTTTTATGCTCCATTTTACTTTAGCTCATTTCATCCAGTTCTGGGCCCAATATGATAATAACTAGGAACAGCAGCGCAGTGTGAGAGCTGTTTTAAATTGCAGCTTTGATTAAGGCTTTGTGCAGAACTTAACTGTGGTAGAATGGAGTCTGTAAATAGGCTCAAATGGCCCTGAACCTATTCGCCACTAAAAAATTGCACCCGAGAATCATGCTGACAAGGGCCAGCTATAGTCTCATGTTTAATGACTAATAATTTTCACAGTGGCTTTCCATCCATAAAATTGAGTGTAATATTCTAGAAACGCCTTAATCATTCCATTCTGCTCAATTATTTCTTTATTTTATCAGGTTTACAAATGTTTGAAATTACCAGGTGATAAAATCTGCCTCATGACTGATTATTATTGCTGCACACATCCTCTGATGTCTTTTTTTGTAAAAAAAAGAAAATGATATCTTGTTCTGCTCTGTACTGCTAATTTGCTCATTTCAGCTCTATCCCATCTAATTTGAAGAATACCTTTTCATATGAATGCATGGCAATTTATCCTGCTGCACACATTCGCTACTTTTAGAAGCATATCTTGCTCTAAACAGATCAAGTGTAAAGGCGTGTGCTGGATGCGGATTGCGCAGTGAGAGAAGATGACAAATAAACCGCCTTTGCTTTAGGGTGTTTCAATAAAGTCATTAGATGCACAGAGGAATTTCAAATGGCACGGTATTTAACAGGCACACGCACATTAATGCACAGAAGCATGTGTTAGCTTGCATGCAAAAAATACAGAATATGTTCTCTTACGGACGCCCACACACAGAAACATCAAGCCAGATTTTGCCTAATTATCCTAAGCTTGACTTTCACGCCGTTTTTGACATACTTCCCCGAAAACAAGTGGTTGCGCGCAGCTATAAAATAAACACAGATGTGACTTTAGTCATTAGCCCCAAAACCCAACAAATTTCCCAACTGCTTCATCTCGGCTGGAAAACATTTCACTATGTGACAGTGAAAAGTGAATCACTTTACACATCAAGGAAAGGCACTATTAAAAGATTATGAGTGGAAGTAGTGGGCAATAATTGGTGTGTGCATATATTACGGCCGTATCAGTGCAGTGGGGAGCACACAGCATGCTCTCTGCAACGCCTCACCTTTGTTTTTAATGACCGCTTGCCACCGCTATCCTGCAGTTTCCACCCAGGTGCCAAATACATAATCTCACACACACACAAACAGGTTACAAAACTCACAATGTCACACCCAAATTTCTCTGCTGCACAACCTTTTTAATGTTGCTGTCATATTCTGCCTCCACGCTTGGTTGCTCTGTTGTTGTCTTGTTATTGTGGGAGAATGCAACACACTTGTCAGACAGGAAAATAGAAAAACTTTCAACCGCATCCTCCTCTCTCCATTTCTCTCTCTCTCCTTCTTCATTATTTGTCACCCCTCTGTACTCCCTTGTAGGCTGGTGTGCCTGCTGTGCTAACCAGACCCAGTTCATCCTACGCACCAAGAAAGAAAAAAAAAGAAAAACACTTTCCTTGCAGCATTAATGAATACAAATGTATTAAGTGTAATGGTTTTAAATTTATTCTGTCACAAAAACAACCTACACACAACATAGATGCCAACATATTCATGAAGCTGAGGAACAAAAACACGTAGGCACAAACCATGAACACAAACTACAAAAAACTAAACAAACAAAATGTGCGAGCACATACTACAAGGTGTTACGCACAACAATTTGTGTGTGTGTGTCTATCACCAAATGTCAAATTCTAAAATTTCTTAAAGAGGGTTTTCCAATATGAAAAATGTACCACATATGGCATTTACTATTCTTAGAGCCACAATTTAGGGAAGGAAAAATCTCCCAGAAATAAACCTCAGGAGGAGCAACAGAGAAACAATCCCTCATCCTGGTTGAACTGACATTATATAGATGTTGTGCGTCCAAAACTGGGCAACAAAATGAAAATTATAGACACACATGAAGAGCAGATTTGGACGGATGTTGAGGAGCTTCCAGGTCAAATAGACTTCCGCAACGTGACCGTCCACCACGAAGACCAGCAGAGAGAACACACTACACAAATGCACAAAAGATACAACTGTGTGTGTGTGTTTATAAAAAAAAGTCTGGTTTTTGATGAGCACTGGCAATTTTCTTTCAATTTTACGCATCTTAATTGTAAATGGTTTTGATGAGCTCTTAACAAATGATTAGACCTCGGAGGAATGCAATGAGTCAGACTGAATGAACAGCAATTTAAAAATAATACTGTAATCAAGACAAATAATGTGCTGTATTGTATATCGTGAAGCATATTCACGGAATGTGTTTTGTCTCATTTGGTTTGCACAAACAGGCATAACTTATTTTCAATGCTTGCTGTATTTAATTGAAAAAACTTTCTAACCTTGGGGTTTAAATCTTATCACATATGCATGTTGTGTGACACTTCCAGGATTTATTTTTATTTTCTTAAAATCTTCATGAGGAACTTGTAATAATAGTAGGATTTAAAATACATCCAGCAATGAAAATCAAACTTTCAAATAAGTCAACATATATATGCCTGCAGACATATGATGAGTGAATAAGCAGTAAACTCCATGGCTTGGCATTTCTCCCTTAAAAGTGCAGTGTAACAGTGACAGGCTTAAAAAAAACATGGATTCAGACAGCCAGAGTTTTATGTGTAACAAATGAGGATGTCCGATAATATTGGCATAAAAATGTAATATCGGTCAATATTGTTATTGGTTTTTTTGCCTATCATGAAATCCAATATAAGGAGGAGGGAGGGAGAGTGTGAACTGTTGCTTGAGACAATTTTTTTAAAAATGGCATAAATATGGCATGTTTTCCATAACTTAAGTTGAGGTAGTTTTCTTATTCTGCACAGACAATGTTTACTTTTGAAAGCCTTATGGCATTTGAGAAAGCATCCAATGGGGCATCACAAAAAAAATTAGGCATGATGTGTTAATTCCACGACAGGAGATACGTGATGGTACCAAAAATTTGTTAAATAGCCCACATATATCGGTATCGGTTGATATCGGAATTGGAAATTGAGAGTTGGACAATATTGGCATATCGGTTATTGGCAAAAAAGCCAATATCGGACAACTCTAGTAACAAACCTAAAGATCAATCTGGTCAACTTCTTCAGAACTGGTTTATGATTCCAACATATATATGGCACAACTTGTTATTGTGTAGCGTGAGGTGGTTTTACAGTGTTTGAGCAGAGCTGTAGGTGAGCTGGTGTGCTTGAGCTGCAGCAAGTCGCAGAGAGGTGGGTAGAGAAAGAGGCAGGGACGTCATAGATCTGCATATTCTAAAGGGAGACACTTGTATAGTTACATCTAAGACATTTGAAGGTAGTAAGGGATAGAGCTTAATGACTAAAGATGTCATTTTAAGGCCCAGAAAAGAATTTTAAGGGGTTAAATCAATGACTGAAGTAGGACTTTGATGCTTTGTCTTTTGCATCATACTATGGAGCTGTGTTCAGGAGTATTCAATTCAGTTAAAGTCTAAAATTTCATCAGCACCTGTGTAAAACTAAAACTATCGAGTTGCACTGTATGCCTTTGCCAACTAATCCAGCTGCAATTTACATCCATGTCTCCCCAGACTTGACTTTTCACCTTTTGGATATAAAATGCCGTTACTACATCATTTTATTCTACTTGACAAGTGTGAAATTTTGCCATAATGTAGGATTGGACAACCCAAAATCTAATGCCTCTGGCTTTGGCCGTTGCCGGGGCGGAGGCATAAAAAATGACATTAGATAAACGGCCTGTGGGATGGGAAAAATCAGGGCCTCCGATGCGTGTGCTGTATTTCAGAAAAATGCACTAAAACTATGGCTTCAGTGTTGGCTCTTAAATCATTGTAATATTCCGCAAGTTTATCTCATATTGTAAATTCAGTTATGACCATGATTGAACTTACATTAGTGCTATTCAGACCTGATAAAATGCTCATTTTTCAGCTGAACACTTCCACACACTGTCATCAAAAAGGTCCATTTACACACCTGACCCACACTTCTATCAATAACACTGCATGACCAACTACATTAGTAAACTATCACTACTTATTAACATTATCTCAATGGCAGTTCGGGCATTTAAACATATAGTTCAGAGTGTTGTGAAACCCTTTCATGGTCCCATTTGTTTTATTTCCCTAGTTGGGCTGTCCGTTAGATCACCGTTATCATTTATCAACTTTCAGCACAATTTTATCATGTTGATCTGATTTCATTATACTACTATTCATCAACCAATTTGTACCATTTATAGGGGCTAAAATATTCTGAGCCTTAACACACCACTGAGTGAGTGTGTGTGTGTGTGTGTGTGTGTGTGTGTGTCTGTGTGTGTGTGTGTGTGTGTGTGTGTGTGTGTGTGTGTGTGTGTGTGTGCATATGAGTAATTTAGGCCACCGCTCTACAGCTTGTGCTTCATTCAGTCAGGCAAATGTGGGAACCCAAAGGAATAGCATCACGGTTTTTAGGATCGGTTACTCTTGCATAATCATATGAACTGAACAATGACTTCAGCAGCAAACCGGCTACAGATCAGCACTTACATTTAAAGGTATATTTTATGCAGGCTGCCCAAAGCAATTAGCGAGAAAGATGTGTTGAATCTGAGAGGACTGGATAGGTTACTATCTTCTCATCTTACATTTAGTGAGTGCGCCCTTTCAATTGTTACGATTCTCCACAATCAGACACCAGCTGAGAGCACTTTTTATACATTATGCTAATTCATGCATACATGAAGGAAGGCACTTAAATACACATATAGATATACACAGAAGAGACATAATCTCCTGTGTCCAGCGAGCACTTAAGCCATCAATTTCCTCTTGTATGGGAGCAGTAAAAGTCTTCGGAAGCAAAGGAGCCGACTTTATAAAAGAGGCAGTAGACTGACGTGAATGAACACGGAGCTTGAATGGTCCAGGCTGCAATCCAACCCTCTGAACCCCAGAACTCCCTGGTGGGTTTGAAAGGCATGTTATCTTTTAAAATTTGCCAAAATTAGACCATTTATCATCATCAAATGTAAGCTAAAAATCCATCAAAGCCACTTTACATGTCTCTTGTCACAATTTGCCAAAAATAAGCAGGTTGCAGAAACTAAATTCAGTAGAAAACAAAATGTTTTGTGCTTCTTAGTGCAACTGTGAAGCCATTAGTGGTTCCCATGCGACCAACAGTGACATGACAAATGTTTAGGGATTTTTAAGCTAAAATAGGCTGAACTGCAGGCTGTGTTTAGACAGAGCAAATAAGACATAAGCCTGAAAACAGACTAAAAATGCAAACGATAACCTATCAGTATGTCACCATATTTCTGTTATTGATAACACCCATGGGCACTTGGAAAAAACTGTACATATTGATTCCAGGTTTTTAAATTTTTCTTAAACAATTAATTTTTTAAAAATCTACTTTTTTATTTTATTCATGTCATTATTAATGTGCCATACTGCACGAACAACATTTCTTAGTTCTCTTTCCTTGTAGTCATGGTTTTCCTGTTTCTATAGAGGTGCAAGACTTTATATTGCAGTGAAATATGACCCCACAGTCAGTAACAGATGCAAAAAATGTCCAGAAATTGCTTAGCATTCACAGGTAGAGAGACAATTTAACAGAAACAAGTACAAGACCTGTCCAAGAACATGCTCCAGTGGAGGTCTGCATCTGTGCCATTTTTTGGTCTCTGTACCGGTCTGACAGTGAAATAAATTCACCACTAAGGTAAGTGTGTGGCCGTCACAGGTACTTACTGCACGGACTTGGAGGACTGGGACCTGAACTTGCTGAACTCGCCTGGAGCGGTCCATTCTGTTCCCAGCTGCAACACACAAGACAGGAGACAGAGGTCACAGGTCAGAGAGAGGGAGAGGAAGAGAGGCAGTGCACAAGTCTGAGAGCAGGATGGCAGCAGAAACTGTGAAGCACAAGTTTGGAATTCTTCTTCGACATCAGCTGTGAGCCAAAAACACCAGCTTTGTGATTATTAGGTACTGACAGAGACTATATTGGAAGATATACAAGCAGGATTACAGTCCCAGTTAGCCGGTGGACCTTGTCAACATGTTTTAAATTCAGAAAACAGAAAGGTCAATTGAAAAGGATACTGCAAGATTCCTGATGGTCTTCTTTGTTATGACAGCAGCACAAATGAAGAATAATTCGGGAAAACAAGATTATTATGTCCTGGAGCAACAGGGAGGGTCAATCAGAAGGCAACTTGTGATGGGCAAAGTGAGCAAACAGATGAGAATTAATGACTATGAACAGACAGAAAATGAGAAAGAGCGATTCCCTGCCAATACTGACTCTGAGAAGCCAGCTCATCTGAACCCCTGGGGCTTCTGCTTTGGCCCTGCGGTCGAATCAGTGCCCATTCATTTCCTCAGCAAGCCAACACAACTAATTAGGGCCCCTGCTGCTGCTGATCCATAATGAAAGAATACAGCTAAGATCACAGTGGGCATGCCTTTAATTGTTTGTGCTGGCCACGCTTCCGGCCTCCAAACTGGTCAGAATACATTGTGGCGTGTGGCGGTGACATATCGCTGGAGCCTTTCAGCTTGTAAATAGCTGCTGATCCTCACTCTGGGTACTGTGATGTTTTCACAGAGAGAAGCACACACACTGTGAGGCACACCTACAACACACAAACGCGCATATATATGAAATGGCAAGTGTACAATGGCACATCTGAATGTGTTTGCTGGCATCAGAAGAGAGCCACTATGGGGAGAAAAACCTCAAAGCCAGGCAGTAATGTCTGTCCAAAACTAACCAGGCCCATGGCAGTGCTAACGCCTCTGAGAGTCTCTGTGAGGCAGTTGGCTGGAGAGGAGGAGGACACAATGTACGCTACTGTGCTTTCACTCTGAAGCCCACAGCAGGCTGCTGCTCTAGTACATTTCCACACCAACAGTCTTTGCACATATTCCTCCTCCAGCACATATGAAGGAGGAACGGTAAGAGTTAAGTCACTGGTGGAGAAAATTTAAGAAAAAAAAGAGAGGAGGGTAGAATATGAAGCTAACTGAGCTCTCACAGAATAACTTACTAAGTTTGCATTAAAGATGAAAATGACTCTTTCAAACACATTAATGCTCCGAACCCCAAAACCCTCTGGCAGGTCTGAGCATGCTGTCTTTGAAAAACTGGTAAAATTACACCATTTATCATAGCCTGAAACTGTAAAAACAGAAAAAAAATGTTGATTTTTCAGCTTTCTAATGGTCTTCAAACTACCAGGCCTCTTAACCAAATCTAAGCTTGAAATCTAGATGTCAAAATCACTTTATTCTGCATGTGTCATTTTAAAATTTGCCAAAAATAAACCATTTGTCCTAATCAGATTCTGGAAAAACAAAATATTCTGTGCTCCTTCATGCGACCAAGAAGACATGAGTGACTCAGCTGTGAGCAACGGTTAAGTGGCAAAAACGCAGGGACTTTTCAGCCAAACACAGCCTGCAGTTCAGCAGAGACGAGACAATGATATGATGAGAGAAATACGGAAACAAATTTAAAACACAGCCAGTAGAGTCACATTATTATTCCAGTATCTGTAACAGCTGTGGGCAGCATGTTGATTTCAGAATTTTTCAGTTTTTGTAAAAATAAATAATGACAGACAGCCAAGTTTTATTTTCTGTGTTTTGATGATTTATAGCATTCTGACTATTTTTGAGTTCTGTCTGCTTCTGGTCATGGTTGTTCTGTTTCCATAGAGGTGCAGGACTTTATATTGTGGTGAAAAATGAGCCCACAGTGAGGAAAAATGTAACAGGAAACTGCTTGGGATTCAGAGCAGTTGAAATATGTTTGACATTCAAACAACTGCAACAAATTACTTTACATCTGGATCTTAGCATAGCTTCATCAAAGGAGCCATTTCATTTTTCTATCCCCATCCTTTTCAGATTTTGTACACTAGTTAAAAAACAAGCCCAGTTCCCTTCCTAATAAGCTAAAGTCTGACTTGTTAATGTCACATTCTACACAATGAATGTTTGACAACTGTACAGTTATGATTTTAAATATCAGGCAGTTCAGTAAAACAAGTTTACTCTCTTATTAATAGACCAACACTGCAACCTGTTAATGACCTGCTGATAAATTATCACAAAACTCACGAATTTCCTCAGAAAGTAACCAACCTTCAGTCAAAGTTAAATAACAAGTCATAGTTGAATGCTTCTACACCTCAGCATAATTTTAAGTCTTTAAAAGCAGAGAAAGAGAAATGCTGGGACACTGGGAGTATAGAAAATAAACTTAACAAATAATGCTTCTGAAAATGTCTCAAGTTACAGCACTTCTACATTTATCTTCTTCCTTCTTTCGGGTATTTTTCCTAACAGAGCTGCTGTTTACCCAATAAAACAGACAAAACATTCACCTCAGCAAGTCAGGCTATCTACTGCTGACTCTAAATATGGCAAATCCTTCATGTAAAAAAGCCTGTGTGTGTAAATTCCCCAGGGAAATGAAGCTACAATGGAAGACAAAAATTGAAAATACCTATGAACATAAATTTGATCTTGAGATAACTATTAAATTAAATACCACTGCTTTTTCTTTAGGGTGTACAAAAATGTTCAATTCAGAAGGCAGCACTTGCTTATATAACTAAGATTCTATTCATCAACTTTTGACCTGAGAATCTTGACTTCCTAATGTAAAAAAAGACACGTACAAATGAATCATCTTGCAAGTACAGGTAGTAGAATTTGTGCATTTGTGGTAGTGGTATAGGAAATGTCGTGATAGTGGCTTATATTATTCATTTATTCACTTATATTACTCAGTGAAACAAACAGTCTCTGCTCCACAAGGTTAAAGCTAATGGAAATTCATAAAGATATGCAGGTTCACATAGGAGAAAAGTGTCAGGGAGCAAATCTTTTAAAATTAAAGGCTGTTTTTCTCTTTGTGTTCATTGTAAGGTGGTTAACTACTGATCAAAGACACTGTTCCAAGGACAAAACACGTGCACAGACTCAGCTCCTCACAGATGTTCTCCAAGGTGCACATGTAGTATAGACATGAAGCAACACACCCACACACACACACACATGCACGCAGACATGTTTTCACACTGGAGGATGAGTCACTGCTTATTGAGAGCAGCATCTCCCTACCAGAGTAGGCAGGAGGTAAATCAGAAGGCAAGCAGCCAGAGAGTCATGAGGGGCAACTCACACACCGACACACACACTCCTCATATCTCACATCTTAAAAACACACCCCCTCAATGAGATATTGTCACATTTTGCTTTAGAAGTCTCCTCTGAAAAACCAACCAGGGAACTTTGTGATGCAGTTTCTTAAACTTAAAGCAGTCAGAGAGCCCAGACATATACCAGCCTTAGCCTGAGATAAACTCTGACTTTTATTGTATTACACACAAAGACACACACTGTGCCTCGGTGTGAACCTCACCCACATCTGTAGGTACCTTGAGAAAACTAATTTCAGATGGCCACTGGCCCTGAAACACTGAAAAGTGAATCACAAAACAGGGTCGACAGATAAAAGAAATTTGAGAGTGCAGTGGAGCTATTGAGACATTACTCCTCTTTCTATCAGCTCTTTTTCTTCGATGCAGTCTTTTTTTCCCCTCCCTGTATAAAAACAAAGAAGTAATCGAGAAACAGGTGACCTGTAATATACCTTCGGTTCTCTTATTCAGTCTCACCTTCAGTGTGTTTGTTTTACTTTTCAATTTAAACGTGAACTGCAAAATTCCGACCACTGAAAAATACTGAGCACCTTTGGGCTTTTGGAAACATTTTTCATGTGGTTGTGCAGCTTGTGTACGAGGATTAGAGGACAAACAGGCATTCCATGAGAACAAACTATGAACTAGGATGGATACGGTTGCTGGTTGTTTTCATGCAGCTCAAGTATGCTGGAAAAAAACTGGAAAACAGGAAGCCTGGCATTTGGAGAAACCTTTGAGAGAGGAACTTTGATGCAGGGGTAGCACCGTGCTTACTGAAATCAAGACCACAGTCAGTCTAGCAGCGCAATGACCCTGACATTGTACATGATTGACCACTAACACATTCAAATGGAACAGAACGTTTATTAATGCTTTCACCCACAACTGTAATTTTCTTGCTATAGCATGCAAAATAATCCTCTTTGAGAAAGGTCTTTTGTATCTTAGAAAGCCTGAAACTACCTACAGCAAAAAAAAAAAAAAAAATAATAATAATAATGAAAGAGCAGAGGTCTCCATACAAAGACTCAGGCAAATATTTCACAGTTTATCTCTAGGATAGCTACTGAAAAATACATGATAAAGTATATTTTTTAGAAGGTAGAGACTAGACAGAAAAGTTTAATGAAAAATATGATAGAATGCAGTGATATATAAATATGATTGGTATAGCATAACAGTTTCCAACGACAAACATGGGCTTGTATCCACTTTTAAGCACTTAAACTTTACATATCACACGTGCCTGTTCATGCAACACTGCTCCTCTCTCAAGTGATCCCCTGCCTACCACTAATCAATCTGCTTGCACACATGGTAGACATTTCTGCATGGTACACTGTAACTAATTAATTAGCTATGGCTGCATTCTATTTAGGTGTGTCAGATTTGGGGCCCTCACTGCTACACTAAGCCGCCATTAATGGCATTAGTTCTTAGCATAGCTCCTAGCATGAACTAAAGTCATTAGTTAGAGTTACTCTCGCAATAACAGTCTGCAGTGAAAAAGTTTATTCATCATTATATTTTACTGCAATTTAGAAGAATGCTGATAAATCATCCACTTTGAATTGAAGCCCCCAGGAGAAAAGACATTAAAATGATAAATGTCGCAATATTTATTTAGTAATAGTGCATTAAGAGTAAACCAAGTGGTAAAAATGTCAAAATAAAAATGGGTTTAAATTTTAAAATTTTTTTTTTTTTTGAAAAGATGAAGAAAAAACCTTGACTTCAGAAATACAGGCTGACTACAACACTTTGGTCCTTGCATAGACAACTCTGATTAGTGTAACTGGTCTAATTATAATGAAATTAATGTTTAAAAAACGAAAGAAAAACAGGTGCTTCCCTGAAAGCACTGGCCTCATTAAGCAGGAAAACTTGGTGCTTTAAGGTAGAATGCTAACAGCGTTCGTGACACAAGTCCATTTGAGTGATGTGCCAGGTCTGGAATGGTGTTTTTTCCCTCTTTCAAGGTAATCGCCAATTTAATTTATTGTAGTCTGGCATAAAATCAACCTGCAGATGCTTCAAACAGGCTACAGTCTAGTAGTCCATCACAATTATCTTCATGTCTGTTTTCATCGTTGTCAAAGTTGCATTATCAATGGGTGGTTATCCCGCTGTTGGGGTAGCTTGAATTGAATGTTCTGCACACGCTTGTGTAACTGTAACAGGAATACAAGCAGACCTGGACATGCTGCTCGCTGTGATGGATTGCCTGTCTCAAGCAGGATTAAAACTTTAATCTTGGGAGTATCTATTTTCTTCCCTGTTGACATCTTTCCAACATGGATAAGTGGATGTTTGGGAGATTGGAATTTCATTGGAACTTCTGGAAAGAAGGAAATTTGTTATACGCATGTTGTGGTTTTCAATCCAGAATGCTATTTATTATTTTTGGACAGGTACCTGGTAGAACAACAACTGAATAAGCTTTTTTTTTTTTTTTTTGTTCTGCAGACATTTTGAACATGTGTTGCTAAAAACTGTATTGAACGAATGACGTGTTTCAGTTAGTCATGACATATTGAGCATCTCCTTCTGTGAAACGCCAAAGGAACTGACCTCTTCGATCCATCCTTTCAATCAATATGGGAAAGTGAACGTTCTGTTTTCTGATTTTACATCTAAACTCCCCAATATGGTTGATCTGATTTCCTTATCAAACGCTAGACCAATTTTACTCTCTCAGTATCAAGCTGAGGTAAACTTAGCCAGGAAATGGTGTCTGCTACTAAAACGGTGACAAAGTCTTGTCTGTCTGAGAATGAGCAGCTACTACTGCTGTGTCTCTGCTATTGATCGCACCTCCCTGACCCAGTTTCCTGTGTGTCTGAGAGCGTTTGTCTGTTTGTGTCTGCTTTTTGAACCAGATAGAATAGGTATCACAGCATACACGACGTGTATCACTTCCGGCCTGCGCTTCACCAGTGCATAAACACACACAAACACAAGAAAAACTTGCACACATGAGCGCTTTGCTTCTCATGAGTCTCTCTCAGTATGAAACAAGCCCTGGTCTGGTTCTGTGGGAAGCTCTGCGGGAGCTGTCTGGACATTCTGATTGAAGGGAAATCTCATTACAGATTAGCTGTGGGCAAAAAATATGATTAATACCAAAGCGGGGCAATGGATGATCCTCACTCACTTTAAGTCCATTTGTAAGTGGACAGATAATGTCCCAGAAGCAACTTCCAATAAGAACCTTCCACTTGTTTCCACTAGCTTCACTCCATAAATTGACCAGAGGGAGCTGGTTTGTGTCATGTGTTTTAAAGGAACTATATGGGGTCCATAGATAGCAGTTTCACTTTTCTACAAATGTGTGTGTGAGAGACAGAAACACATCTTCCCGGTTGACGTCATTTATTGCATTAGCGTGTCCTGCTGGGAGATATCAGTCACATCCAGTGCACCTTTCATAAGCTCCCTACAAACTGCTGACAGTGGTCTCCATGGAAACGCCACGGAAGCGCTTCACCTGCCTACATTTTTGTCCCATCGCAGTTAAATGTCTCATGGCTGCAGATTCCATTTATAGCCAGTTCACTATTGAGGATGACACTACTGTGACTACTGACATAAAGCAGCAATCCTTTAAAATACTACGTGTTGTTTTGAGCAGTAAAGTCAGGTGATGAATCCCTGTAAAGCTCATCTGTCGCCTCCAACTTGTCCAAAACACAGCAACTAGGCTTTAATAGACGGCATCGCATCACACCTATCTCAGTTTCCCTCCACTGGCTCTCTGTTGATTTTAGAATTGATTCTAAGATTTTACTGATCCCTTTTAATGGTCACCAGGGTTTTGCCCCAAGCTACATTTATGATCTGTTGACCCCGTAAGAGCCTGGTCGTTTCAAAGTCGAGGCTTAAATCTAAGTGAACGGCCTGCCAGAGGAGATGAGGCTTGAAGAGTTAGTAACTTCTTTTAAATCACTTCTTAAAACCCGCTTTTATAGACTTGCTTTTATGTGAGGTTTAATTTTATCTTTAATTAGTTTTAGTGTTTTACTCTGTATTATTTCCTGTTTATTTTAGATGTTTGCTCTCTTGTTTTATTTTACTTTTAGCTGCCTGGTTCTTTGGTGTGATGTTGTCTTTTCTAATTCTCTATTTTTTTTTTTTTTTTTTAACTTTTAATTTTAACTCTCAATCTTGTTCTTTCATTTTCAAACTGCCTTGTTCCCTTGTTTGAGTTGCGTGCTAATCTAGCTAATTATTCATTTAATTTATTGTCATTTTTACTATTTATTATTAATTGACTGCTCTGATTTGTCTCCTATAGCTTGTTTGATTGTCTCTGTGTTGCATGTTTTAACTGTCAAAGCACTTTGTGAATGCTGTTCTTAAGGGTGCTACATAAATAAAACTAATATTATTACAAGCATTACGAATAAAAATAGGAATTACAGCCATAGCATTAGTATGAGCAAAGATAAGAAAATTATACAAACCTTAAAAAAAACTCACATAATATTGCACTCCATTGTTTTTGGAGTTTCTTTTTAGCTATCACATTTTCCCTGCAGATTTTTCTGGAAGCAAGGTTTCAACAAAAACATTATGCCAGAGGGTGAGATTTGATTCATTGCTCAGAAAAAAAAAATTACAAAACATCTTTTTATTTATTTTTTTACCTTCTGTGCAAAACTCCAGCAACAGCCAGAGCACAGAACAATTTTATGCACTTTCACCTTTTGAGATTTTAGAACAGAATTCCCCAATCTCAACTTACACCACAGAAAGCTTATTAAATCAAATCAAATTCCACATTTTAGTCCACGCTGCAGTCGAATTATTATTTGTCATTGTCTGTACTTATCATCGGTGTGCATTCTGAGAGAAGATTAGAGGAGCTGTCACCTGCAACAAGAGATAACAAGCCCTGACTTTTCTCTAAATGATTGTCTTTTCTCCAGAGAGATCACACTAAATACTCCCTTTGTGTGTTTTATAAAAGTATGATAACAGTACAACCTGCTAGTATAATGAGTCCTGCTAATTTTTATATGTTTAATCTACCAGTAAGAACAACAGATAAAAGGGCCAGCAATTATCTCAGTTTTATTAGGAGCTGTGAGTTATTAGAAGCACAAAAAAAGAGTGAAGAAAAGTTTTAGACTACTTATTAGGGCTTAAAGTCTTAACATGAGGCTCGGCAAGAACAGTGCTTCTCAGATTAGCAAAGCGCTGCATTATGAGTTTAGGGTGCAAATTGGTAAAGTGCAAGGATATGAGTGCATGAAACGCTAACTTATAAAAGTTGTGCAAAAATGTAAATAGTTCAGCCAACAGGACAAAGTTTTCAAGTGTTTTATAAGCTTTCTTTTCCTAAAATCATGCAGACCAAATGGTCTGAGGAAAGGAAAGGAGATGAGATTTTTGATTTTTTTTCTGTGAAACACAATGTATCTCTGAAGACAAGGAAACGCCTGCCTGTCAGCGAGCGGCAGAATGAATGATTCGGGGCCATAGTGCTGCTCCTCTGCCATTACCTCAATGATATTTCTCCACTGCTAAATGTCACATCAATATTCTCTGCAAGCTAATTAATCTCGGCTCTCGTGGAACCTGGTGACATCTCCCATCCTGTTGGAATACAGATGGCACCATTGCCGGACCTTTGCTCTTAACACATATTTGCTCCGAGTGCTCGTACAGCGCAGTTCAAACATTGCGCAACCTCGTGCATCCTTCCCTCCTCTAAATCTTTCAGTGGGCTTCAATGAGAAAACTTTATTAGCGAAGGCAGTAGTGGCACAGCTTGACTTTTATTCAATTGCGGGCAAAGGGTACCTCAAGGATAGCCGGAAAAGAAAAGTGATTTTTCACAGGATGTTCTACAGGAGGATTGGAGCCTCCTGTATTCTGAACCGTGTGTTGGGGGTGAATTATAGCCCGAGTGTTAGGAGGGTGACATGAGGTGAGCGGGTGATTACTAAAGAGGAACAAGGTCAGATCGCTCCTTGTTGACTGCTAGAACCTGATGCTTTTACTAAGAATTGATGTGAGCTCACAGCAATATTAACCTAATAGCTTGTGACCTCTACATCCCATTATTAACTACATTTCAAGTGGAATATGTTTCAATCCAAATCATTGTTACATAGCTGTCAATGAGAAAAAGGAAATCCATTAAGTCACCCTCTGTCTGAAAAACATATCAGATAATAAAGTCACTCTGGAGTCTAATGATGAGAGCTCCACACACATATTGCACTGTAAAAATAAAGGAAAAAAGCTTTCCCAGAGGTATATATTATACAAAGTGATTTTCCTATTTAAGTCATGACATTGCGAAGTTCAAAACTATTTAGGCCTCGGGGGATTCAGGTTCTTCTGCAGTAAAAGGCTGTTGCTAAGCAATGTTAGATAAAACCAGGGATCGTAGTCACAGTCTTGGAAACATGTACTTAGTGAATCATAAAGCATAAATAATGCCAGGAACCTGTTGAGCATAAGTGGAGTGAGTCTCTTTCTGTGTTTGGGATATTGTATTATACAAGACTGCAGCAGAGATTAGTGCTCACCTGGCCCACATAGACCAGCAGCCTGGCATTGAGAGGACTCTCATCAGGACTCAGCCAGAACTCAGAGTTATCATCAGACGATACAGAGAACTGGAAGTCACCTAGAGGGGAGAAAACAAGATCAAAGTGAGTGTGAGGGGAAGTAGATGTGTATGATTCCAGATAAGTAAAATCAGAGTGTCATCAGACAGGACATGACCTCAAAAAATAGACTCTTGGGCAGAAAAATGCATCAAGAATTTGATGCCCAGACTGCCCCGGGCAGTAGTCAGAGATGACACATTTGGTTATGGTGATATGAGGAGGAGAGTTACTGCAACTGAATTTCCAATCCATATGTACTGACACTGTGAAAGCAAATGATTCAAACCAGAGAGAACAAAAAGTAAACAAGCAGCCAGTATTATGTTTCAGTTAAAATGTGGATACTTTCAGAGTGTTAACAAACTGGCAAATTTGTCTGACAAAAGTAATAACACTAAGAACTGCAGAAAGCTGGTTTGCCCTTAGCTGCTGCACACCTTAAGCTGTTGCCTGAAAACCAGAGTTTTCTCCTACAAAACCTGAGAGAGCCGTCTGATAACATTTTCTCATTTTTACATTTGATATCAAAATGCTTATCAGAGCCATTTCATTTAAGGTTTAGAAGAAGATCAAAATCCTGGTTGAATATTTATGTTATCCAAGACTTATCTTTACTAATATTACTACTTTCATGGTCAATCAGTCACCATTATATTCATTTCACCATCATATTTAAACGTTACACATTCCTCCTAAGATCAGAATTTAATCGAAACACTGTCTACACTGTGACTCTTCGGTCGTTAAGACAACTGTCAGGTTGTCAGTCAAACATTTGGCAAACATTACTGTCATCACTGCATATATTAAAAATATTGTATTCAGCTTATCAGAGTTATCATACCATTTTGGAGATTTAGGTGACTAATAATGTACTCTTACTGTTAACCTGGGTGATTTTCAACTGCAAAGCACACACGACTTAATTACTGTTCAGCTGCTGAAAACTGTTTCGTCCCCATCAGGTTACAAAATGCAAATATACAAATATACATATATAGTTAAATATACTGTCAGATTCCTGTACTTCACCATCCATGTAGGAAATCACCTCTGCAGTGGGGTTTCTCCTTCTCAAATCATCAGTTTTTTAGAACAATTTCTGCTCAATTTGTCTGAAACTTTTATACCCTAATCATACCTGTTCAATCAGCTCAATAAAATAACGCTGCTTTTATATTATGTGATCAAGTATGTCATATTAATATGTGTTCTATATGCTTTGTTTTGTATTATTGTGACACACAACTACATATGGGTCAGAAAATGTAACTAATCGACTTCTGCATTATCAAGTCTTTTGTTAATGTCAAAGATAGGACTTTCCATCACAGTTAACATTTTTATTATATTTCATCTCAATCATATTAGGAGACTATTTAATGCACTTGTCAACATCTGGCAGATTTGGAATCAATTATACTATGACAAATAACATTGAAATTTTCAGGTTTTTATCTTTAATAGCTCCTGGGATATTGTCATTTAAACATCAAATTTCAATGTGGGAAAATAGCACTGGAAGTGGGTTGACAATTTGAAAAAAAAAAAAAAAAAACCCATAAAACATTATTTAAAAAAACACTTGATATATCAAGTTAACATTTCAGAGATATTTTTTTAAATATACAGAGTTTTTGATAGCATTGAGTGAAGCAAATGAGAGAAGAACATGCTGAAGGCCCCTGATGATTTTTAGGAATAACCCAGTGTCAGATGATGAATGAGTGGACGATGAATAAATGAACACTGAATAAAATGCAACAGTGTTAACTTCTAAACTCTTTTCTTCACTTGAACACGGGCTCTTTTAACATTGCAACTGTGTCCTTGAGGATAAATCTCTATTATCACACATTAATGGTCTACCTTTTGTAGATAAAAATGAAGTTTTTATTTATCTATTTCCGAGGTGAACTGTGGTATTGGAGCTCTATTGAGGTTGGCCTTTTTTCGTTCAAAATCCATGCACTTAATTCCTATAAGCTGACCCTAATTAGCTGTTCTGAAACCAAAACTAAGCTTCTCATCTTAAGTCAGAGTTAAGGGTTAAGATTTTGTTAAATCTGCTTTCTGGAACAGCTTCCAGGTGAGTGTAACTGTGCTGTTATTTCATCTTTCTAAACACTGCCGTGAGGAAATTAGAATGAGGAGCTTGTGCCAGTATTTTACAGTATATTAAGGAATTCTCCAAAGAGATACATTTTAAACTACACAAATGTTACTTAGTTAAATATAGGCATAATTTCCATTTTAGACATACTTGTACTTGGCTGAATATAAATGCTAAAGGTGAAGGGCACTCGTTAGAGCTCACACTGTGCACGCAGGATTTTATGACCTTTAAAGCATCAGCCGGAGAGAGCGATACGACCAGCAACAGCAACATGGGAGACCGAAGTGAACTGTAATCTAATTAATAACTTCATATTCTGCAATTTGTGTAAGGGCACTTGGGCATTACGGCTTGTCAGTTTCCATAGCAACTAGGCCGGAGGGTAGGGCCGTGAGGTGACAGAAATAAGATTTAGCTGTGAGATTTCTGGCATTCAGCCCTAATAAAAATGTGAATATCCACTATGTTAGTGGCTCCGAAGCTCTCGGATTAAGAGGGATGGGAAAATTGTCTACTCTCGTAAAGGATACATGCTCCGAGGCCCTCAGCCTCAGATCGGGAACTCTGTAATAAAATAAGCTAGTTACCATCTCTGTAAGGGTGGAGGAATCCAAAGATTCTCAGGCCATAATTCTTCCACTTTGGAGCCACTGCCAGCTTCTTCACTGTGGTTCTGGTCTGCAGTGAGAAAGAAGGAAAAAATGTTATCGTATTTGCAACACTTGGTTCAATCTAAAAGCAAAACATATTGCATAAATCATTGATCTAACTTCTGTCTTGTTTATCTAAGTGCAGCCATATTAGAGTGAATTACGAGCGACTAATCTTACATTTTGTCACACAGAACACTGCAAGAACAGTGGTGCTGCTTTAATGACATAGCTCCTTCATTAATCATTGTGAGCACACTGCCTTAAAACCTGGAACATGTGACCATGCAATCTCAGGCTATTAGCATGATATCATGCATGTATCGGGTTAAGTGCATATTTGATTGCATGTCAGCTGGAAACATTAAAATTCAGCCAGCGACGAGGTTTTCAACCAACTCATGGACCCACTTGCAGCTCAGTGTGTTAACTAGCACCTATAGGAAGAACTCACACATCACTTTACATTTTCAGTCATTATTATCATTCATTATTTTTAAGTTAAGCCACATCACTGCTTAAAAGCTCTCTGCTCATTTTGTTAAGTTCAGTAGAAAACTATGCAAGTACTGTACATCAGGGTAATACCTCAGCAGTCTATTATTCACCACTGAGTTCTTAGATTATTGGTTCTGTGGCCTTTGCAGTCGTTTAATATTCGTTTAACAATGATGTAACACATGGTAAATCATGGCAGAGATGACGGCGTTTTCAGTCAGCAGTGAGGGGCGTACCACTGCTTGAATTCATTATGATAGAAACTACAAAATACCATGTTCAGATAAGTTTTGTGGTTATTCTGATTGTCTTGTTAGTGACTTGTGAGTGAAACCTTCCTCGTCATCGATCATGACTAGTTAGAGCCAGTGAAACACGTAAGGGACAGTTGTAAGTGAGCCTATGACTGGCTGGAAACTGTGTGTAAGAGTCAATATGTAATTGAGGGACTGTTGAAGTCCATGGGATATATCTTGCATACATTTTTATTAAAAGTAAAAGAAAAAAACTCCTGTTTTTTATGTTCATTATGATCATGTCTTTACAAATTTCATAATTATTTATTAAGGAAACAATCACTTATTAATAAAAATGATTGGATATCACTAAAATGTCAACTAAATAACCTTTCGAATTTAATAACCACCTGCTAATTAGCTAAACAATAATAAAATGAGCTCATTCAAAAATTGTTTTGATTGTGTTCTTTTTATTAAGTTGAGATAATCATGACAGATATTTCTTTTTTGGCAATATATCAAATTTTATATGGAAAATAACAAATTGTATCTGTGGCCTAGAAGTCACTTTCAACTAAGTTACCCATTACAAAAACACCTCTCACGGAAGTGAGTTAATTCCAGATCACATGACCTGCTCCACATGATGTCATTTCCTCCTGAAGAAAAGACTGGCCAGACTCCAAGGCTTTCTGAGTTATTTAATAAAAGTAGTGTGTGAGTCGAGTGTGGATTTATGGCATGTCAACAGCTTTTAATACAATATCTTTATAACTTTCCATTTCAATTTTACTCAATTGTATATATAATATTTAGAAGAATCTTTCCATAAAAATGCCATGTGGTGTTTGGTTATAGGCGGTCGTGTTGATTTTAGGCCTGAAAACAGCAAAAAATGTCAACTATGATACCTGTCAACTATGTTACAAAAAGTTCCACAATTATATATTGACCCGTATAACCCTATCATGTACAAAAGAGAGTAGATGTTATGTCATATGTTGAGTGAGTGAGTAAAAAAGAGACTCAGGCAGGCAACTCTTAGTCATGACCGACCAGGACTGAAATGCCCCAGCTACTGGTGTAGTTTGGCCAGCAAACAAGTTAGTAAACAAATCCGAAGCCATTCTGCTCATCATTATTCAGTAAAGTTAGTTTCATAATTTCAAAATTTGCTGATAGACATTCATTTGCACATGTAATAGCCATTTCTGCTAGCAACAGCTGATAAAATCTATATGAAATAGCTGTTATTTCAGTCAGCAAATCAATGGCTATTAGGAGTTGGCCTGGTTGAGTATTGGAGCCGATATTCTGCTTTTTTCCTATCATCTGTATCGTTATTTTAAATCAATTCCCAACAAAAATCCCCTGCTTTGGCTTTGATGCAGCTGCCTCTCTCTATCATTTCTCACTTGGTGGTTTCGAGCAATGTCCTGCCCACAGCAAAATCTGATTAGTTATATGTCAGTAGAAATCATCTACCACCACTGAAAGATAAATGTTTTCTTTTATTTAAACATTTATATAGAAAATAGAAATCAATAAAGTCATTTCAATGAGGTTTTGGGCTGGAATGTATGTCTTTTACTGAAAATGTTCAGTATATCAGTTCTAAATATCAATGATCAGTCTCCTAATTAGAATAATCAATATGGTATTGGACATAAAAAAAAAAAAATCAGTCAACCCCTCACAGACTAAAAATGAAAATCCTGCCGTTTAAAACTAACAACTTCTTTCCCAGGTTCGTTACAAATTGTATGGAATTTGTTGTGCCGACTCATTCAACCCAACTGTTGTTCTACTTACGTGAGGGTAGAGAGGGAAGTGCAGGTTCTTTCTGAGTTGGGCTATAGAGGAGCCACACCAGTCCTCAAACACATGAAGGTTGGCCTGGCCCTTAAACTGCAAACACACAATCACACAAGAGAGGCCACAGGTTAGTGCACACAGTAGCAGGAGCATCAGATTTGCTATTAAATAGGAGATATATATCACTAGAGCTGTCATCCTGCCTGCAAAGACTTCAATTTGCACTGGTTACATATTTTCGTGCTGGAATGTATGGAATTCCTCTCCACCATGCAGGCAAAATGAATTATTGGTGAAACACGTGAGCGCACCGTGAAGCGTCATATGTTCTCACTGTCCCGAATAACAGACGAAGGCGACAGAAAGCTCATCGGGAGTACCAAGAGGGAGAGCGAGCCCAGAATGTCTGGAGCAGTTTGTCAAAGCTCATCCCCTGCCCATAGTCTGACATTTGTCTGAATTACACAGGGAAATCACAGGACACAGCAAGGACAGATGGTGAAACCAGTCTGCCTTGGGGTATAGTTTCCTCACACACACCCACACACCCACACACCCACACACCCACACACACACACACACACACACACACACACACACACACACACACCCACAGGTCTGCCCATATTCGAGCAGAGATGACTCTCCGATGACTCGTGTCAACTTGCACCGTTTCGATAATGATGTGTTTTGGGTCAAATACACTGTAAGAAAAAAAAACCCTCTACAGGCAAAGAGGGTAATTTTTCACATCCTTTCAGCACATTCAGATGCATGGCTGCCCATTTGCACACACACGTGCACAGTGCAGCTTAAACTCAAGCTTTAGGAGGTTGTCGGAGTGATTTAATGACCTGCAAACTTTTTCATACTGAACGATCAGCGAACTGTACCAACACACTTCCACATACTGTACACACATATGGGCATCCTTTAACGTGTGACAGCAGCCCCAGCAGGCGAGCACTGTGGTGCTGCCACAGATATTTAGAACATCACACAGAACTTGAGCAGAGAGCTGGCTTGCACCAAATGACTATGAAGCGGCTCAGCTGAGGTCCTCCGGTTGGATCAAAGCAAAAGCCAGCTTCCCTCACTTTGGCCTCACTTCATTAGTTAAAGGTGGGCTTTTCGGTGCGTGGAGTAGCTGTGATAGTCAACAAGCTGTCAAATCAATCAATCCAGAGAGCGAGAGGGACCTCATGACATAAAAACACAGCCAGCTGCAAATCCTGTTGTCATTTCATCAGTGGGATTAGAATGGGTGAAGCCTTTTCGGGGGGAAAACACCTCTCCGACTGCTGCTCTGCATCCGTGTCTACGTTTAAAGGAGTGAAAGATGGAGGGTGTCGTGCTCCTTCGGCGTCACACAGGCATTCTAACAGATGGCCTGACCCGGAGCGGTCCTTCTCATTTCTCTGTACGGTCAACTAAGTGCCCGGTGCACTGACAGCAGCACGGCGATTACAGCTCATGAATTAACCATGCAATGGTTTTGTTTTGAAAACATGTCATTCCATCGCAGCGGGACTCCTGATTTTAGTTCACATATTAGATTTATTTTTGTTATGCGCTCTCTTGCGGAATGACTGATTCAAATTTAAAACAGAGGTGGGGGGGAAGAGATGGGGAATTTTTTGGGGTTTTTTTGTGAGGCTGACAGAATGAAATCAGGGAGTCAGACAGATGGACGAGAATGCTTGATGTCTAAAAAAAATCAAAGGGAGAGGCAGAGCGAGAGGCATGGTGAGGTTAGAAGGATTTAGCAGACGGGGGACTAGTCCCTGTGTAAATATGCCTTATGTAAAGCTTTTAATAGATTTCCTGTGGGTTTTAAAAGCAAACCTTTTTCTGGTTCTCGTCCCCCTCCTCACCCCCTCTCCTCTTGTCAAATAGAAAATAAACGTTCAGCTTTTAAAGTCTCTAATTATTCACAGTCACATATCCCCTGTGCAGCCTGGAGAGGCCACGGGCTGTAAAGTCGGCGTTCTGCAGGGTGGAGGGCGCTGGTGTATAATTGGCTGTGTTTTGTGGATGACAGCAATGTGAGAGCTCAGACTGTGTTCTGGCCTTAACAGGGTGTTGGATATGGAGTCGGGCAAGAGGAATTTTTTTATTTTTTTTTCCCCTTTCCTACCAGAAACTCACCCATCTGCTAACCCTCGCTTTTGCTAAACTGTCCTCGCCTCACTCCTGTTATCTCATTTGACTTTTTCCGACAACGCTGCTCCTGTCTTGCCTCTTTCATAGCCTTTAGTCCCACTATCCCTAATGCTGTCTTTTCGTATGTCTGACCTCTCTATTTCTGCCTCTACGTCCGTCTGTGTGCTGCCAAATGCTGTCAGATTCTCTACTCTCCGTCTTTAGTTTCCCTGAGCTCAGCTGCTGGCTGTCACTCCACCCGGCTGTCTCTTACTATCTCATTTTTTGTCTTGTTTTATTGTGCGTAATAAAGTAATGCTCGTATTATCACTTTGTATAGCGACGGTGATTTTGCATCCTTGTGCTTTTTTTTGGATTGCCTGGTTCGTATCATATTGGGGCGTGGACTTTTCTATCACAAATCGTGTCTTTTTAAATGTCAGCTTTTTTACACCTTGTCAGCTAACACACTTATTCATTAATTGGCTGAAGAAGAGACAGAATGACTGCTGCTGTCGTTCTCACTATGTTCTTTTGCTCTTGTTTATTGTCCTCTACTCTTTAATCCAAAACCTGAGACAGGCGGATTCGGAAAGCCTAATTCCTTGTACTTGCACCCATTAAAAGCGGAGACTCTCCATCTGTCAGTCACAGTCATTGTGTGTGCCCTGGAGGTGTGCTTGGTTGCTTGTTTCACTTAGCTTGGGCGAAGCACTTGTGGTGAGCTGAGGCAGCAGTCGTATGTCCAAAGTGGCTATTAGCCGGGCTAATTTCAAGGTCCTGCAAGCAAAGACTACTTTGCTATGGTTCACCCATGTGTCATATATTCAATATTAGATATTTATGTTGTGATAGCGAGGCCTGTGCCAATGTAAACTCATTACTCTTTGTACATGTCTCACATTTTTCCCATACTTCAATGAGTCTCTCAGTCAGAGCACAGACAGCAGACCTAGAAATTATATAAACTGTCGAGAACAATATTTAAAAAATGAATAGAATATTTCAATTATTTATTTCCACAGCTATGGAAATAATCATTAGACCACTGTAACCACTGTTTTCTGCCACTTACTTTGATGTTCTTTGGTGGAGCCATACTGTGTTTTCTTCTTAAGGTTGCAATGAACAGCTGTTTTACTGATTCCAAGCTGGTTCTCTTGCTGTTTCCCTCTTTGTTAAGCACCAAGATAAGTGTCTCCTCATCATCTTGCACTGCTCTTCATTTAGGCATCGTTGAGTGATAATTTAGTTAGGATCATCTGTTGACTGTACATTTGCTTTTTATGCACAAAATAGTGCAAAACAAAAACCTGTTTTCTGTCAAACAGCAACAATTTTGACATTTTTTAAAATCATATACCGTATTTTTAAACAGAATTTAAAGCATATGTTGACTTATTCTAAGGCTTTTTCATGTCTTTTAGACGATGCTTTAAATATTTAACCACTATGATAAATTTTAAACTAATTCATCAGTGCTGAAGGCCTCTACTGTAGACTTTGTGAACTAAAAAATAAGTAGTTTAATAAGTATTTTCAAAGCTGTATGTTCTGGCATTTACTAGCACATGCATTCTTGAAGGCCACCAGGTAAGATGATGACTGTCTGCATGCTGAGAACAAAAACAAATCATCAACAACAAGGAACATGTGCACAAGGATGATTGTTAAATTTTAGCATTCAAATTGTTGTGTGATTATCATTTCAACAGAATAAATTATGACAGTTATCATACCACTTAATCCTGGTGTATCAACATACTGTGTATCCATCCAAAAATAGTCCAAATTCAGCAAAAGGCATAGTTTAGTAGATATTATAAGTTTCATTATGTATAAAACATTATGAAGATATCAGCGTACATCACCTTAAAGTTTGGTGGTTATCTTTAGATAACAAAAGCAGTCTGCACCTGATCATCTTCTACTGAAAAAGCTTCAATCATTTGTTTTTTAGCTTCAAAAAATTCCTTTAGACACCAATGTTAAAAATTCTAATTTCTGTCCATTGTTGTGAGTCTGTATTAAGTCCCTTTGTTATTCCGTGTTCGTAAAAATGGTAAAAATGGTGTGGTTTCCATCTTCGAGTTACAGCTATGAACAAACACAATCTAGTTCAATTAATAGCACATAAATGAAATCATTGTTCATACTGAATACATCATTGAAACATTCAAGAGTGGAAGTGTGACTTACAAGTACTTTTACTTCCAAAAACTCAGCAAAAGCACCTGCTGATTGTGAACAATGCCTCCTAAAAAGAGATCTCAGAAGACTTATGATAAAACAAAATGTTATAATCTGCATTTAGCTGGAAAAGGGTTCCAAAGTAATTGAAGAGTTTAGATATTCATCAGTCTACAATTAGAGAAATTGCTACAAATGGAGACAAATTAGCACTGTTGCTGCTCTCCGTAGAAGTGGGCACTCAGCTAAGATGACTCAAAAAAGCACAGGGCAAAATACTCGATGAGGCAAAAAACAACCCGAGAGTAACAGCTAAAGGCTCAGAGGAATCATCGGCGCTGGTTAACGTCTCTGCTCACGAGCCTCCATGTGCGAATCACTGAACAGGCGTAGAAGAAACCGCCGCACTCCAAAAAAAGACACACATCATTACGTGCTAGAATTTTGCTGAAGAAAACCTTCACACTCAGCAATGCTTGTGGGAAAAATACTTTGTGAACTGATGCCTGTACGTCTTGACAGCTTGATATCAAGTTTATCAAGAGGTCTTACAGGAAGATTTAAGGGAGGCTTTCTAGTGGCTGAAGAGCTGCAGAAGGTGGGCAATGAGGCAAGATAATGACCCTCAACATCAAGCGGAAACTATTCCAGAGTGGCTTCAAACAAACACAATCTGCCTTTTAGAGTGGCCAAGTCAGAGTCCAGACTTTAACCCGACATAGATCCACCCTGAACACGCAATTCTACAAGTAACAGAAAGAGAAAGGAGGTTCAAAAAGTTATTAGATCCATGTGTTTACTTACGTGCTTCCACCAGCACTGGGAATGTTTAATGGATGTGTTAAATAGAGGCTGTACAAACCTTTAATTGTTTAAATTACACAAAAATTCAGGTAATTCCAGCAGTCAGATGCCACAGTTTCACAGCATCATAGCACCTATACTGCTCTCACTGACATTAAAAGGTGAGAGAAGGAAGATAAAGAAGCAACTAATGCTACAGTTATCTGTTGACTATAAGGAGTAAGGCAAGAAACAAGAAAAAACACAAAGCTGGGGGAAGAACAGGTGCAAAGGAAAGATGGTGGGGAGGAAAACAACTGGTTGACAAAGACATTTAAGTAAAGGGGAGTACAGTATAGTGATCCACGCAACAGAAATCCCATCAGACCACACATTTCCTCCACATTCCTGTGAGCTTGTCTTAGCATATCTGTGTCTCCGCTGCTCTCCAACATCTCCTCTCTCTCTCTCATCCATCTGGTCACACTATCAACAGGAGTACAAATCAGACTTTTTTCTCCTCCTCTCTCCTCCAGGAGCCTATCTCCCTCTTCCTCCAAATCTGGTGCAGCCTTCTGCGTTCCTGCTGGCAGCGAGGCACTGACAAATGGCCGCTCGGTGCACCCACTGACGAGCTATCGCACCAACTGACACTGCAAATCCCCCTCGGATAGGAAAAGTGAGACATGATGTTCCTGGCACAGGCGCCATGGGGATATATACAATACTGCTTCCCCCAGGGGCATATAGGAGAGACGGCAATAACGCACACTGTTGATGCATCATAACACTGTGCTGCGGTTTAACTGAGCTGTTATGTTGAAACGCAAGAGTTGAATCAAAGTGTGAATGCTTGAACACACACAGCAGTTTTATTTGAATGTATATATAGCCTCTCCTTGCCTGTCCCCCTGGTAATATAGCAAAGAAAATAAGTTGGGTATGTACAGTCAAGAAAAAATGGCTTTTTCCAAGGTGCAGAAAACATCACATGTGCAGAGATAATGAGGGGACTCATTTCACACTGAGAGAGCAGCAAAGAATGCAAGACAAGGTTCATATGATCTAGATTCCAGCCTCATCAACTACAGTAATGATGGTTTGTATAATCTGCCATCTGTCCTACAATTACATATCTTATCTAATGCCAAAGATGTAACATGAGGGGGATGAATGTGGCTGCAGTGGATACGTCACGATGAGGGAACGTGAGACAGATTACGAGGGATGATATTTTGCATCTCCTGCAACAAGCTGTCAAATCCTTTACCCGCCTGTAATGAGAGGCCGGTTAAAGAAATCACATTGAACAATGAGAACAAATGCAGACAAAAAAAAAAAAAAGAAATCACATTGATGCCACCTGCTTGCCTCTTCGGCCTGTTCAGCGTTTGCAAAAGGCAGACAGAAGAAATGGTGAGAAGCGAAAAAATTTCCTGCTTCTCCTCGTGCATCCCTGCCTCACATTAATGTGTCATGAGGACGGGGATCGGAGACAAAGATCTAATTCCTCGTCTAGTCTTGTCGCTGCATGTGTTTTTGTGCGAGGAGACAGCTGTGACGACTGCTCCTGTATGAGTCATGTGTCTGTGTTGTGCCACAGTATCTTCCTCACTTCTCTCCTGAGTGCTAAATAATAGGCTGTCCAAATCCGCTTCACCAAAAGTACATCCACAAAGACAGTTACATCGCTCATCTCTAGCAGGAGCCAGAAGACCAGACATTTGAGTCAGTCAGTCCACTAGGAGTCTGTCATCCTCCACCCGTCCTCTCGGTGCAAAAGATTTGAAACCAGGCTTAACACCTTCGATGTAATAATACAGCTGGGATTATGATTTGATTCAAGTTAAATCTGTGCTCTCTGAGGCTTTAATGTATAACAGCAGCACGTAAAAAAAAAAAAAAAACACCTGAAAGTTCTCCTGATATCAAAGTCTACAATGATTTAAGTGTCGCTAATCCCTCTTACCATCATTTTCTTTCTGCTCCTGACTTAATGAAATTGTTTAATGTGCTCAAATTCCCTACCGAGCCACATCAGCTTTGCCGCAGATGACTGTTTATCCCTTCATGTCTGGCTACTGCTTGACTCTTAGAAAGTGGGCCAGCTTGCTCTCTGATCTCTGTCACCCTTGACGCGCTGGTGTCCTTGACAGACAGAGTACGTACAGCTGATGCTAATCCACTGTCACCTTTGGATGAGCTCACTGACTGGAGACCCTCGTTAATATTTTTATATTAAAGTGAATTAAACGTCTTCTCTGTCTGTGTGCACAGGCGTAACAAGAAATACAGTCCTTCCTTTTTCTTTTATCCATTTTTAATTCTGTTTTCTGCGCATGTGGCTTAGAAATGCCTCTGAATGTCCGTGTGACCTCTGTGACAGCTGGCATATGGCACCACTCTACCTCCGCTAGCCTGAGTCTACGCCTCTGACAGTGCCAGCTCAGTGGCCCCTCAGACCTCTACCATTTTGGCCGCGCACCAAGGAAACAACTTAATGCTGGTAATTAGGACAGATAGCTAGTGAGGAAAGCAGAGGAAGAGCTGCCGCGCTACATGCTTTCTGACAAACTTGGCTTAGGCTTGACATCGCAGAAGTCTTGAGATAAGAGGGGGATTTTTTTTGGAGGACACGAGTTCAAAGAGATGCAGGGCACTATTTGATAGAATTATGCTGGATTTGCAGAATATTCACAGAAACTAAATGGCACGTTGCTTTAAGAGGAGGCTGGAAATCAGTCAAAGAAATGCCATGTTGACTTCTACAAGTGAGCTTTGATGTTAGTCATGCCTAATGTAAAATGTAGTGGGTGTGGATGTTGCAAAATTTATTTCCCGTCTGAGGCTGCTTCCCTTTTTCAGTCCGCAATATGAATAAGGAAATATGTTTGGTCAATGAAGTCATGTACATGCCTTTGAGTGCAAAAAAGCACACTGTTGGTCTTCACGGCTTTGACATATAAAATGCTAAAAACTCAAAAGCGCTGAAAAAAATAAATGCTCGTAACAAAGTGCCTCGCTGTGATCAAGCCTTGAAATCCATTTACATTTGTGGAATTAGCCAACACGGTCCAGATTCAGATAGCTTGTTTGGCTGTGTTCCTAGCTTGGCTGTTTTATATCAATGTGACTTCTCATTTTCTAAGTAGAACTGTTTTAAATTATGCCAAAAGCATCGTCCACATTTAGATGCAGGCCCCTTGATATTCAGGCAACAGATGTTTCTAGGCCACATTAAATTAAAAAAAAACAAATATCATCCACATGTGACTGTTTACAAGGCCAAAATGACAATGGTTGTCATGTGCAGCAATGTAGCTGTCTTTGATTGTATGTTGAAAAGGATAACGATAAGGATTTCAGAAAGCAGTTTCAGTGTTTTATATAAATGCAACCAGATGGATGATTTTGCATTTGACGGATTGTGTTTCTGCAGGAAGGTATACAGGCATATAAGACCAGCTCACTCAGGAGAGTGTGCTGGAATAAAACCACAGGTGCTGTAACATTATCAGGCCCATACTGAGTCCTGCACCCCTGTGATGCCGCCTTGTGCAAACGATTACATGCATAATGCCCGGTGAAAGCAGCCAGAAATCTGAGTACAAAGCATTGAATGATACAGAATCCTGTGAAAAACAAAAAAACACACTATCACTGCACTTAAATTGATCTGTTTCTATGCATCTTTTATCCTTCACAGGCATAACTGTGTGCACAATTTCCTCAGAACTACACACTTTGGTGTTCAGCAGAGATAGCTCAACTTCCCCCAGGTTGACTAATAAATCATATTTTCCTGATTAAGGCTTACAGACTCACACACACATACACAAACCTTTATAATTAAACTCTGCCGAACAGGTTACAAATCTACAGCCGCTTTCCTTATCGCTAATCCACTGCGTAATTGCCCCGTCTGCCGCACCTTTTGTTGCAGCCGCTGTGTAAAACTACATCTGTAAGCAAGCTGAAAAATATGGATGAATCACGTCAACTTGTAATCTTCAGTCAAAGGTGCCTCTAAATATAACCCGCTAATGGCTTCGGATTAAATATTATCATCCTCGTACAATAATTTATCATAATAACCGCGAGGTAGAGTTTGTTCTTTTGATAACAGAACCCCAAAATCTGCATTCGACCTCCGCTATCAACTGCTCTTGAAAGGACAACTGAGGGAAAACGAGAGTAAGACATCTGCAGTGAAATTGTATTTCTCAGAAGTGCCATTAATAAAACAATTTTCACAAAGATTAATCACTGATGAAAGTGTGCAGCGCGTGTGTGAGTGGCCTTGCTTGGTTTAGTGGATTAATCACACAAATAGCAAAGCAGCTGAGGGGACCTTAATATAATAATCCTGCCTGAAAGATGCAAGAAAGGATTTAAAAGGACGGTGATTAAGGAACATGTATGAGCTGAAGGAAAGTAAACAACAATAAAAGAGAGGAGAGAAAAATCATTTGTACTACCTCTGGTTTCCATGGTAATTTCTTGTGGTGCTGGCTGAGGAACTTCCGGATGTGAGTATGGTCTCTGCCATCAGCCCCTCCTGTGATTGGCTCGTCATCCTTGAGGGGGGAAAAAAAGCAGAAGAAAAACACTTATTTCAGCTCAAAATCAGTCAAAGTGATGAAAGGAACAGAGACATGAGTGGTGGTTTTATATCAGAGTGGCAGATATGAATCTATCCATCCATCACTGAGAAGAACTGACTCCTCTCCATAAGATACACAGTTGATATACGAGATGAATCAACATCATTAGCTACACAACCACAGACTTTTCTAATTCAAGAAAGCATAACGCGGCATGTACTGTGTATGACACACAGCTGAGAATGCCATACACACACACACACGCACGCATATCATAGAAAAGCAGGCCAAGGAAACACAGGATTATTTTGCCTGAAGGCTACCATTAAGACCCTGTGGAATTTCCTCTTCACCGTTTACTCCTAATCCAGCATTTGATTTGCCAAAGCCCTAATGTTCAACATACTCTAACCATCCACCCTGCCGGCCAAGATCTGCTCTCCAGGGAGCCTGAACTCTCCCCCCGATCCGGGATTTAAGCCCAGTGCGCTGGCCAGAGCTCTGCAGGGGCCCCCTTTTTCTCCACGGTCCACTAAGAGGTCTGTTCATGTTAATGTGGCGGTGTGACGGGTGGGACGGAGCAGGAGAGGTGAGCAAGTTCTTCAGCCCGGCCACAAGGAGATAAAAGGCTGCCGAGCTCCCGCAGGAGAAACAAAGTCGCAGAGCTGTTAAATGAGTGGCAAAGCATCCTCCATTAAGCAGAGATGTCAAAAGAGGCCCACCTCCTCTGAGACAAGCTGGAGAGGTTTTTCAGCACCTCTGAAATGAGGGGCTTTTGTAGAGAAGGTGCCGGTGTTTGCAAAAGATTCAGGAGAGGAAAAAGACATTTTTAGAGTGGAAGAGGCAACGAGACAGAGCTGTCGGATGCCAAGCCTTTGATTACTTTTTTAACTTCCAAGGGAGTGAGATGAGGGAGGGCAGGGAAGGTAATGATGAAGAAATGTGACAACAGGCTCCCCTCCTGCCTGCCACCAGAGGAGTGTAAAGTGCCTGATGTTTGTGGGTACCAAAAGACTCACAAACCAGCTACCTTTGTCGCACACGCACTCACACAGAGATCCACTCAGCTGAGGACACAGCATTCATATTGCATCAACGTGTGCCTCGCATGAAACAAAGGCAGCAAAAGAATGAAAAAAGTATGAGACGCGTCTCAGCGGTCAGTGAAAAAACACAGCCTGGATGAATCATAAGCTGTTTGAACAGTGGGAAACTAGAACTGCAGAAAAAAATATAAATTTTTACATATTTGTTGAAAAGCTGACACAATGCTGCACCTTGCATTAAACGTTTTTGTCTGTTTTATAGCCTTCTGCAGCAGATTAGCCTTTATAAGTCCAACACTATTAAAATGCAAGAGGCCTTCATTTTTCCATCTGAATAAAGCCACAGTTTTATTCTAACTTCTGAATTCAAGACCTCAGTACAATGAGATTATCAAACAGATTCATCTGTAAGTAATAACAGTTTTAACATCACTCTATAATTTGGCCTATTTCTATATAGTTTCTATGCATTTGCCTAAAACGGAGTTAAGCATCTTTGGAAAGGTCTGCTTTTGCATTCAAATCATTCAGAACCATCACAGCTCATTGACTGTTTCCTCATTCACACTTCGCACCACTGAGCGCTTCTGTTACGCTTGAGGCAGTGTTTTTTCCTGTCATAAAATAAATGCCAAGCTTGGTGTTACGATGTCTTCTAGTAAAGTTTAGACCTTGGACTGTCTCTGTGACATTATGTGCTTAAACTGCGAGCCTCTATTCCAGACAAGCAGTTCTTTTGCCAGCTATTCAGCGCTCACGATCACAACAGGTGTGCAGACTGTTTGAATAATGATGGAAATAATTCATGCAGGTTGAGAAAACTTTGTATTTTTCTGCTTCCTGATTGAGTCTAAGGAATAATAGGTTTCCCTGAAAGTAATTCACACAGGCACCACCTCTGTAAAAAATGCTGCCTCAGCTTGATCCAACTCAAAGTCTGCTTATTGATGCAATACTAAAAGGTACAGTTAACTCACTGACCTGAGGTTGCACCACATCCTTCATCAGCTGTATCTCTTTTTCCCCTCTATAGTGTGTATTGACTTTGCACTTTGACAAGATGTTGTCATTACTTACTGTGTATTAGAAACACTTGCAACATTTTGCAAGACTCATTATTTCTGAGTTACAATCTCTAACTCATAAGCAGATCTCAATTTTTCTGGCACAGGGCCCAGAGCTATTTTATCATGTTTTACTGATAATTAAAACTGATGCTAACTGGGGCCTGTCAGATGGCATTATGTATTAAACATTCCATCAAGGCAAAACCGGGGATATCCATCACGCCGATGAGATTGCCTATTTATCATGTGTTTACAATGCTATTTACCTTTTTGACTTTTACTCAAATAGAATGAGAAATGATCTATTACGCAGCACGCATTTATCTGCCGTGGCAGCAGCGCATCAGAGACATAAAGAGCGTAGGAGAGCAGCAATTAATTACGGCTAAACTAAGTCGTTTCAGGTATGAACACACAAGGCAGAGCTGCTAATCTCAAAAGCACTGTTTGATAGATTCGGCGTTTGATCTGTGAGATTCTGTCACTGACATCTATCCATCCCACCAGTCGACTCCTTCACCATAATGGGTGCTCGCTGTTTCCTTCCAACTCCCCATGTTAACACAGTTTAAATGGGTGACCTTGCCGATCCTAGCCTTGGGAAACAGCTGGAAGCAGTGTCCTAGAATACCAATGAGCTTAATTAATCTGCTTTATTAAACACAGACAACCACCAGCATCTGCAAGCAGGGGCTGCCAGAGACAGAAAGACTGAGGGATCATTGCACAGACCTCTTATCCCACCCCCAGGCCACCATGATAACCCCTACACATGAGCTCAAGGTTCCCAAAAAGTCTACAAATCATAGTTTAATTTGCAGCAACCTGCAATACAAAAGTTAATAAACAGAATGGAATGATGTAATTATTCCATTCTGTTTATTAACTTTTGTATTTTCTCTCATATAAATTGCAGTAGAAATGTACCATATGCGAATCATTGCTTCCATAATAACAACATTCTTCCCATTCATCATGCTATAGTCTTGCTGAATCAACAGTGGCTCCTGGTCACCTATGCTCATGGCTCAAATTGATACATGACGCTAGAAGCACAGACACCTGGGGGGCATTTACTGTAGCGGTGACTAACTGCAATGATTCATCACCCCAAAAAAGGGAAAAAAAAAGCTGTGCTGTTTGCCTCTTCCAATCCACAACAATTAGCTTTTTTTAGATGAGCCAATTTTGGATAAGCATTTGACAGCACATCACAAATGACCAAACAATTCCAGTCTATGTGACAAGACGGCGCCGCTTGTGCTGCGCATACCGACGGTGATGTACAGAGGATGACAGTAAAACAACACAGAGGGGTGAAATGAAGGGAAGAGACAGAGAAGGAGGGAATGGAAACACAAAAAAGTGTTGGAGGGGAGACAGAGAATAAGCAACATCAAACAGGACAAATGAACAGTGACAAATACAAAAGAGGGAAAATGTGACCGATGGTGCAATAAAGAGGAAAACGTGCGAATAAGTTTGATAGCAGAGCACAGTGCTGGTCCTCTGAAATTCCTCTGGCACAGTGCACGTCTGAAGCAACTGGAACTGCCAGAATCCCTTTCCCACTTCTCTTTACTGAACAGACCAAACAGACCACTGTCTGCTTGGTTTCAGAGCAGTACCACAAAGCCCTGTGAAGTATTACACACTCACCAGCACTGTGGAGCTTATGTGATGTGACTGAAAGTGAAGAGATGGATTTTCAGTTCACTATTCTCACGATGCACTGGCTACCATAAAGGTTCTCCTTCTAAACTTCACAGCTACACAGTGTGGACAAAATAAATAGAAAAAAATCATTTAATTGCAATCTCATCTAACCATAGTCCCATGGATAAAAAGATGCATACAAATGTACCAAGGATGTTACAGTGATTCACATGCCGGCATCTACAGATCTATAAGTAACAAAGAAAGCAGCACAGGGAACAATACAAAAACTCTGCAAGATGCTGGAGGGAAGGGAGTCAGATAAACACATATGTTATGCGACCTACTCATATTTTTCTATTTTATTACCTTGGCGAGCAATTACGCCACTCAAACAGAGGGAGATATAACGGAACATTGCTGAATTACAGCCATAAGGGTCTTGTGGAGATTCAAAAGCATGTTTATGCAAGTCCTTCAAAAAAATCATGGAAAAGGAGCACGACAGGACTCATATATGAAGGGCCTTAATTTTGACCCATTCCTGGTCCTTCACTAACGAACAACACAATCACCATGGCAACGTAATGTTTGTCACTGCACTGTATGAACAGCCTATGAAAACAGTGACTGTGTTCTAACAGTTCATGTGTTTTCCTCATTGATTGTGTGTTTCACAGTATATATTTTTCACAAGGTAAAGGGAGAGGAAGTGAGATACGAAGAATGAGTCAGTTATTGGCCTTTGACTCACACACAGAAGTGGATTTGTTGTGATTAGATATTGTTTTTCATAACAAGAGATCAGTGAGCTGTACTAAAAAGTGACATTATTGGATTGTTGAAGTACGTCAGAGGTTTAAGTGTCACAAAGGTGGTTCTATTTTAACCTGCTAGGTCACCATGGTAACGGATGCTGCACAGCTAACCTGAGTTTCTGATTTCTATGAGCAGTACAGATTCTCAGCTGAGGGAGTGCGGTATATCTGCAGACTTGTTGAGCCAGTAGCAATGATGCCTCTCAATGAAGCTGTGCAGTTGCAACAGAAAGGAAGCTACATGCATTAATTTGGTGACACAGAAAATGCATAAACATGTTTTTGTGCTTAGTCCTGATTTGCTCATAAGTCTGCTTTACACTGCTGGAACTGCAGCTAGTAGAACCAAGATCAGAAAATCAATTGGTAGACATGACAGAGAATATTTATTCCAAAAGCTAACATGATTTCCACTAATCCTTCATTATGGGACAGTGTCAGACCTGAATGCATTTCTTAAGTGTCATTTTAAAATGGATGAAGTTTAAAGTTTTAGAGCTTCAATGTGCAGATGTTATGTTAGAAATACGCAGCAGACATTAGGAGTCCACTGAGGGGTAAAATAAATATATTAACTTAAATGATAAACATCTTTATGACAGCGTTGCTCTCTTGCCATCTTTGCAGAAACAGTGCTTTCTGCTGTAATGCATTTTTTATATTCTTCACAGCTCACAATTATAACAACCTGCTCCTTCTGACTGAAGCACACCACATGTGATTGGTCCATTTTGCAGAGGAGAAGAGTCAAATGATGAATCAAATGCTTACTTTTATTTAAGTCTGATGGAGAAAATCAGGACTAACAGTTATGATACCTAAAATCTATAGAACTGGGGATTTAGATTTTGACACAGACAGAGATGTGGCTGCCTTCAATCGAATTCTGTGCACTTATTCCACAGGAATGTTGAGCAACTATTGCCAACAAAGCTGTTTATTTTCTATAATCTGAGGTCATTTGGTACATTTTTGAAGTAGCCCATTGTCCTGTAAAGTTAGAAAAGCTGCCTGATCATAGTTTGCCACTTTAATATACGTCTAACTCTGGCACATCAGCAAACACTGCTGGAAGCCGTAATCTAATTTGTGCCTGCAGACTGCCACATGTTGGCGTGGCTGCTCTGGGTGTTAGTTAATGAACAGTAATGTCCTGGGAGCCACCTCGTTGATTCTGCATCGGTACTCGCGAGTGCTGAGAGGTTGAATAAATCTGCACCCTGATCTCACTATCAGTCGTTGTAGGTTATTTTAGTAAGAATGCAGCTTTGGGAGTCCTAGTACTTTTACCACCGCACCCCGATCGCTTTTAACAAAGTAACTGAATAGAAATCAGCCTGAACACGTTCAGTTAAACTATCGCAGAACAAATCCAAACCAAGAGAATGGAGGGGTGCAACTATTTTTGCCTCGCCGCTTGCATTATTCATGTAAGAAATTACATGCCGGTCAATGGAACAACAGCGGAAAGGTTGAGCGAGGAAGAGAGGGAGAAAAATGGAACATAAATAAGGGACGGCTGCAGTCGATAATAGAAGTGATAGAGTCAGGAGCTCCAATTCATTGGTTGGAAGATTAATGGTGCAGAGATGAGTACAGCAGGGAGACAATAAGACACAAAGGAGAAGAAGAAGGAGGAAGGGGAGAGAGGGGAGGCAAGGGGGGGAGAGATGGAACGACGGGGGGAAGAAAAACTGCAGACAGTTGAGAGAGGAAAGTGAGAGGATGAGCTATTATTATCCTGTATGGGTATTTATCGAGCGTTGATTTTAATGCGATGACGATGAGTGTGTTTGTACACGCATGGATTTGCTGCAGCGTATTGAAAGCAAACGTCTGCGTGGATTGTATGCGTGCAGCTGTGCGTTCATATATGTTCGTGCCAACATGTACACTCAGCACATATTGAGTGAGTCCACATCAATACAGCAGACATATAAGGGCAATTGCTGCAAAGAACATTCTCTCTCAGGATCAACTGTAGCCCGAGGAGCTTTGTCTCGCTTGTAACTCATGTCTGAAGTCCTCTAATTTAAAGCTAGAATGAAGTGAATGCGGAATAACCTGAATGCTGCATATGTTATCTATCTGTGAGAAGCATTGAAAAAGCAGCAAAAAAACAACCGATGAGCCAAAAAAGAAATTCCTGTGCAAATGTCTCATATGCAAAGGAGTCTTACAGACGGGTCAATACATAATTGAGGGACTTTGAAGTCCATGGGATATATCTCATACATTTTTATCAAAAGTAAAAAAAAAAATTAATGTATTTTAAGTTCATTACGATCATGTCTTTACAAATTCCATAATTATTTATTATGGAAACAATAATTTATTAATAAAAAATGACTGGATATCACTAAAATGTCAACTAAATAACCGTCCCAATCTAATAGCAACCAGCTTCTAATTAGCTAAACAATAATAAAATGAGCTGTTTCAAAAGTTGTTTTGATTGTGTTCTTTTTATTAAGTTGAGATAACCATGACAGATATTTCTTTTTTGGCAATATATCAAATTTTACATGGAAAACAACAAATTGTATCTGTGTCACTTTCAACTAAGTTCCTCATTACAAAAACACCTCTCGAGGAAGTGAGTTAATTCCAGATCACATGATCTGCTCCACATGATGTCATTTCCTCCTGAATAAAAGACTGGCCAGACTCCAAGGCTTTCTGAGTTATTTAATATAAAGTAGTGTGTGAGTCAAGTGTGGATTTATGGCATGTCAACAGGTTTACTACAATATCTTTATAAATAACTTTCAATTTCACTCAATTGTATATATAATATTTTAGAAGAATCTATCTGTAAAAATGCCATGTGGTGTTTGGTTGATTTTAGGCCTGAAATCAGTAAAAATGTCAACTATGATAGCTGTCAGCTATGGTACAAAAGGTCCCGCAATTATATATTAACCGAAAAAATGTGTAAGTGGCATTATTGGTACCTGCAATGCATCAAAATTGAATGGAAATATCTGCATGAGTGGTGGAGAGAGAGAAAGCAGGAGGGGCCCTTTTATACTGTTGATAGCTTGTAATGCTTGCACTATAATTAAAACTGTCTGAGTTGTTCTTTAGTTCAGCCTGAGACAGTTAAAGGTGCCTTTGATCATTATAAATTCAATAAAAGTAGGGTGTGCTTAAGATACGGGTCAGATTAGTGCAAAAGGAGAAATGGTTGGAAGGCGACAGCGAGAAGGAAAGCCAGCTGGAGTTCAGCCTCATGTCCAGCTCACTGTTTGTTCAAAGAGCACGTCACTATTTATTGCCTGAGCAAGAAAATGCATTACAGCGTACATCTTCAATATAGTATGATTTGGTGGGAAAGGAGGAGTAAGCCCATATTAGAGCCAACTTTCTTGCCCAGGCTGATTATTACTGACGGGGTGTGACATGGGGCAGCTGGCAAACAGTCAACTGCCAATCATCCGTGACCTGCTGGTGCTCAGTGTGACCCAATCAGCACACAGTCCTCTTCAGAGAAACTCAGATGGAGGGGGACATATTAAGACACACAAACCTAAAAACACAGGGCAGCACTCTCAGGACACATGGATTTTCATATTAACTTGTATGTATCGCAAGCAGGTATACAAAAACAACAGATGGACGGACACTGTTTGTGTTTTTAATATTTTTAAAAAACATAATCCCATCAGTGCCAGCCACAGCGCACTCTAACTACAGCCACTTTATTTATTTAATTTTTATGTTGGCAGAGATGAGCACTTCCATAAATTTAAAAAGGCCTTCGTCTTCGTCGGTAAATAATATGCAACGTCAGTCACTTCTTTATCAGGCAAATGCTGAAGAACAGGTTTTCCTAAAGCACCAAGAAGCAAAGAGAGAAACAGAGTTCATATTCATACATTTCATATCATTTTAACACAGAATAATAGCAGCAGTTTGTGCAACATCAATTTCAGTATCATACACTATATAATTTTTATATGCAATATATTATTTTCAGTTACGTACATGTACATGTTAATTTGCAATGCTTCATTTTTAAGGTGCAATATTTCAACTTCATGTGCATTTTTTCACTATTATGTGCAATATTTCAATTTCACTTGCAATATTTCTTGATCATGCACAAAATTTCATTTTCATGTGTAAAATTCCACTATCATGTTTAATATTTCAACTTCATGTGCAATATTTTATCACCCTGTATAATATTACTTTACTGCCTCAATATCATTGCCAGTATTACTCCCTGCTTTTCTATTCTAGTCTGAGTCGCTTAGTTAGATGTATTTATTTTTAAATTATCAGTATTGTATCATACTTGTATCTTATTGCTTTTCGTGAAGGCCCTGCATTAATTCCCATCTTGTTTAATGTTGTTTTCCGAACAAGAATTTCCTTTGGATTAATCTATCTTATTCTGTCTTGCCTCATCCTATGTTCACTTACCTTAACTTAAAGCACATTTGATTTTAAGTGCCAAGGACACTTTACATAAAGAACAAGGAAGTTATGTTGATGAAACTCCCGAATAAAAACATGGGTGTTTAGTCTACATTTACAAACAGAAAAGGACTCAGCACTGAATGCTGGTGGAGGAGTCCATTGTCTGAGGAGCAAACAGTGCAAAAAGGGCTGGAGGTGTGGAGGAGATCATAGAGGTATTCTGGAGCCAAGTTATAAAGACGTTTGGAGGAGAAGTGGAGAGTTTTAAATGTCACATGAAACTTGATAGGGAGTTAGTAGCTGCTGGGTCTGGATGATGTGCTGCCAATGGTCTGGATATATTGGAGTCTCCAGTGCAATAAGGATTCTGTTACAGTGACTGCGATAAGATGTAGCAAATACATGAAGGGTTTCTGCAGTGAGATTTAATACAGCAGTTATTCTCCATTCTGTAGCTGCTGTTTGTGTTGGAAGTTCCATTTTATATTCTGTCTGGACCTCCTAAATTGTACATCAATATGGCTACATGTGAAATTCTGCTGGTATTACTTGCTTTTCTTACAGGGGGGTACAGTGTGATCGGCACAGAACTGCTCTGACAATGATTGAACAGCCCAATTTCCTGTGGCGCTTAGCATCTAAAATTATAATGACTAAACTCGCACTGAAGGTACTTTTCTCGCTTCGTGACTTCCACTCTTCATGCCTGTGTGTATGTCGGGAATTTGTGCCTCGAATTGTGTGTTTATCACACACAGCACTCAAAACCTCAGCACATCTGCAAATAGCACATCAAAGCATAAAGATGCTAAAACACTCCTTCCTCCCACTTCACACTAAACAGCTCCCCTGACCTCAAACTCAGGATATAACATGAAGAAACTCTCCATCCATGAAACACACACACACACACACACACACACACACACACACACACACACACACACACACACACACACACACACACACACACACACACACACACACACACACACACACACACACACACACACACACACACACACACACACACACACACACACACACACAGCTCCATACCTTGTTAGTTAAAGGAAAAACATTAAAACGCTAAACTGAATTATGAATGATAGAAGAGCTCATGAAAAGTTTAATAACAGGAGATACCAGAAAATGTTCCAGACCTTTTAATCTGGAGGTGACCCTTTGTAACCTCAACCACAATTAAAAATTCATAGGAATTCACTGGTGTACCAAACTGCTCCACTGATGGCACATTTAAACAGAACTTCAAAACACAAATCTACACTTGTGCGATAAAATAAGAAATTGGCTTTCTCTTAATATTTAAACACCAAGTTCATCCTTTTGGAAACAGCGGTGATGAATAACGGTGAAATTTTCAAACAGATGACACATAAAGTTGACATTTTACAGTCATTTTGCTAATTTGAGTTAAAAAACAACAACAGTGAAACGGTGTCAGTTGTGTCTTCAAACTCACACTGCAACAAATTCTCTTGTGGTTGCCAGTATTTTCGTGCATTTTTACAGTACTATAATTGTAATTTATGTCAACACAATCACTGTCAAGTTGATCACATTAATCTACAGCAGAATATGAGGTTTACAGTTTCATACTAGACTTCCCAATATTATGCAGTATTTGTAAAGTATTGCCACTGGAATCAACATAAAGTCTAAATGTAGTTGCCTGTAAATTATAACTATTATAATTCTATGAAAATGTACACACTACTATGAATTGCAGACATATACCAATAAAAACAATTCAAGCAAACAGAAACCTGTTTCTTAACTTTTTATGATTCATAAATGAGATCTACCGACTTTGTACAACGCTAAAACAACCAAAACAATAAAGGATAAGGCAAGTTATATTTTTATTAATTGGAAAAGGCAGTACTCTACTGAATATATTTTAGAGATCAACAATGTACAATTAGCACATTTAATTGTTACAGCAGCCTCCTGTTAAATGGTCATTCTTGCTTTTTTTTTCTAATAAAGCGTAACATTTTACAGTACTTGAATGTATTTTGGAAAAACAGTACACTAATGTTAGAATTTCTCTGCATTTTTAGTGTTTATTACAGTGTATATAGTTAGAATCAGGGGTTCCAGATTAGGTGCCAATGATGAGAACCTCATTAGTAAATGAAAGGTGAAACTTGTGTTTTTGAAAACTCTGACATTTGAAGTCTGTCGCTACTGAAATATATGGTGTTATCATGTCAAGACTAAAAGAGCTCTCCAAGGCCTTTGAATGAATATGAGTCTCGCAAGGGATTTAAGAAGATTTCCAAATTATTTGAAATAATAATTCCACTGTAAGAAAAAATAATGTACAAGTGGCACAGATTCCAAACTAGTGCCAATTTGTGCAGCACTGACAAGCATAGCAAATCCAGCCCAAGAACAGATTGTTTGATGGGGGGAAAAAAACGTCTCTAAGAACCCCAAAATGTAATCACAGGATCAGCAGGTAACGATTGCAACTGTCTGTGTCAAAGTGCACGAGACTACAATCAGAAAGATTTGACTTGCATGGAAGGTTTTGCCAAGAAAAAAAAAAACTTTGCTGTCCAAAAATAACATCAGAACACAAACACAGTTTGACAGTGAACATGCAGGCAGAGACCAGGCCTTTTGAAACAATGTGCTCTGGACAGACGAATCAAAAACGGAGACATTTGGCCACAGTAATAGTAGACACGTTTGGCGCAGACTGAAGGCAGCTTTTCAGGAGAACGATCTCAGACCAACTGTGAAATAATGGTGGTTGAAAAGTTTCAGTTTGCTCTGCTGCCTCAGGGACTGGCCAGCTCACAGTCATCCATTCAACTATGAATTCTGCATCATTTCAAAGAGTGCTTGAAGATAATGTGAGGCCATCTGTCCGAAAGTTGAAGCTGAGCTGGAAGTGAACCTTTCAACAGAATAATGATCCTAAGCACATTAGCACATCCAGCAAGGAATCACTAAAAAAAATGGAATGGACGGTTGTGAAATTGCCTCGTCAAGAAAAGAAAAGAAGCCCAGATTTGAATCACATTCATATTGTGTGGTACGTGCAAGAAAACCCTCAAACCTCCTGCAGCTGAAGGAATTTTGCATTAAAAAGTGGTGAAAGTATTCAACAAGTCCGTGTCAGTGACGGGTGGACAATTATGCAAAACGCCTAAAGTTATTTCTGCCAATGCTGCCTTTTGAAGCCACAGACGAATATTACATCTATTGATATTTTTAGTTGAATAAATGATTGAAAAAGCAAATTTTTCCTTCCAGTGCTGTTATCTGTAAGAAAAAATTGTATCAGAGAGGATCAAACATCTGTTTGAACTTCCATGGAATGTGTTTTTCATTCACATGACTACATATATGTTCAATAATACATTTAAATATGCTTACGCGTTTGTCCTTTCAGCTCCATAATGGTATAGACAAGAAGATAATACAGTGGCAGAGAGACTCTAAGGTCTGATATTGTGCCCAATTCAAATACAATGCTGATGTCTGCAATGCATCAGTATAGCGTTTGCTTGCATCCATACATACAGTATGTGTTTAGTGTGTGTATATATATATATATATATATATATATATATATATATTTACAGTATATGCACACATTCTTTTATACTTCATTATAATAGGAAGCTTGTTGGATCAATATGCTAAGAGCAAGACCCCACACTGGTGGTGGCATCTTCATTATCTGCAATCTTAAGTGAAAACAGCAGAGACAGAGGACTCCAACAGCTATTATGGAGAGAGTAAAGAGGTTAGCTATGCCTACAATCAATACTTACATCTCCTTATCTTACCCCTACTGAATAAATCTACTGATAGCAACACTCTCACATGGGAGGTCAGCATATCATTCCCCTGCTCTGAATACATTAGAAAGGGAAAGCACACTGCAGCTCAGTCATTGTCACAAAATAACTCTAACAAAGCAGCTCAATAGTCTGTCACTAATGCACAGAGCTCAGTGCAAATCAAACTGTACACACCGATGTTTATCTTAGTTTTACTGCAAACTAATTTACCTTGTTAAAAGCATTGAATGTACTGAACACTGCAGTTCAAAACAATCTGTTAACTTCTCTGTTCTAACACATGAATATTTTGTGTGTCATAATAAGGACAGCTGTAGCCAATAAACCTAACAATAGCTCACTTACGCGTCCCAGTAAACCAGGCCAGCGTGCACGATAAATGGTGCGCTTCACTGGCAGCATCAAAATAAACTAGAGCTATTATTTCTGCCTGCATTTGACAAGTCAAAATGCTGGGAGAGGGGTTTATAGGCTAGCTAAATGTTAGCTGTGGCAGTGATGTGGTTGTGCTCTCGGTCGGGGGCACAGTGGGGAAAGAGCATGGCACTGTGCAGCAGTTTCAGCTGTTGTCAATTGACTATTACCGCTCAGTTTTATCTGCCCCGTAGCGAGCAGCGAGCCAACAATACATTTCCTGGTCTTTAGAGCACCTAAGGGAGTAAAAGTCCCCCAAATGCATAAAAATCAAGGGCAGTTTTGGCTGCAAATTGATTTTTTGAAAGAATGAAAAATTCTGATATTGTATGGAGGAGTATGAGATGCAACACAGTCAGCTAATTATACTGTCTACATCTATGTATTTAAACACATCCCAGCAGGCCAGCAATTTAAGAACTCGGAGCAAACAAGACGTATTGATTGCGTAACGTGTGCTGCAGCACATTTCACATGCAGTATCTGTGATATGTAGGTTGCTTCCTGCCAGCCCGATTTCTGCAACTGACATTTCTGCTGACCAGCACTCCCTAACTCTCTGTCCTCTTTTAGCAGTTTCTTTCCTCTATCCCTCTTCCTTGGGCAATTTTCCAGCTCCTTCCTTTTGTCCTCTCCACTGAGAAATTCTGTTAATTTTAATGTGATTTAACTCTCCCCCTCCAAGTCTAGAGAAAGCACAATGAAAGCTTAATATAAAACCAGCCCATCTCTAACTTGTGTGTAAATATGAAGGGGCATTTATTATATCAGCTCTTTTACGTGCTCTTTATGTTTGCCAAGCCTTCAGTTTCAAGTCTCCCTAAAGACATATAGATCATGAAATAAATAAACTAATAGAATACAACAATAGCATTTAAATTATACATTAAGCACACAAGAAAATGTTCCACTTAGAGAGCTTGGAAAAGCATAAAATCTGTCATAGAGAAAGTTTAAAAAGAGGCTTCCATTTATTAGACTTTGCTTTGTTATACTGCTTTAGATTTGGGAGGCTGGGAACTGGGAAATGATGGGGGGGCGATGAGGGGGAGCTTGTGGCCACACAGTACTCGCACACATTTTACCTCACTCAAATAAACAAAGGGATATGTCAGCAAAGCCTGTGGCAACAGGGGATGACTTTTGCAGTTTTTTTTTTTCCCTTTTTCATTTTCACCGTTTCATCCTTCCTCTACTCTCCCTTTTCCTTCCTTTTAAATTCTGTTATCACACCCTCAGCCCAGACAACATTTCAGACTCAAATCTTTCATCTCAAAGTGAGCCGGGCCTATGTATCTCTGCATCCATTTTTGTACTTCATGCGTGTATATTTATGTCTGTTTCAGTTGACAGACATCTTTGACCTTAGCGGCATTTTATAAACCTGCTCGGCTCCCTGGAACCACTTTCTTACCCTTTTTCTCTCTCTTCCGGAAGGTTTCTGCATCTATAGTCCTGTCAGTGCAACTCAAACTGACAGGACAGACAGCAGCAGCTTTGAGGAGGAGGCCTCCGGTTAATAAACTGTGTCAGAACTAATGTCTCTTCAACTCTCTCCTGCACAGCACACTTCATCAGCTGCACACCTGTTTGGAGATCTCACATCCCCACCTGTTGGCCAGGACTCCACAGTCTCACTTAAAAAAAAAAAAAGACTCACTTTAACCTCTCTCCTCAATTTCCTCTGCGCTGCTCGATGTTGCATAGTCATCTGCAAACATCCCTCATTCCAGTTTGTCACCAAGACAACAACACAGACAAAGAGTAATTAAAATTGCCCCTGCTGCTTTGTGTTTAATGTCCCTGTCAGCTCCTCTGCAGCCTTGGAGCCACTTCACAGCAACGCGCTGCCTCTATTTGGCCCGACAGCTCTTTCACATCGCCAAGTCATGCTGCAAACTGCTGAACTGAGGTCACATTTGTGTAAATTTTATTCCTGAAAATTATACAGCGCACCCGACAGAGAGAGTTTGCAAAGCAGGTGGTAAAGTTTTTTTTGTTTGACAGCAGTTAAATTCCACGGCATTTTTTAGTTTTCCCTTGTTTCCAGCCTTCAAAACATGACAAAATTTCTACCATGGCAACAAATGTCAAAATAGTTTCTGGCAACACCTGCAGAGAGAGCGCTGGGCAACCTTTTGAAATACTTTTCGTATTCTTAATAATGCCAGCTTTGCTGTGTGAACCAGCACTCCCGACAAAAATGCCACACAGCTGGGAAATATCATATTTTAAATGTTTTACGATATGAACGACACTTTCTAGCACCTGCGCACTATTTTTACGCGAATACTTTTTTTTTGTCTGCCTCATTTTCACATCTCATCATTCTGCCTCTGGCCTTCCTGACATCTACTCTATTTTAGCACCCACACAGCAAACTCACTACCAACTTGGTGGCGTGGGTATTCAGTGGTGTCTGCACACGTTAGTGGAGATAGATAGCGGCAAGAAAAGAACAATGAATCCTCATCATAGGCCGTCACTGTTGTCTCTCTCGTCTGTACACAGCCCACCGTCCCGAGCTGCTCATTCGTCTTCAGGCTCTGTTTATGCATCTCAGACCTCAGGCTCGCTCAGTCCCTTTTTCCCCCATCCTCGCTTCTGCTTTCTATCCATCCATCCATCCACCTATCCATTCGTCCAATCTCTGGACACTTGCAGGAAAGCGGCAAGGCAATTTATAGCTCCATCCAGGACAGTGCATCCACCTTTATCTTGCAGCACGCCCACACTGTTCTTGAGCCCCCATCAATATGAACCAGGTGCGTGGGTTGTAATTTCATGTACCTGCAAGTGTCTTGTCAGATCAGAGATGACGCATATACCTGCATAAAGGGACGTCAGGAAACCCACACACTATACGATACCACTCACTCACTCACACAGCGCACACAAAACTAGAGAGAGAGAATTAGGTCTTTGATATACTGCATGATTAATATTTTATTGTCTGTGTGGAATTTATGTTCTGTTTTCTGCTGTCAATCCCGAGCAGACTGACAGAGCAAAAACTTGCAGAAATAAAATTGCTGCTTCTTGAACTTTTATTGAATTATTGCGGGGCTTCCTGAGCTGGAGAAGGTGGATGATGATGATGATGATTAGCTGTGACACCACTGCTGCTCAAGGTCAACTCTTTCAATCTCACTCTGGACATCTGTCTGATCACCACTTTTTCCTTCACCGTGTCCATCACATCTATGACAAATTTTCTCTCTCTTTCTCACTGTCCATCAAATCTACGTCCAATTTCTCTTTCACTTTCTTTCTCTCTTGTCTTGATCTAGCTGTGCAGCTCTAGGCCTGGTGCAACGGGTCATTTAACATGTATATTACACAGTTTATGGCTGTAGACGTAGGTGTTTCTGCAGCAAAATTACAGTTTTTCCACATGAAAAAAATCGATGCATTCAGCTTTTCATCCTACATTTCACACGATAGGTACGTGAAATGGTCCAATCAAAGTACATGTGTTCTTTCATACACTCGTTTCGTGCTTTCGTGGAGCTTGTGAAATGAAAAAACAGAACGCAATCTGTGATGAACGGATTTTAGTTGACCTCATCTGTTGCCATTTTTAATGACCATAAATATTTGGCTTGTTAGTCTTCATTAGCTGCTTGCTTGCTTCAATTTTATCGGTGTAACTACTTTTTCTGCAAATAAGCCATAAACCTCTTCGGTAAATCATGCACTTGTGGTTACGTTAATTAAGGCAGCATAAATTCTTTCAATGATTCTTTTTAACCCTGAGAGAGACTCGCTGCACGCAAACAGCTTTAAGCAAGGAGACAGAACGAGGTGAGAAAAAAAAAATCTATACAGCAACACATTCCTATATGGCCTCTTTCTTATTTATCAATACACTGACACCTGTCTGTTCCTGTATATGTTCAGTCCAGATATTGTGCCTGTGACAACAAATAGCCCCTCTGAGTAGGAGGAAATGCAGACAACTGCAATTGCATTTTTTCAGTTGCTCAACTCCTGGTGAGTGCAGATGACAGCAGAGAAAAAAAGCGCAAAGCAGATGTGTTATGATGGAGACATGTCAAATCCTGCAGGCTTTGAGCTGTGGTGACACCTTTCAAGAGTTGCAAATTGTCAGCCATCTGGTGAAAATTTGGAGATACTCTTCTGTGTGGACAAGTATTGCAAAGTGCTTTTTGTCATCTGTCCCCTCAAATATCTAGTGAAACTGGTTCGTTGGCGTTTGCGGCAGGGAGATGATTATAGACTCTGTCGATGACGTCGGCTAATTAATGTTTGGTGTGAGCTGCATTGTTTGTCTTAACAGTCGGTTCCCTAGTTACTTAGTCTTACTCCAGGGCTGACAGTGCAGAGAGAGGGGAATGGGTTTGCTTTTAAATGAAAACATTGGAATTTGACCATTGCTTATTTATGCACCTGCAGCATGTTCTTTCAGTTTGCAAATATTGGTCCTACTTGTCTAAACAAAAGCACTCTTCCATGTGAATAACTCAAAAATAACAAGTACACATCTCACTCCCCATGTATAAACCAATTCAGCCACAAAATTAAAACCACTGGCTGAATATTGTGTAGATCCCCTCGAGCCACCAAAAAAGCTCTGATCTATCAAGGCTTGACCTCCATAATACTTCTGATGCCCTGTGATATCAGGTACCAAGACATTAGCAGCAGATCCTTCAACTCCCAGAAGTTGCAAGGTGCAGCCATCATGAATTGGACGTGTTTTCCAACAAATACCACAAATGTTTGATCTGATTGAGAATCTGGGGAATTTGGAGGCCAAGTCAACACTTTGAATTCCCCATCAAGGTCTTGAAACCATTCCTGAACAGTTTTTGCAGTGTGCATACTGTTGCTGAAAGAGGCAACTGTCTTCCAGGAACACCACTGGCAAGAAGTGGAGTGTGTGATCTGTTACAATGTTTATGTGAGGGATGTTCCTAGCAACTAATTTCCCTGCTGACTGAACAGAAATTTTCATTCAGACAAGTTGACTTGGATAAAAGTAAGAAAACACTGGCTGTGCTCCAATCTGGATGTGATCATTTTGTGCCCTAGTACTGTGTACTCAGGCTCAGCATATCCCATTAACTTTAGAAAACATTTACCTTCAATAAAGTTGAGGCATATCTTGAGCAGTTACTGCTACAGCGAGTTGTTTTCATGGGTGAACTATAATGATGTGAGAAATCGTGAACGTTTGAAGAAATCTTCTTTCATTGCAGGTTAACGTCCACACGTTTGTGGCTAGATGCCAGTTTATTCTGACGCAGCCTACATGTAACCTCATTTTCAGTTCCTAGATCAAAATAATACCAAACTGCACTGGTTTGACAAGGCATGACCTGTCACACTTTCCACCTTGCTGGTTGCCAACATTAGCAGGATAAGCGGAGCAGCCATGTGCCAGCTCTTGAGCTCCAACTAGTGGTGGGAGGCTGTCTAACTTATTCAATGCAACACTTAACTAGCATTGTAAATTGATAAAATGCTAATAATTAGTTCAGCCAACTAGCATTCCTGATGCCAGTTTGTGAGGGTAGCAAGTAATCGTGCATGACCCTTGTTATTAATGCCAGGACCCACCTGCTCGGAAATTAGCAGAGCACTGCCCAGAGCATCACACAGCCTTTATCGGTTTGTCTTCTACCAATATTGCATCCTGCTACCATCACTTCAACAAACACAAACACACACACACACACACACACACACACACACACACACACACACACACACACACACACACACACACACACACACACACACACACACACACACACAGACAGTTAATGTAAAAGGAAATGTGACTCATCAGATAGCCCATCTTCCTCCATTGATTAATGGTTTCTGAATTCTGATTGTAACGCTCACATGCCCACTGTAGGCACCTTCGGCGGTGGACAGGAGTCAGTATCTGTACTTTAACTGGTCTGCAGCTATCCAGCCCCACACACATATATCCCACCACTTGACATCTGCAAATGTAATGAGAGAATCAATGTTATTGACTTCACCTGTCGATGGCTTTAATGTGGTGGCTGATCAGTGTACATCTAGATGTAACGACAACGAGTTTGAACTTGACCTCGAATAGAAAACGTATCCCCAAGTGATCTACTTCTACTGCTGAATCTACTTCTTGCATAATTGCAATGGTAACCTGGCTTTACAGTTTTGAACAAGCATGTGCCAAAGACAAAGAGCCACTCAGTCAAACTACACCATTGATTCGCTGGTTGCAATTAACATAGTGTTGCTCCTGTCTGGTCAGGCGCAAATTGAAAAAGCCAATAAAAATTGGTTTTCTCCCGCCAGCTGCCATCTCAAAAGAGTCTGAAATGGCCACTCCGGATCCATCCATGCCTCCCAGCCAGCAGCATTGACTCCTGTGTCGATATACCTGTAAACTTCTACTGGCTCAAGTGAGAAAAATCAAGGCAGTGGGTTGTTTAATGACAGAATAAATCCAGGACGAGTTTCAAAGGGATTGATATCCTGACAATAAGAAGAGAGCCAAACAAAGCACTTCAGCAGCACACCCTGTCCACTACTGTAACTAGATTATAGCCTACTTGGTTTGCCAGTTTAGGCCATTGCCCCAGGGTGAGAAGAATTATCAAGTCTTTTATCTCAGCTGTTTCATGGCCAAAGTGTATTCTTACTACAAGTTACCATAGCAGCATATAAAGTACAAAATACTACATGATGTGGGTTGCATGACTATCCCTGTTAATTAACCACCTCACATAGGTTAAATTCAACCTAGTTTGAATATAGTAGTATGATCTAGAGCTGTGCAGCAGGCTATATTGACTGAATTAGAAATGCATTATAGTATCATTACTATTATTATAATGGAAAAATGTGACGTGAAATCTTAATGCAAATACAGAGCACGCTACTTCGTCAAGTCCACAGAATGAGGTGAGATGAGGAGGAGGAAGAAGATGAGGGGAAGATGGAGGGTGAGTTGAGGCTGTGGAAGCAGATATACTGATGGAGCTCATGTAAGAAGGTGAGAAACTGAGGCTAAGGAAGAATTTCTCTTCTAAGCTATCACTGTAAAACAAAGCTGGAGAGAAAAACTATCACCATATAAACTTGTAGACAAAAGTGTGTTTTTGTTGTTGTGACACTTGAGATTATGTTCTATTCCATTTACTATCAGACAGCCACAGACAACAAGAAAAAAGTAAGAATAAGTCTCCACCAGGAAAAAGAAGTGGCCTTTAAACCTTTATTAGGGAAGCCCTTGCCAGGAGGGACAATGATAAATTTTAAGGTGGGAATGACAACGAGAAAAGCAAGGAGTAAGACTTAATTCTAGCATACTCTGTTCTGTAATGTAGTTGTAAGCAGACAGAAGAACATTTAGGTGTTTATTATTTATCAGCAACACCTCCAGCCTAGCCATCCATAACTGGTGTACAAACACTTGACAAAAAGAAACTCTTCACATATGTATTTTATGAGATAGGTGCATAGGAGGGTGTCGTCAGATCTGCCTTCTTTAACCTGCTAAGGATAAATCAGGACCAGCTCTCCGTTTCTTAGGGTTAGATTCTATCTGCCTATTAGTGGTTTATCTAACAGGATTCAGCAGAATGATTAAGCTGGTGTCGAGGAATACTCGCCTAGGTTCTTACTGTCTACTTCCAAACGCTTTACCCTTCTTACTCTGATGTGCAGCCCAGCTAAGTAGCCTAAGTAACCAAGCAACCTATCAGTCACGTCTGTTAACGACAGCTTTCCTCTTATTTCTGTTTGCACTTGGTGATATTCCTAGGTTAGTTTTAGAGGTTAGGAACAGAAAACCTCAAGGGTAAGATTTTAAAATCACTGTTAGGACTAAAGCAACCTTTAGGAACCTCTTAGTTTTAATGCACACAATAGACTTAACTTTTTACTGGCATGCAAAGCATATGAATTATAAAAATTACATTAATCTTCTCTTTAAATGCAATATAGCGTTTTATTGAATAAATTCAGCAAGGGCATAGCATCAGTTTTGATTAGGCAATAACAATTATAATTAAAACAACTCAATTACACTAAAAACTATTAAACTGAGCCTCTCTAATAATCTTCTCTAATCAGTATAATTTGGGAGACAGAGAGAACGGGCAACTTGGCCTTAGTTGCCACGCCCGATGTCTGACCTGCGTCCGGATGAACTCAGTAGTGGATCTGGAAACCCCGTACAAAGTCTCTCTTGGTCCAAAAATTGTTCTTCCTCGGCAGGGGGAGCAGAAAAAGTCCCAAAAAGCCAATCTTGGTCTTATAGATGTCTTTAGAAGCAGAAGCTGGAACGGTGGTGAGGAAGCCCCGATGACCTGGGCAGATGAGCGGTGGTGGAAAGTCCCCGACTCTCCCGTCTCTCTGGGTGAGGGCAGCCTCCAGCTGTCGTCTCCGATACCGTCTTCCCCTCCTTGGCTCGGCGGCTGTTCTTCTTTCTTCTCTTCTTGGTGACTCTGTAGACCGACTGGAACTTTTCTTCATCAACAGAGTTTGGTCTTCTTTTCTTGAACAAAGTCCGGAGAACTTTTCTTCCAGCGATGTCCTCAAAGAACTCTGGCAGGCTTAACCCAGTGTTAAGCCCCTCGACGTCTCCAACAACTCAGAGAACTCCGAGAACTCCGAATACTTTGTCTCTGTCTCCTCTTTTTATACAGTTATCTCTCAATACACACCCAGTGTCTGAGGGCTCAGTTGCCTAGTCATGGTGATTCATTGTCACATTCCCAATACACACACATTGAATATACTCTGATTACATTACATTTCAGAAGGATTACACATGATTTCTAATACCCATACTTGGGTCTGCATCCTGCATGAGATCATTGCACTTATTAACCATTACAAGGATTTACCATATTTGGAACAACATTTTGTAAGTCAAAATCATTGCCCTGTAGAGGCTAAGCATTGCTCAACATTGGGTAACACTCTAGTTCCTCTTTTCTAGTAAGTGCGCAGTTTAAAATCAACTTCCTCTTTTCAGACACAGTACTTGTCACACATAATCATTCCTTTAAATCACTGCATTTGCTTGATCACACAACATGCTTCACATTCAATATTTCAATCATGAACAAATCATTTTACTGTTAAACATTTCATAAAAGATCACCTGTTTAATCATTCACATCTATCTTATTCAAACACTTCAGTATTTCAACAATAAGCCTCAGGTTACAAAAATCACTGCTCAGCTTAAGCATAATCACTTGGTTACATTATGTGGTTTCTTCAGATAAATCTTTATTGGCCTGCTGTTTTTGATGAACGTGCTTAGGGCTTTTGTTACCTCTTAACCGTGGTTGTTTCTGGGATCTCAAAACTAGGCCCCATTCGACAAGGGGCACGGGCATATCTCAAAGTTTCAAACAGACTTCTGCACATTGCAAAAATATAGTCATTTGTGCCATTTTAGTGCTAGACTTTCATTTGCAAGTTATGTAATGTGTGGGAGTCTGTTTGAAATTTTTGGTATAAACTGTTAACAAACTATTGACAATATACAGTTATGCACAATGGGCTGAGAGGCTGCTGTGAAAGAAGGAAGCCCTTCATCTAGAAGCAACACCTTAGAGCTCGACTAAAGTTTGCTTATAATCACATGGACAAAGAGAAGGCCGTCTGGAGGAAAGTTTTGTGGTCAAATGAAGCAAAAATTGAGCTACTTGGCCACAATGACTAAAAGTATGTTTGGAGGAGAGAAGGTGAGGCCTTTAACCACAATAACACCAAACCTACCTTCAGGCATGGTGGAGGTAGTATTATGCACTGGGGCTGTTTTGCTGCCAGTGAAACTGATGTTTTACACAAAGTAAATTAAAAAATGAAGAAGGAGGTTCAGATCCACTTTCTTCAGAAAAAAACTAAAATCATCAGCCAGAGGGTTGGGTCTCGGATGTAATGGGTGTTCTGACAAGACAATGGCCCCAAACACACATCAGCAGAGGTAAAGAAATTGTTAAATCAGACTACAATCAATGTTTTGGACTAGCCTTGCCAAAGTCCAGTTTTAAACCGCATCAAAAACCTGCAGACTGTGATGAATAAACAAGTCTGTGTCAGAAAGTCGACAAATGCAGTTGAACTGCACTGTCCACTCGTGGACGATTACCAGAAGCACTTGTCTGAAGTGAAAATGGTCAAAGGGTAAATAAATAAACAAATATTAGCATTGCCGTATTATGTTTTTGACCCAGTAGATTTTGTAATATTTCCAGGAGACCAGAACAATAAATCTATGAAAGAACCTTCCTCATAGAAGAGTCATAAGAGTCACTAGAAACTCAACTGCCATGATAAACATGCTGTTCACAAGTGTATGTACACTTTTGTTCACAACTCTATAAACTTTTCCTAACACTTTATGACAACTGAGCAAACTCCATCAAGCAATGATGGCTGAAAAATCTGGAATTACCCCAAGTAAGTAGTCCTTCAATTAATTATTACTTTTGTCAAATTGCTATCTTCAAAGACAATAATTTTGAATAAATTTACTATTGAATAGTTTTAAATACTGTTTGTAAGTAATCTGTACATGTGCATAAATCAGTTATATGCTAAAAGTTTTACAGCACACTATAACAATATATTTGTGTTTAATCAAATATTATTAAATACAGTTGCAGCTGTACACTGTCTAATAAATTATTCAGTATCGGTTTATTGTTGTTGGCAAATGTAGTAATAAACCTGCCTCCACTATAATGAAGTGTTTATATACTGCTCATATGCAGGAGAGTAAATGTTACCATGTAAACTCCATGTAAACAGCATTAGCTTTCATGAGGGCAGCGGGAATGAAGAACCAGAGGTGACAGAGGGTTGATGACAAGGCAGATAAAGATGTTTAGGAGAAGAGAAGAACAAGGTGTGTGACCATGGGTGGTGAAGCAGCCAAAGATCCTGAGAGATCAATCAACTGGCTCCAAGAGTCTGGCTTCTGCCTGGACAGCATGGGGACAGCAGAGATCAATGAGGAGTAGGGCCCACAGGCTGGTTCACCACAGGAGACGATGCATTGTGAAGTGGAAACACATACTCCAGTCGCATGACGAGAGAAAGATTGAAGGCAAAGGGGAGAGAAAACAAGGGAAAGAAAAGTCTTGATAAAAAAAGAAGAGGGATTGCCCTCCAGGGGAACAAAGAAAAACACTGAAAAACAAGGGACTGACCTTGGTAATCAAATGTATTACCTGCTTTTGTATGAGAAAAATTCTGAATAAATTATTGCACTGGGAGTGAAGGTCCAGATAAATCAAAGCACTATTGGACCAGTCAGCTTATACACCCACACACATCTTTTGTAATCAGCATTTTTATCAGCTTTACCAATTCTTTATGCTTCATGCCGCATCAACGAGTTAACACATCTCCCCATATACTAGTTAATGTTTTGCGGCTACACTCAGATGAAAGAATGTGGACTAAAAGAAAAAAATGGCACTTGAAAGCTGGCACCTATGGAAAACTCCTTGGGGAAAAACTTAAGCAAAACATGAAATCCCCTCCAACTCTTTAGAGATATGGCACTCAGTCTAACTCTGGCAAACAGGGAGTGTGGATGAAAGCAGGAAATGATCTCAGGGGAATGCAAATGAGTCAGCTCCACCTCTTCCTTAGACCCACAGAAAAGCTACATGCCCACATCGAGCATTTTATTCAAATTACTTGCATCGCTCCATTCATCTAGCCACTCATCCATCCATGCATCCATGGTGCTACTCTGTCAAGGCTTCCTTATCTGCCTTTCGTCAACTAAATCCATGAGCGGTGGGAGATTTGGCAAGAAAGATGAACAGAGACAGAAAATGCTTTGCTTCTATTGTTTAGCATATTTCTGCATGGCTCTTATCCCTGCCTTGTTTCTATTGTTAGCCCGTTCTTTGAGAGTCTTTATGGAACAGAAGAAAATGGAGGTGTGCACGGTTTTTGTGTTCCCCTTTATCAAGCAGCAACAGGAGCAGAACCTGCTCGTTTAATCTGGCAGACACACAGGCATCGTGAGAGTACACACCCCTATACTGATGGCTTCCATTGCCAGACCGTTTTCTATGATCCAGCCTTCTGAAAGCACTTAAAACATTAAGCACTTAAAACATTAAGCACTTAAACAAGTTTGTCCTGCAGGAGTTGATGCACTTCCCATCCAAGGCCTTTGACCATCAACTCTGTCTGTTCTAATAGATTGCACTCCTGTATGAGCGGGTCTGTATAGTTATGACGCATTAACCTTTTTCATGTGCCAAATAATTGTTTCAGATCTAGAACCAAGTGATATGAGCAGTGGCATCAAAAGCCAACATATGCTCCAAGGAAGTAATACCTCAAGGCCTTTATATGCACTGATCAGACTGGGCTGGCATTGAGAAGCAGACATTTATCTTATTTTTCTACAACTTGGCATCTACTTCTCACAGATTTTGCTTTTGTTTTTATTTTTTTTTTATACTAATGTACCACCAAACTATGATAAAAATGATTGTTTTGAACAACACCCGACTGACTTATTCATTTTCACCTATTTTCCAAAGTGTAAATGGGACACAAAAACTAAGACGAGTGTTGTGGAAGTGACAGGAGAGGTGGGGGAAGAGAAAGGAAGGATGACACGCAATCGATGCAATGAGTCGGAATCGATGTACGGCCACTGCGGTCGCCTTGGTGGAAGACTTCCAGCCCCAATCCATGGGTCACGCACTCAACCAGATGAGCTATCGGGGCGCTCATGCAACCATTTATTTACTGTAGCCAAGGCCAGTTAGCTATCTGGAATCAGGCCAGCTCCATAAACTGCAGAGGTTGTGTATATATTGTAAGTACTCTCTCAGTTTATAGGACTGCTGGGACTCAGGATAGCAAATGTAGCCTGCTACCACCTAGGCCTCTACAAATACTGTTTGTGCACATTGTCATGACTCAATGCAGACATTTCATATATAGTGCAAGAGAAAAAGCAAATCAAGTTGCCGGTACTATTCCCAAAACTGACGAGAGTTTGACTTGCCAAAGCAAAGGTGTTTCTTAGCTGTACACCCCTGCTGACAGTCATTTTGACATATGGACCTGCCTCTTACATAATCTGCCCAACTAAAAGTATCCCATGAAGGCAGAGAGGTGGGGATGAGAAAGTGAAAAGAGAGATATAGACCTGTGTCATGTCATATAACCTAATGACCTCCACCCAGCATGGACCCAGCATGAAACTGAGTGGTAACAGCAAACAGCCTGCCCGTAACAGCTTAACACTGACCACTGCTGGAACAGAGCCAGAAACCACAGCAAGTGTAAAAAGAGCAATAGTCTTCAACGGGGTGCCAAAAAGGATTGAGGGTGAACCCACAATGTAATTCTTTTCCTCTCTATCTGGAATACAGAAGAATGAAATAGAGCTAAATGCTCTTAAGACCTGAAAAGGAGAAGCGATAAATTGTCAGGTTGGTATGTGGATATGGGTATTGTACTGAGCTGTCCATTTTGAGATTATTTCTACAGCCTGCCTGTTTGAGTGCATGTACAGTACACTGCATGCACACGCAGGAGCTGTTGATCTTGAGAAACAGGCGTCCACTTCGTTGGCATCTGGTCACGGGCATCAGAGTATGAAGACAGCGCCGGTCTCGCTGCTGGAGCCCTGCCTTGGAGTTTTTATTGCAGGTCCGCAGCTTGGATGTCCAGCCTCTGTGAACCAGCACCAGGCTGACAAATGCCTGAGAGGTGATAGTGAGAATGAGTGAAAGCACTGAAGCACTCGTAGGAAAAACATTTCTGGACTGAATCCTCAAATAGCATCCTATAACGGAGCTGTCAACACTGGCAATGTTGAAAAATGACAGGGAGGAATCCGCTGTTTGTAAGGTTGCAACCAGTTATCAGAGGCTTATGGCTAGGCCAAGTCATCCGAGGTAAAATTATGTATATACAGAGGGAAATAATAATTATCAAGGGGATATGCACTTGTGCACTGCTGCATAAAGACCACTACTTAAGAAAGTTTGGCTATTAAGATGATTCAGCACATACATCCTGAGTGCAGTTCCAGTCCTTTAATTGGGTTTAATCCAAGAGAACTTTATAAGAACAGAGTGATCTTAAAAATAATTGATTAGTACTTGGGTCTCAATTTCATAGCTGTGGCAATTATTTACATCAGCTATTACAACTTGTTCCTAAAGTTCAGCAATCATGACAATCAGGCTGTAAAGAACACAACAGTGTTTTGACTTTTTTTTTGATTTGGGTGATAATTTCATCCATTCATTCACCGTATTGCTTTCCTTGGGGTCTCAGAAGTTTATTTTCCCCAACAGCCTGTGGCAATGTTTCCACTTTGACAGATTCCAACGATTAACTTTCACAATTTTATTATTAAGCTTTTAATTGACGTCAAAAACTCTGCAAACAAGACCCGGTTGTTGCAATATACTATATTGGTGTATGATGAAGGCTGCGAAATCCATTAGTGGGACGATTAACATGTGGCTAAACCGCTGTCCCTAACGAGTTCATTACCTTTAGGGGAAAATATGGTATAAATGCAGACCATAGGAGTCTTTGGCTGCCGTTCCATAGACTGAAACTGAACTGAATGAGCCAAACAAGTCATTGCAACATTTAATTCATCTCAATATAATACTAGCACACTGTGTCTGGATGTCTTTTCCTATTCATCTTTTGTGCTTGAATTGCCTTTATGAGAGAGATTATTGTGTGACAAAATCAGATCTGGTGTTCTTGTGACTTGTGTAAGAACCTATTGTTAAACTGTCTGGGCTACACTGCAGTTTGTTACTGTCAACATTTCTCTACAAAGCACGCCTTTCGGTCTCAGTTTCTTTACCTCAACCTTCATCTATCGACCAGCTTCTTAAGTAGCTTTAAGTGCCTCTGAGGGAACTAACCTGCAATTATCTAAAAGCTCTGAGTTCATATGTTACATGTTGCTTATATAGCAACACCATAGCAGCTCTATTATCCTGTCATCTCCCACTTTGACAGCCAACCTGTAGCAGTTTGCTTCACTCCAGGTACTCTAAGGAACAGGGTGAAAGTCCTTGATCAAAACAAAAATCTAATTAAACCATTCTATGAATAGAGTTGACAACACACTGGGAGAAGGAGCAAAATACAAAGGCAACATGAGCTCAGACATCCTGGAGAAAGGCGCTCACGCTGATGGACCAAATGCCTCATGGGAGATCCATTTCCACTTGGCTAGCTGCAGATCCAATCAGCCGACAGGAGAGAACTCTGTCAACCAAATGTCAGAGATGAGGTCACTGAGTCACCCTGAATTTATCACCCTGGACCACTAAATCACATCCAGTGTCCTTTTCAGTCCGTCACAACATCAGAAATGCTAAATGCAATGAGTACATGAAAAAAAATCTGTCATGTGTCACTGTTCAAATCCAAATGCAAAATTATGCAGTTAAACTACGACACTAATCTCAATGGGTCCATTTACAGATTAAGTGATGAAGCCTAATACCCAGCTAGCTCACATTGCACTGTATCATCTACCACAGGCCTGTGTGGTGCAGCTGAGTGTGTTGAGTGTCGCTGATCGGCGGACATGTGTTTATTTACTAGTCGGTCCATGCTCGGTGCTCCTCATCATTCTCAGGGAAAGTCTCCTGCTGCCATCACTACCTCTATCCCATCTCTCATAAACTATCGGCAAGGCCAAAGCAATGTATGGCAAACATATTTACAGCCCTGAAAGCAATTGGAGGTTAACAATGGGGCCTGGCTGCTGCGGTTTATGGGCTGCTGTAAAATTGCCACTATGATTAAAATCTCCTTCAGGTGAAAGACAATGGTGCAGCCCTTTCTCTCAACACTGCTGTGAAATATCTCCTCACGCTCATACTCCGGTTCGCTCCTCTCATCTTCATGACCTCATTTGCAGTCCCTTACCTTGGCTAACTGGCCTTTTGCAGGCACCTGCCTTATTAATGTCAGGAGGAGAGCTGCTGGTCTGGCCTTTGTGTGTGTGTGTGTGTGTGTGTGTGTGTGTGTGTGTGTGTGTGTGTGTGTGTGTGTGTGTGTGTGTGTGTGTGTGTTCATGAGTCTAACAACACATGATAGATTTATTGAGCTGAAAGTAAGATTTTTCATCTTCTGTGACAATGAAGAAAAAGTTCCATATTGTTGGGATGTGAGAGGTGTGTGATTTACTATTTCACCTGAGGGACTGATATAATCGACACAGACCTTGCGATGCAATATTGGTCCAATTTCTAACTTATAACTAATATAATTTCATGCAGACTGAGTCGAAAGGTATTTGAAGCTCCGTTCCACACTAATGCCATGTTAGGAATACTCCCTGGAAGTCCTGTTACGACCACTTGCAGGAGCGCATTTGAGATTTCATCATGAACCTCAAACTTGTCCGTAAAGCCAACAGCACATTTTGGGGTCAAACTGATACATCCATGTCAAGGATCATCACTGATGATGAGAATTGGGTGTACAGCTACAATACTAAAACAGCAATCTGCACTGGAAGGGCTTGCAGTCTCCAAAACGGAAAAAGGTGCATCAGGTCAGCAGTGTGCCCAAAAGCGTGTCCATCATTTTATTAGACATTCACGGGGCTGTGAACTGTGAATTTGTCCCCGAGGAGCAGACTGTCAATGGCGAGTTCGACTGGAATGTCCTCAGGCATTCGAGCTAGAACATTCAGCACAAACTGCACAATGCACGCCCACTCCACTGACCTTACTTGCCAGATTTAGGTCCCTGCAACTTTTTAATCTTGTCCAAAATTAAATTCAAGCTGAAATTCTAACCACTTTGACAAAGTAGATGAGATCCAGTATGCATAGCACATCATTTTGACATGCTCCCAGGGCAGTGTAACACTACACAAGAAGTCCTTTTTGAAGGGAATAGTGGCCAACTTTGAAATCAGATAGTTTTTGCGTTTTATAGATGAAATCCTGAAACTTACACTTCATCATTTAGCACATTTTATCCAAAGCAACATACATCTGAGAGCAGATATCACACGAGGTGTGTAGGCGGGGCAGCATTAAGGACCTTGCCTAAGGGTCTTCACTGGGAAACTGTACCCTGAACCACCAATCTCCTGTGCCAAAATCAGGACTAGGCACTGAGCTATCCAGCAGCACAAAACACTTCTTGATTGCACCTCATACAATTTGACTGATGTCTTGCTACGTAATTACTAAATGAAGGTTTGTAACCATGGTTAACTTCTGTACCTCCTCTGCTGTTTTTCTCTGATATTACCAATAAACCAAATATCAACATGAATTCTTTCACTGGAAGTAAGTCTCTCATACCCAGTAGAAAAGTTACTTTTATTTTCAGCTATGTATGTTCCTGACACACATGGCTGAAAGTTACTAGAAATTGACTCCAACTTGGAGGAGTTAACTTCAAAAATATACCAAACTGTAGAACTGAAGAGAGAGTTAAACCAAAATTATTACAATTCTACTGTAGTCATATTTAGACTATACATTTTATGAATATCACAGCATCAAAAACATCATTATTGCAGAAGTACTTTTCAGCATCATGGCATTCTATATCTAATGTCAGCAACTGGCAAGCAAAATGCCCTCTGACACAACTGTTGACTCATTTCTCTCTCAATCAATGTTATTGATTCCCAGCATCATCCAATCTGCACCTCTCTTTTGTGCCTTTTTTTCCCCCTCTGCAGCCTTTTCATCTCCTATGAAGCCTCAGCCCTTTTCATTTGCCTTCATCATCGCTCTCTCTCATCAGGTACGTGACATGAAGGGGCAGACGCATGAAAGCAATCCACCACTGACGGGGATATTAGGATGCAGACCTCATCTCATCCATTAACAGCGCAGACACACCGACATATGAACACACTCACATGCCTGTACGCATGGGAATGTATGTGAAGCACATAGTATAAGGGCACAAACACAATGGAGGTGGGATGCTCGCAAATGCACACAAACACATTTTCCTGTTAGTCAACACTTGTTTTCCCCTTTTAAAGTATTAACCTGTGCTATCGTTCCAGTCTTACCTGCCTACCCGTCGCTTCTCCTGCTTCCTATCCAAGGCCTTGTACTCACCTGCCCCTTGTTTTTACCCCCAGCTTGTTCTCTCCCAGTTTGTCTTTGTTCTGCCTCATGTGTTATTGCTTTCCAGCATTTCCCTAGCGTTTGCCCTTATGGTTTTTGACTTTGCCTTGTTCTTTGTTTTATATTTTGGGGGATTTTTGCCTGCTCCCTGCCTGAATTTGTTAGCTTTGATCGGACCGATTTTCTGTGTATGACTACCTGGATTTGTTGTAAACACGCTGCCTCTTTGAATTTTACCTCTGTGTCTTTGCACACGAGTCTCTGTTCTTCACTAAACGTTACATTGACGGTGTACATTAACTGCAGGTTTCATCTTGAAGAGAAAGCAGATGGTCACAAAATAAAGCAAAAATTATTTTTCAAAAACCCAACATCTTAAGCCGGTTTCTGTAATTGCCAAACCTGACACACTCTGTCACCTATTTAAGCTGTAATTTTTTGTGATTTGCAAGGAAAGAAAGGAAGGTGCACAGGCAAACATTTGCTGCTAGGTCGCTGCCTTTCACAGAGGCAGAGAGGAACGTAATTACTTCCTCTACAGAAGATCCTGCTCCTCATCTCCTCACCTCTCTTTACTTTTGATTTTCTCTTGTTTCCTTGCATCACCTCGTGTCCTCCCTTTTGTCTGTCCTCTCCAATCTTTATATGCTTCCCTACAAAGTGTTCAGATTAACACTCCACGCGCTTCTTTCTCTCGTTGCCACTGCTTTCACTATCTACAACAAACAAGAGAGGGGGCAGGACACATTTACTAGGCTTTTATCAGAAACCATCAGCCTCTTCTTCACCTTTACTCACACCAAGGATGCCACTTAGCTCTGTCTATCACTTACGCCAACTCTGCTCTGTCTGAAAATAGTCGAGCGGCACAAAGCAAGAAAAACAGATGCGCAACTGAAAAGAGTGCCACTTAGAGACTTTATCTTTCTGCTGCACTTGTTAAATTAATTTAAGCGGCGGGTGATGCACCGACACCTTCCTTGATTTGGGCGTTTGTATGAGAAAGAGTTGGTCCTACCAGAATCGTAGTGAGGTCGTTCCATTTTCTTTTAGTCCGTCTATTATTCTTGAGTGTGCACAGCCTTGAGAGATTTTATGTTTGTTTTCAGCCAAACCATTTCACTTTCATTGTGTGAGATTTCTGAAATGGCAACTTTAGGGAGCTCTTAGTGCGGCACAAAACATTAGAAGAGCCTAAGAGGGGAGGTAAACAATAGAGAAGGGCCTCTGTCCTCCTGACCCATATTACAGCACATTAAACCTCCCCTCCTTTCTGTTTCTGACTTCCTCTCTCTATAAGATGCACACTCATCTGGGCTTGAACTTATCTTCGACTATCAGGCCCAGAAACACAGACTACAGCTTTGACCTTTGGCATTGACATTTTCTAAGTGAGGGAGTGCTCTTAGCGGAGAAGCACCACATCGACTGAGGCTGTCAATTATATTGCTTTGGGTTTCCTTGAGATGGTGGTGCTGAATGAGAAGCAAAACGTAAGGAGACATGAAACATATGGAAGCACACACACACACTCGGAGGTCAGACTCTGCTAGAACAAAAAGCTTGTAAATGGGCGTTTAAATTATAGATGAAGAAAGACGTCGTTATAGAGCCGAACAGAGAAGGCTTAAGGCCGAGCCGTGTTAACATGCACATGCACACGCGCACGTTCATACTGGAAAGCAGAGAATATAGCGCTCACTACATATAAAGCAATGCTATAGATAACCATAAATGGAGTTCAGGCCTATACTCTACAAGTCGTAAATCCAAATAAGCACCTCCGGCAGCAGGCTGATTCTATCTCTTATATTGTAATTGTGATGATTTAGTGCGTTTGCCATCAGAGTATGGACACAGTTCATTTAAGTAATCATTATCTGAAGCAAACCAAATCTATCGGCTGTCATTTGAGGGGAACATGCAACAAAGCAGTGCTATTAAAATTCATAAAGAGGCATGCCATAAACTTTCTGACACATTTCAGTGGCTTCAGCGAAATGCTTACAGCGCAGCGTAATATTTGAGCTGCGGTGCACGAGACCGCCTCATTCTGTGAGCTGCTTTTCATTCGCCTGTTACAGAAGAGAAGCCCTAACACCATCAGGCAGGTTTAGAGTTTAGAGGAGGGCCGTTCAGAAAAACCCCCGCCGGCTTCCCTTCATGACTCTTATCTCTTCAAGCACATTTCCTAAAGCCTTCACTTAAATCGATTTTGAAGACGACTGCATTTTATGGAATAAGATATATCGTCTTCTTCTCTCCGCTGGTCGCCTCGGCTAGTCGACATCTGCACAGGGATATTGGAACAATTTGGGTTTTAACTCTAGCTGTGTTCGGGTCCTTAAACTCCTGCAGCCACAGCTTGTATGTGGCCAAGAACATACTGTATGTTGTGTATGGTGCATTAAAATTATGTTACTGTCCGTCATACTGTCAGATCTATCAGCGGCATACAGTGGTAACAAAAAGTAAGTGAACCCTCTGTGGAATTACCTGATTTATAGGTCATGAAGTGTGGTCTGATCTACTTCTGAGTCTCAGGTGTAGACAAAAGTTTTAAGTTAGTAACACACAAACTATTCTAACCTTCCACATCTTTACTGAACAAAGCCATTAAACATCCTTGCTCTGGTGAGATGAAGTGGAAGTAACCTTGAATTTAATAAATAAGTGAGCCTCCTTTGGCAACAATAACCTTAAACCAGCATTTCCATTAGCTAGAGATTAGATTTAAACAACATTCAGAAGGAATTTTGGACCGTTCTTCCTCACAGAACTGCTTCAACCTCTTAAGGTGTCTCATGTAAAGGCTCTCTTGCGATCAGCCAACAGTATTTCTACTGACTGTGACACCTAATGAGGTGGAATTCCTTGTCTGAAGCCAATCTGTGTATATTCACTTGAATGTTTACTGTCATTGCCTTGCTACATCACCCAGCTTATATCCTGTAACATATCATGAGGAGCTTCAATTTCTTTTCAGTGATGCAAAGCAGCTGCAAATCATGATTCTTTCTCCACCTCACGCCAACTGTAAGATGAAGATGTTTGATGTTTTCATGATGGTATGCAACACCATATTCAGTGCTGCATGTTCCTCCCAGTTCAACCATAGTGTCATCAGACCACAAATCACTTTTCCTCCAGCACTGTGGAGTGTCACTGTGAAACACTTGAGGCATGCAGTGATGAGAGCATGTGGCCTCCAGCTCCTCTAACTGTGGACTGATGAACATCTAAACTCTTCGAGATGACTGTAGCACACGATTACCAAGCTTCAAGCTAATCAACGATTTTTGATCACAAGTCCTCTGAGATCTCTTTCTTAAGATTCATATTTCATACCAGCAGAGAATAGAAAACTCAGTGTTGTTTAGCTGTTCTATTCCAAAGTTGCAATCTTGTTTTTTTTTTACCTGCAAAGTTCTTGTTGATTTCTTTAGCCTTCCAATATACATTGTGAACATTTCAGCAAATGTTTTCATCACAGGCAAAAACAATACAATATTTGTTCATAATTATAACTTAAATGAAGACCTGATCATATCTTGAGATAAATGTATACAAAAATCTGATAATTTCAAAGGGTTCCTTTTCTTTTTCTTGCTACCGTAGCTTCTCCTGCATGTACAGATCAAAAATCTGAATGACCACTGTAATAAGATACAATGAAATATATCTAAAAAGTAATAAAAAATTGAGTATAGTTGATCTTTAAAAAGACTTCCATTATGGTGCTATTTCTTGGTGCAAAAACAAACTGACCAGAATATAAATACTGACAATATCTTTAAATAAACTGCACAGAAGTTTGATTTTGTTCCACTAACAGCTCAATGATTCCCTTATGTCCTGGTGTAATGATCCTCACTTTAGCCGGCGAGGAAAAGCTTTTTATTGTCAAAACACCAGAAACTAACTCTGATAAACTTGATTAAGCTGTATCTGTCTACAGCCTTTGCTTTTTAAGGGCTTAGAAATAAAAAATTCAACATAGCCAAATATGCGTTGAACATTTAATTACTGCAGATTGTTAGCCTTCACAGCCTGATTCTTCAGTACCTCAGGTAGTTTTACAGATAGCTGAGCCTCAGGCAAGATACCACTTCAAGGCAGACAGGCTGTCAACATGAGTGGCAAGTGCAAGGGTGGAAACCTGGTCAACTGAAGTAGTGGAATGAATGGATTAATAATATATCACCTGGCTCAAGGCAAGATGATGAATAGTGAATCTTGAGAGCATTAGATTAGTCTTTTTACTTGACTAAAACAGACAGAAAACAGCTTGACACGATTTATGTGAGGAAAGAGAGACAAAATACTATAGAACAACACTGCATATCTGGCTACTTGATGTGATTTCTGAGATGTGTGTACCCTCAGAGTAGTGTTTTCGATCTCATTTAGAAATTAAACCTGTTGTCCTGCAGAGATGAGATAATAATGTAATAAGCACTTGTGTAGAAGATCAACATTTCCTGACTGTCGAAGGCCCTTTAAGTCAATTATCCCTGCCAAGCAGAAATTAGCTAAATATTTATCTTTGCAATTCAGCTGAAGAGACATTCAGATCAAATTTAGTTCATCATTGTTTATGTCTTTTTGGGAAGACTGTTGATAGCAATCCTCACTTTAACTGGAAACAACAGGGGCTTGTCATTTCAGTACATAGCTGAAGGCAATATCCCATGAATACCCTGCCGTACTTGAAAATTATTGAAAATGAATAAAAAATTGCTGTGCGTACCTAAGAGTTAAAGCAAAGAATAAAATGGAGTCAGATTGTCTCGGTGGTTTGCTGCTTCAAGTCCTAATGATCTCTGGCTGTGGTCCAAACTCCATCTCTAATTTCACATCTCTTAGCGTGTACATGGTCACAGAAATAAATGTTTGAAGAGGAGGCTAGATTACATAATGTATTCACAATATAATTTCAGCTGCGGCCTCCCAGAACTGGAAACATTATTAAAATTTACTGCAGTGGGTGGGGTCACGAGGCTAAGCTGTAGAGTAAAAAAAAGAAAAGTTTCCAAACAGTAAAATCTGATGACAAATGCCACCTCTTTCTCTTGTACATGAGCAAGTTTTATAACACTTTTTTCCTGTATTCAGATCATTTTGCTTGATGCTTAATCTATTTTGTAATTACGAGGGCAAGCGGCTGTCTTTTTTGGACAGGGGCAGAATGAAGCACTAATCTAATCAGTGGGTGCACAGAGAACAGAGCCTTAAGTGTTTGATGATTATTAAGATCGGGGCTGTGATTGTTTGAGCCCTGATGAGCTCCCTGCACATATACAAGCAATAAACCTTATTGCTGCTTACTCAGAGAGCTGTGGGTTTGGACAGGGAGCATGTGTTGAGGCGGGGTCATCGAGATATTAGAGTGGTGAGGCAGAAAGAAAGAGAAGACTGCATGAAAGAAAGACAGAAAGACTCACTGCTGCCTCGTCCTCCCTGCTGTCGCTGGTGTCTTCACTCTTGTGATGTCCAGCTGAGGAGCGAGCGTCCCTCTTTCGGCTGGCATCCGTCCCCTCCGTCTGTCTCTCTCCATCTGGGCCAAGGTGAAAACATGGACACTGCTCAGAAATCCGGCAAAGCACCGCTATCATCGCTATGGTCGCCGTCATCATCATCCTTATTGTCATCGGCCTCATCTCCATTTTAATCATCGTCATTAATAGCATCATTGTCATTACGATCTCTGTCATTATCATCATTATCAATATCATAATTGTAATTATGATGAATATCTTCATTCCCATCATCAATTTTGTGGTCAACAATAATTTCGAGCTATCATTCATTTTTTTCCCTTCTTGCTGAGCTTCTCTACTGTCATCAAAACCAGATAAAAGTTTCCAGAGAAAAGAAGATTAAGAGGGGAAAAAAATGTAATTGGAAAAGCAAAAGGAGACAAGAGAGAGAAGTATAAAAACCAGTCCAGAGGGGAAATGTGAAGCAGAGGGGGGAAGGAAGGGATTGACAAATGGAGAGACAGAAAGAATAGCTTTTTTTTTCTCACTGTGAAGTTGGGATGCTGTCATGTCACAGATGGATTATGGGAGTTTTGCTGCACAATGATGACAGTTGCCTTGGCCGGGAGAGAACAACCGGAACTTAAATCCATGCGTGGCATTTGTGTGTGTGTTTTTTCTGGGTCTATCACAGAGCATATGTTCAAAATCTCTCTGTGCTGCCAGCAAAACACATTCACAAACGCACACGTGCTCTCACGGGTGATCAGAATTGTGCACAATTCAATACAGAGCAGTTAGCACTTTACGGTTATTTGGAGCGACAAAGACCAAATGGATACTCATAAGGGTTTCCACCTCTATGAGGAGTTGATATATATTTCAAAAAAGCAAGAATCCATACGCAATTCACTCAAATCTCTTTTTATTTGGACTGCACTGCACTCGATCCCATCTGGCTGACATGGTTCATGAAAGCACAACACTGTCGCAGCTGAGATGGGCTGCCATAAAAGGTGGCGCCTGTGCCACTGACTGCCCCATAAAAGAAAAAAAAAAGGTGGATGAGGGTAGGAGGGGCACTTTGTGGTCTGAATCTGAATGCATTACAGTGAAAGTGGTTCATTAGTGTCTGGCTGACCAGGGTGGCTGCAGTGCATAACATCCCCACACCCGAGGATGTGCACACTCGCGCACGCACGCACACACACACACACACGCACATGCACACACACACACACTCACACACATACAAGGAGGTGGAATGTGATTAAAAGACAGAACAGGGAGAGCGGATGGCTATAAAGCATAATGAGAGCTAATAGTTTTCCAATATGTCCCTTTAACAATGAGTCTGAGTGGGCTGAATTGGATGCGAGCGGTTGAAAGAGAGGAAGAAGGGGTTGAGCTGATGCAGTCGAGGGGAAATAGGGGAAGACAGAAAGGTGTACTTGCTCGCTTCTCAGTCACGTACAAACACAGAGAGGGACGGTTTAGATAACAAACAATCGGAGCCAAAAACACACAAACAATAAAATGTTGTAAAAAGTGAACAATTTCTTTTTTTTCCTCTCATGCAATTTGTTCTGCATCTCTTGAAAGTCTCCAGCAAACATAATCTGTGCAGATGATTTGTTTTCCTCATTTGTTTGGATATCATCTTAGCCTGTCTCCCTTCAATCCCTTTGCAATTTCACTGATTCCAGACAACTGTAATAAAAATATGCTTTGATCTGAAAAATCATCTCCATTTGCAGAAGAAATGAAACCGTGGAGAAAATTGCCATGTTCACAGAGAATTGCCCAGCAAAACTCTTCCTTCCCACCTCTCTCTCTGATTGTGAGGGTCTATTGTGCTGAGTGTTTTTCTGACTCTTGTCCACTTTGGACAAAGTGTACAGAAAAGGTCATCATAAAAAAGAGAGAAATAAACAAAACATACCAGCTAATGGAAGTGAAGTAAATCTTCAGGAAATGCACTGTGAAAGACGGCGGTCGAACATGACACGGACAGTCTAAGTACGGCCTCTGGGGTCTATTAAAGCTCCGCCAGATCAAAGCGCAAACACCAAAGAGTAGCCGTGCTAAACTTCATCTCACTTCAAGCCTGACTTTCCTGTCATTGTAGAGTCAAAAGCAGCAGGACATTTCATCTTCCAGGTTTTGATCTCACAATGCAACTAAAACTCCTGCTGTCAGAAGTTCTAAAAGTACATTTAACCAGCAGTATTTGTTCTTGAATGGAAAAACTATTGCACAGAATGCTGCAATTTCCTGATTCAAACAAAGAATATGGTGTTTTAAATATGCAGAATACAACAAATTACCACTCCAGAGGAAAACACACATATCAAATTCACTTCTTTATGCCTCACCATTTATATTGGGCTTCATTTTGCTACTTGTTTTTGTTCCTTTTCTGCGTAAACGCCGGATGAGTCACTGTGTGAGTTAACTGGCAGCACATCTTGCCTCAACCATTTATTGGAGTCTATTAGAAGTAGGCAATGCACCAGGGAGCAAGGTGAGACTCCTTTTTGCATCGCATGATTTCTGTACATACACCTTATATATGAATGAATATATAGAACACAAAGACCCTCATATCAGTCCTACTTACAAATTAAATCAGACAGTTTCAAGCCCACAAAATGAAGACAGTAAAACCAAAAACCATCCAGTTCTCTGAGATAACACAGTTAGAATGCCATTTAAAAAAAAATTCAATAAAATCGCACAATAAGGACCTCCAAGCTTTCAAAACAGAATGTCTCCACACATCATAACTTTGCTGCAGTGCACTGTGATTTGCATGAAAAAGACAAATCAAAGCAATATAGATGGTCAAACAGACAGCTAAATCTATATGTGCCATTCTTAATGCCTCCCATAAGTAGAGAAAAGATTAACAGCACTAAAGTTAGAAAGAAAACCACTTAAGGAAGCATCAGCCAAGTGTCAGAAAGCAGGAGACCAATAAGACGAGGTAAACTTCAACAAAGAGTTCACTTTCAAATTATTTATCTTCTTCAAGTCTCGGAAGCATTTGCCGTTTGAAGTCAGAGGAGGAAAAAAAATTGGCTGAACCTTTTTCCTGAGAAAATAAGTTCTGAAGCACAAAATGCATCTCTGCACGCTGCGCAGAACTGCACGAAAATTGCCTTATCAATTCAAGTGTAATGTGGAAATAATTTCCTGCTGCTATTTTTAACGTTATGGTTACATTTAAATCATTAGCGGTTCTTTTTGCAGAGTCCCGTTATACAGATAAATGTTTGAAAAACTGAAAAAAGGAACATTCACTGCTAATATATTCTTCTCATAAATTGTTCAACAATCCCAAAAGGAGAAGATAATGAGAACTGCAAGCACTTGTAGTTTGTGTATGGTTATGTGTGAGTGTGCGTGTCTGTGTCTTGGATCATTTGTGGACAAATGTTCAAACATTTATTGCCAGCGTGTCCCTCGGCACACCTTAACACTCTTTAAAGAGCAGTTTAATGGATGTATATGTACGAGAAAGTGTCCTGACTGAAAATATAAGGCAGGTGTGAATATGTGGTAATGCATAGCTTGTCAAACAAAAAGCTGTGATTCTGCAATGAGAATAAGTATATATATATAAATATAAAATGGTCTACATTGGAAGGAAGTAGAGATGTGATGAACAAACTGTATTATGCTCTGGTGTAGGGCTGAACAATTAATCGATTTCAAATTAAACGCGCAATTTGAAACAATATAATTCGCAAATCACAAAGGCTGCAGTTTAGGATGTATGGTATGCAGCATGTCTGATCCAAGCTATGAACCGTGTTGTCAGTGGTTTTACTAACTCTTGCTGTCCTCCTCTGTGTGACATCTCATGTAGCAACGCTCCATCACATATTAAATCCAATAACCAGTGATTGCTGAACTAAAGCAGAACTTTGGGAAATTATTTCATAAATGAAATCACAGAAAAATCGCAATTATATATTTTTATTTTAACCACATACATCAGCAAAAGAAACTATAACATCTGTATTTTCATCCTATGCTTTAAGATCAAGGTCGAAGCTCACGTAAATTGTATTTTTTCCAAGAGTCAATTTGTTGCACAGCCAGCAGTAAATACAATTATTGTCAACACACTAACGATTCACACAAAACAGAATTACCTCAAGTTGTTCAAAAGGCCAATTGCAGCAGGAACAAATGAGCTCTTAAATCTATTGGACCTGAATCTTGGCAGATTGTATCTACAACCAGATGGAAGCAGCTTGAATAGGAGGTGAGTTGGGTCAGCAGGGATTGGCTGGACCTTCTTTGTGACTCTGGCTTTGTACAGTTAAAAGAAGCAATTTCGATTTGTGCCTGCAATTTCTCTGCACATCCAAACGATTCCTTCGAACCTGTTCCTGCTTTTCAAAGTGATTCACTCCAACAAGCTAACAACTGCTATTCTCCTGTGTATGACTAGCATGTGCTGCTTTCATTCACTGGTCACAGAGTTAAAAAGGACTAAACGAACAGGATGCAGCCAAGGACAGCAAACGAGGCGACGTCAGTCTGAGGCTGGAGTCTGGACTGTGACTTCCTCAAGCCTCCACGCTGACTCTAATGAAGTAATGAAGAGTCGACTGGCAGGTTAATGGAAGCCAATTGACTACGAGCTCTGCCACCAGCAGGACACCAACCGGAATACTAATCACCGAGGAGCCGCCTCTCTGATGTTGTGTCTAACCAGCTCGTGTCCCCGAGTTCTAAAACAGCAGCAGCTATTTACTGTGCAGATAAGAAAGTGGAGAGCAACTTCTTCAACCTCCAGAGGACACAGATAGTGAGTGGTTTTTTGGAGCATTTTGCCGATTAGATCTGTAGCAGAGTATATTAAAAACCACAATAAACAGGAGTCTTATTCAAAGGTTGACATGAGTGTAATCTATAGATAGAGACAAGGTTTGGGAGGAACTTTCTCCCTCTGCTTTTGAGAAGTGAGCAATAAGTTCACCTTGCCGAGCAGCCCTTTTAAAACTAATGATATTCTAAACTCTATAGCTTTCAGCGAACTGCAGCTGTCAGAGCTCTCATCAGCGCTGTGCCAACGTAAATGTATGTGTGTGCATCGAGGTGTTTGTGCAAATATATCCATGTGTGTGTGAGGATTGTCTGCGCATCTCATTTTATCTTTGAACAAAACTGACAACAACACTGAGTTTCACTGCAAGGCGATGCGCCACTGTATGTTAAGTGATAGACAGAATGGTGATACAGCAGAATGCTAATCACAGAATCAGAGACGTGAGTGCAGCAGGAGCTGCAACGAAGGGCAGTTAGAAAGGAAAAGCAGAAGAAAATTGAGCATTATGGAAGAGACGGAGCTTGTTAAGTAGGATGAGTTTAGTTTGAACACATAAGACAAAGCGTCGTCATAACAAATTAACTAATAATAATCTGTTTGGGGGCCCTCAGGATCTGTTCTGTGCAATCGTCCCTCTGGTAAACAGGGGCAATAATAGCGCACAGTCAAACGAAGCAACTCACACTGGTTACAGAACAACGCCAACGGTCACTATCACTATTCATTTGCTAGTCTTATCTCAAGAGTGGCTCCTACACGGCCTCCTTTCAAAAGGACGCAGTCAAGCATACATAACACTTAACGTTAATGGAAGACTGGCAACACAAGCAGGAGAGAAAATATTAAATGCTTGACGGTTATAGATGCACAGGGAAGAGTCCAAAAAGAGGTCAGAAAATGATTTGTTCTTGTGGTTAACAATGAAAATACTATTATGTTTTATTATTAAATCACATATTTTAATACTTTACCTTCCCCGAAATCCCCACACCTAACTCTGCACAACCAGGAAATTAGTAAAATTCAATACATTTGGCCTGCAAAGACCTTTTTCCACACAAACCACAGAGATCAGAGAATCAATCTAAGTTAAAGCATGAACTTTCAAACCTTTTCTGTTATTTTATTTGGTTAACATTTCATGGGAATGTTTTGAATGTCTGCTATTTGTGCTACACCACATTAGACTTCGGTGTTTATTGCCCTGAAGAAAATGGAAATGCCAACATGGTGATTGCATTAATTAGTGCTGACATTTTGATTTGATCTGTAATTATTATTTGTCATGCATTTGTTTTTGTCTTTGTGTTAGTTCGATAAATTCATCCACGCATTTATCCATCCATCTACCAAACCATCTTCAACACGTTAATTGCTGAAACTGCTTTATGGATCCTTTGCTTAAATGTGAACACATCATCAGCTGTTCTGTGAGCTGAGGTCACCACCTTCACTGGGAGATTTTCATTCATTATTGATCATGTTTTCTAATAATCGATGGATCGTTGTTGCTTAAAATGCCAGAAAATAGTGAAATACACCCATAACTAGACGTCAGGGCCAAAGTGGTGCTGGTTTTGTCCAACTAACAACTCAAAAGTCAGAGATTTTTAAAGATCAATTGCATAAAACTAGGATAATCAGCAAATCTTTATTTCTGAATGGCAAACTGGTTCAAATGCTAAACCTATTGTATTAATTATTGTTGATTTTTATGACAATTTTTTTGTCAATCGACTTATAATTTCCGTGTTTATATAGGATATTGTCATTAGGAATGTCATCTGTCATAAAAAAAAAAAATAGGTTTTAAATGAAATTACAAAATATTTTAAAGATTCTGAAAAGTCTTTCTTTCATTTTTTGGCCATGCTGATTCAATCTTCAACTCCAGTGAATTCTTATGCCAGTTTCATCCTGAAAACTCGTTATTCAAATTCATCTCAAAGATGCTTTATTGGATTGATACATAGACCAGCGAAGCACACTGAGGTTGCTGCCGTGTTTCTGTTAACATTTTGAAATTCGAAAAAAGAGAAGTTGAGGCATTATTTCTGCTCGAGGTAACCGGGGTAAACAGGGTTACTGGTCAGCAACAATGCTTTAGTAGATGCTGGCATTCAAATGAAGCTCTGCATCTGGTATCAAGGGGCCTCACTTGTGCAAGAAAATCCTCCCACACACCACCATGTGCTGCCACCAGCCTGTTCCTTTTAATGCGAGGCAGGACTGACAGATGACTTCACACTGTTGATCTCAAAATCTGACCCTGCTGTCAGCGTATCACAACAAAAAAACTAAATTTAAAAGTCAAAGGCGAGTAGGTGAAGCATTTTCACAGTTTGATCACAGAAGTTGGATGATCACGTGAGCACTGCAGCTCGTGTTACCCCGTCTTCTGCTGGTGCCGCTTCACGGTGTGATGAACTGAGCTTAGACATGCCCTTCTGCAAATCACCGTCATGGCGAGCTGCTAACAGGCGTGCTCACCTGCCTGTTAGCTCGAACAAGTTTAGCCATCTGCCCCTGACCTTCCCCGACTGCCAAGGTTGTTTTGCCTCCTTAACTGCAGCCGACTGTGTATTCTGTTTTTCCTTTATTGCCCTGAAATCCCAGGAGGCCAGCTGTTGCTGAGATGCTGAAACAACAACCTCAGGAACTGCAACCACCATCCTTCACTCAAAATTACTTCGCTCATACATCACGCCTGTTCGGTTGCGAGGCTTACTGGCGAATGATCCCCTTGACCCTTTCCGCACTGTCACTTCCTGTAATTTGCGGGTATGAGGATTTGACTGTTTGCTTTGGTGTGCAGGATTACCCAATAAGAGAAGGCATTAGAGAAAATAACGGATATGAGCTTAAAATTTGGGGAAACGATAAGCAAGAATCAAACTAAGGGAATGAGGTTTGGAGCGAGGAACGGACAAAAGATTTACAGCAAGAGTGGACACCAGAAGTGCACAGCAACAGCATGCTCGTGTAAATTATTGATGGGTCGATTTCGTCTGCTCGCAGCGACTCCATCTTGGTGACGTAGGCTGTACTCCCCTTGAGCTTGCACCCGCATCGTGTGGGGGGAAAAAACCTAAATACGTCCCGCGCTTCCTCTCCCTCCGCTGGGGAGGAAGATTAAAATTTCATAGGAAGACGAAAAAAAGAGGCTGCAGCTTTTAAGAACACAAAAGTGAGAGAAAGACAGAGAGATTAATACAAAAGTGGGGAATGCAAGTGGGAACCAGGGAGGAGATTAAACAGAAAGTCAAAGGGGGAAAATGGCACAGTGGTAGAGACTGGAAGAGGAAGTTGTGTGGGACGCGAGAAGGCAGATTGCAAATGAGAAGCAAAAAAGGGCGTCTAACCTCAACCAAAGAGCCTGCCATTTCTAAATTGCTCACATGTTCACTCATTCTATCACTCATTACTCAATCAGCCATTCACCGACTGATTTACTCACCCTTCGTTCTTTCTCCCTGCAATGCATTTTCAATACACTCGGCTACTTTTTACAAGCGGAGGGCCAGTGAAGTTTTACAAGGCTCATGGCTTTTTACTCTGCAATCAAGCATTATGTTATAAGGCACAGTTGACACAACCATTGGAGAACGTCACACTGTTGTGCCTGTATAGTTCCTTAATGACTCTTTAAAGTCCAACAGCCGAGCATCCGTGCATGCAGACACGCAGGGTGGCATGGCAGGGGGCAGCATAAATGTAGCAGGCTTCACTGGGGCCGTGCTGGCCAAATGGAGCTAGCTAATTATAGCAAATAAACTGCACTGATCTGTGCCATTAGCCAGTCAGTAATGAAGCAGAGTGGAGGGCTGCTGTGACACTGATGAATAGGCCTGGCTGAGTGCTCCACTCCCTGGCCTTTAGTTCAGCTCTAACAGTACAGCCTTCTGAGAAATGCGAGGGTGTATTAAGACAAGAGGCATAACAAGGCATTGGAGATGAGATAAATAGAGACAAAGGGACTGTGACAGAGAGGAGCATGAAACAACAAAAGTGAGATGGAGGGAACTTGATGGGAGGAAAGATTTAAAAAGAAACGGAAGTAAAAAAAAAGGAGCAAAATGTGCTTGTAGGCCTCTGGGTGTGCAGGGCAGAGAAAAGAGATTGCATAGAGATGCATAATGTTCTGCAATATGGGTCAGGGGCAAAGAGGTCCCACTATCTCTCTTTCTACCCTCTCCTCTAAGCTCCTGCAAAGTCTTGCCCTCCGCTAATAGCTAGCTAAAGCCACTTAGGAAAATTCAAATAACAAAAAAGGAAAAAGAAAAAAAAAAGATGCTTGGATGGAGACAAATATAAAATCAGAGCCCCAACTCCCAGTGCACAATTCAAAGATTAATAGACAGCCTGAAAGAAAATGGAATGACCTTATTGCAGCGTCAGGCTACAAACACACACTCATAAGCACATACATGACACAAATACTAATGCTTACAGGGTATATTTATAGAGCAAATCTAATGAATAGAATCAATTAAGCATTTGCATTTAAGAGTTTGTCCATTTGCAACAAAGAGGATCAGTGTGTTGTCTGCTGCGTTCAGAATGAAGGTGAGGAATTGCTCACTTTCATAATAGCTACAGTAGTTTTGTATATATACTGCATGAAAGGCCATCTTTGGCCATTCATTCACACCTATTTGTGCTTTTCAGCAAAGTATGGAAATGTGAAGAGGGACATTAAGTAGTCAATAGATTATAACCACAATCAAAAAGGCTATAAAAGACTCAAAGTTCCAACTGCTGATCTTAAAACCATCTGGGCTCTAATGAGGTTTGAAACTTAAACACAAATATTATCTCATATGGAGGTTTTTGGGGTTTGCCCACTCGTGACTTTTGGCAGTTTAAAACTGCCTTGGTGACAACAAATGACAACTAAAATATATGACAACTAATGTGCATATTTCTAAAAATCATCAGACATAGTGTGCCGTAAATGTTTTATTTGTCTTCCTGTATTATACAAACTGCATAATTGCATACAAACTCCGTCACTGATAAATCTTGCTTCTATTCCGAACCAAATGTGGGATAAATGACTCTCAAACGTATGGCAGATGTACGAAAAACTGATACTTTCTCTGTCAATCTCACATCTTGTTAATATTTGGCCATAAGCTGTGCAGCAAAACAGTTTGATCTTTCCCCTACCTGCCAGCTAACTCTCCCTGCGCACCTCTAAATGGCTGTCTGCCTCTGCCCATCTCCTCCCTCTGCTTAGTGCCCAGGGCCTCTCTGAACTCCACCAGTTTTCTTATGGCCTATAAGGTCCGCTTAAGGCCCTATGCTGAGTTGCCATGGAGACAAGGGTGCAAAATGAAAGCATTTCCATCACTTTCAATGACACAATATATCAAAAAGTGAGACAGAAGAGAGAGCCGGAGAGTGAAAGATGGCTGGAAGTTATACCTGCCACTTGCAGAAAGACAAACAGCACTGGCCAACGTTGACGGACTTTATCTAGACACACGCATCAGAACAACTGCTTTGTGTGATGTGCAACAAATGCAAAATACATAAATGCTCCTGAAATGCCTTGTGGTGACTGAATGGTTTATTTGCATGAGTGCGTTTTTCTTGCATAAATGTGTCCAAAGTTCTCAGTCTCCAGGGTATTAATTATGCCCTCATGAGCAAAGCGTACAGAGATACATACTGTATGCACACACACACACACCACTATGTAATCCCCCACAGTTGCCAGTGACACCCAGAGGCAGTTGCTCCAATCACAGCGGAGGAGATAAGGAGGCTACTCGCAGCCGCTGCAGAACCACAACTGTCACAGCTGATGTGTCACCGGGGAAGGAATTAGAGTGAGCACACAGGGGTCGCACGCTTCCTTGAGCCCCCTCGCTCATTAGCATACATTTGTAAACAAAGAAACAAAGGCGACAGGGGCCTTGGTGCTAGGCTAAAGCACTGTCACGCTGTTAGCAAGAGTCAGAGCCAAACAGAGCATCTAAATGAGGTGCAAGCTTTGGAGGAGACCTTTCTGTGATAATTCATCCATCTTCTGCGCTCCTGACAGCTGAGCTGCTGTGCTGGGAGACAATGAGAGAAGAGCCTGGGGTGTCTGTACCAGGCCTGCATCCAAAAGAACGCAGACTAGATAAACTTGAGAGTAAAGGCCCGGGCCACGAGTCTCACGGCACTGAAGCTATATGAGTCAGAAATAATTGTAAAGAAAGACACTTTTCTTAAGGGAAAAGGTGGCACAAAGGTGTCAGAAAAAGGAAAAACTGTAGTGATACTTTCCGAAAAGACAGACACAAATAGTATTTTCAGAGATTGAGACAACACTTGAGACAAGACTGACCTCTAAATAACCTTACTCTGTTTACCACCTTGTCTCCATCACACACAGCATCTTGCTACACACCTTCTATCTCTTCCTCCTCATCTTTCCTCCGTCTTCTTCTCAATCATTTTTCAGCCATCTGATGTGTTGGCAGCAATTAATACTTGAATATGGTTTCCTTGTAGATCCCCAATGTGGTCATTATCCTCCACCGAGTATCTGATTATCACCATCCCGAGGAGTCATTACTTTACTGATCATATCACCTTTGTGCTGAGAAGACAGAGATAGAAGAAGCGGGGTGGTGAAGGAGAGAAGACAGATATATCAGACAGAGAAGAGAAGCCTAAAGAAAATGCAGGTGTTGCAGTGGTGAAGGGTTACAACATGAAAGGAGGGCAGAAGGAGAAGGAATAAGGGTAGAAGGGGGTAAAACTCTGGAAAAGAGCAGGTGATGTGTTACATACGAGGAGAAGAGAGAGGAAAGGGAGACTGAGAAGGAGCAGGAGGAGGATAGACACAATAATAGCCTTGTCTTATCACTGTACAGTGATAAATTCCCTTCTCGTCAGGGAGTCGGTGCCCCGGCTGGGGCCAGGCCTGATGACAAACCACCTCCACCCTGCACTGCAGTCCTGGCTATTTATGATCAGGCAACTTATACGAGCCAGCCGTGGGAGCCAGCTGGGCCTCGATTCGTCTTGTGTTGGTGTTGTCACTCTCAGGACCCGGTGACAACCTCAAATGGGGCCACTCTGTCACGTCCTGTCTCCCCCCGACTCTGACAGACACTTCAGCACATCATCCTCTGGTTACTGGTGATGACTCACCGTTATGAACAGTTCTTCACCTCCCAACAGTCAACCAGCCACGTGTGACCGTTCTGTTTAAACCAACAGCAGTAACTCTGCAACTACAAGACACATCTTTCATAGTGCTTAAATAAAATAATGAAAGACAGAAACCTCATTACACATGAATCTACTTAGTAAAGAAGGAAACTGCAGAGTCAGCTTCTCTCTAATGAACAGTCCAATTACAGCCATACTTAGCAATTACCAACTTTTTGAGGTGCAAGATGCAAATACAATATTGCTGCTGCGGTGGAGAGTTTGAGACAAAAAGTAAATAAAGAAATGCACAAAACTGTAATGCAGAGCTGCTCCCACATCAACTGGCTCAACGTCTGTTCACCGCTGTTACAGAAATCCCCCCAGCCCGCTGACCCTGAATCAGTCGGCAAGGACGAGAGCTCAAATAAGCAGAAAGTAGGGCACTGCTGGGCAATTAATTCATGCAAGCTGCTGCAATTGTTTGCATTTTGTTTCTTGTGTCTGTATACCCGTTTACATATTCCTGCTTTGTGTAAATTATTCATGGGTGTTCCTTTTCATATCCTCTGGCGACAGGCGAGGCTGGTCACGCTGCAAATATAAAAGAAAAAAATCACAATCCACTGATCGACGTCCCTGCCGAAATGAAAAGGGAAGGTGAGGGAGCGGGTTCAGGGATGAAGCACGCTAACCACAGAAGAATAAAAGCAGTGGAGAATGCTGCTTAGCCTTGGCATGAAACACACCCAACAGACAGAGAAACTCTCAGTGCCTCACATGTCAGTCTGCCAAATTTAAATAATTGATGTGTGCCATTCTTACTGTGTAATCACTGATTATAGCACTTGTTTTGCACCAATGGACCCACAAAAGACACCCTAATGGATAATCTTAAAGACCTCCTGTAGTGAAAATCATGCTTTTTACCTTGTTATTGTGTCCAAATCGTGTTTTTTAAGGCACATCATGAGCAAAATAAGTAGTCAACACCATGGCTGAATGTTGAAACTAGCATACCAAGGACAGTCTCAAAAACACAGATTCATACATCCAAGGTTTCATATGTAACAAACTCAAGGAACCAATACTGTCAGCTTTCTGGTAGGTTTTCTGTGTCATTATTCATATTCAGAACCTGCTCCCAGTTCAAATATGTATAGCGGATGTACTGCAATATTATAATTTGCCATTGTGTAGAGTAGTTTAACAGTGATTGCACAGAGTTGTAGGTGAGCTGGTGTGCTCCAGCTGCAGCAAGCAGGAAGGGCTCAGTGGAGAGAGTGGTGACATAAAAATGAAGTATCAGTGTAGAATTTAGGGCTGGGCAAAAAATCAAAACAACCAGCAATAGACAACAATAACAATAAAGAAATTGGCTGATAGAATGTTCAGTTGTTTCATTTGAAGCCATCAGATGCAGATAAAAGAACATTACAAAACTCTGGTTGAAGGAACAAATCCCAAGTTTGCTCCCTCCTTGACTCATGAAAGGAGCCCCTTCACCCTCTGTTGCTTTCCCCATTAATTCCTGTGCAGGACTCCTGAGGTGTTCTAGTCTGCAGCCACCTGGATTTACACCCGTAGACCTCCTGTGGTGAAGGCTTCAGCCACTTGTCGCGCACTCCTCCAACAACTAACGGATTTATCATGTTGTGCACTTAGGCTGGTATAACGTCTCTTTCGAGTGATAGCATAACCTGGTCAGTTTCTTGGAACCTTAACCTTAGTGTGGTGGCTTTACCCTGCTCGCCCTGCTTGCAAATCTCGAACATATTGCACATATTTTGTGCATTTTTCATTGTTATGTTAATACTAAAATTATTATCAGTGTACCCTGACATATATAACATAAAAAATAAGGTGATTAAATTCAGAATAAACCCATTTTCTGCTGGTCTTTATAAATAGATCATTTAAAGTTCTCAATAATTAGAAATACTTTCTCATATGAAACATTTTACTATGATATCTATATTGCTCAGCAGGTGAAGAGTTTAAATGATGACTTTCCTGAAAATAACTTCAAAATATGTAACTGACACACAGAGTTGAGTTTTTAGGGGTTGCATCAACAACTGGAGGGGGGCAAGGCTCCATTTACTACCTTTGCATCTCATGGTTTCCACCAGCATCATCACTAATCTGTCAATGAAGACTGTGAGCACTGTTTCCTCTAAGTTGCGCACGTGCGCAATTGCGCACTGCTGACACGGTCTCCGCGCACACAAAATCTGCGCTGGGCACAAAAAAAAAAAAATCCAACCTAAATTGTAAATAAAATAAACATGTAGCAATTCATTCTGTGCTATTTTTCAGTGTGAGTCAGTGAGTGACCGGTGACTGGCTGCCGCAGATGTAAGATGTAATTTTCTAATTAAACATTTAATTTTTTAATTAAATGTTTTGTCTTTTTCTCTTTTTTTGGCCTTTTTCAGCTTTTTGTTGGATAGGCATAGTGAGAGACAGACACAAAACGGGGGGGAAGAGTGGGGGGGAAGACATGCAGCTAAGGGCCACGAGCAAGAATCGAACCCGGGCCGCTACGTTGGGGACCAGCCCATGTACATGGGTCACCCGCTTAACCCGTTGAGCTATACGGACACCAATGTTTTGTCTTTTTAAAGGTTTAATAATCTAATTAAATGTTTTGCATTTTTAAAAATGTTTGATGTTCTTCTTGTTTAATTGTATTTTTTAAATCTTTAATTGTGGAAAATATTTTATCTGTAATTTTGAATATTTGTATTTTAAAAATTTTGTTTAATTTCATAATGACATGTATTGTATCTTGTTGAATTATCTCATTCGATATTTTGTCTGTTTAATACAATTTTATGTAATTTAATGTTTAACTCTATTAAACAGAAAATATCGAATGAGATAATTCAACAAGATACAATACATGTCATTATGAAATTAAACAAAATTTTTAAAATACAAATATTCAAAATTACAGATAAAATATTTTCCATAATTAAACATTTAAAAAATACAATTAAACTAGAAGAACATCAAACATTTTAAAAAATGCAAAACATTTAATTAGATTATTAAACCTTTAAAAAGACAAAACATTTAATTAAAAAATTAAATGTTTAATTAGAAAATTACATCTTAAAGACAATAAAACCTCAAATAGGAATTAAACAGAAAATATAATGATCCTGATAACACCAAGCAGCCACCTGGACAGCCAATAGGAACACAGCTTACTGGAAGTCCAGAGGGCTGGGTTAGTGAAGGAAATTTAATTTAAAGTTGAAGCAGAAAATTAACAAAGAAAGTTAAAAACCACCTTCTGATACCTGAAATCTCCGAGTTTTCACACAAAGAATGCCTGAACATGTCAAACTGGTTCCATAGTAGAACCATCATTGTAAAAACGTCATAGTATGGTGTGTTGCTCAAAAAACATTAGGACCCGGCTGTCAGGGGACAAACATGTAAGAAACATGAGAACAGAGAGAACCCAACCAGTAGGTCACAGTTTATCATCCCCCAGTCATCTCCTGAAGTCCATATGGTGAGAGACATCAGTATCTGGTTGTTCATTTACCAGAGGATGCTTATAATCATGCTGATGTGGTCTGTACTCTACAGTATTTTAGTGACTCAATAAATGCCTAAGTTGTTTTTTTAAAAATGCTTTTTAGTTTTTAATAAACATTTAACAGCCTATATGTAATCAATAAATGGCCTTTGCCTATCTTAAGAAAAATTCACTCAGAACTCTGATATGTTAACAGTACTAAATAAATCAATAAATACATGCATACACACAAAAATAAGTTAATACATTAACTGTGTTAAGATAAGATTTAGATTTTTAAAAAAGTTGTTTATGTTTTTGCAGAATCCAGTATTGCTCACTGGTTGGTCATTACGTTTTATTAGTTTGATTTCACTGTTTAAAATGATGCCACCTCTTTTCAGACAGAACCTGTGACAATAAAACAATACAAAATTTTTAGTTCCGTGTTAATAAAGCACTTAAAGCTTTAAGTATGGCTAAATGCTTTTTTCAAAATTAAATATATCACTCATTAGGTGGTAGTGGCCCCAAGTTCAGTAAAGTTGGAAAGATATTCACAGATTCAGACTTCCAGCATCAATAACTCATTAGATATAGGTTGTCAAAACATAAACGGTGCCTCTTTCCCATTGTTGCAAGGCAGACAATGTGCTACAAGCCCAGTTTTATCAAAAGTAGCTGTCTTTCAAGCTACAGGAATAACATTGGTGTCTATGGAGTGAACAGGGTCCGTCTGTAATTTGCAAAACCACTGCAACAGTAAAGAGAGACAAATATTCAATAACTTCACTCTTATACATTGTAGAGTCACTAAAATCACTGCAGCCTTCAACTGGCTCCTGTTGACAAAGTGTTTTAACAGAAATGTAAATGCTGTAATTTGATTCTTTTAATGAACCATGTAACTTGAATGGATGTGATGCTGGTGTGACCACAGTGCACACGTCTGATGTTGCTCACAGTGGTCCAAGGGATGCTCAGGGAGTTTGTGTGTTTGGTCAGACTCATGAAAAATTAGAGGGAACATTGACTGTGAGATGAAATTTTTTAATCTAAGAATATCTTACATTTTGCATCTTTATGTTGTCGTTTTGGAAAACTGCACTGTACCTATATAATTGTCAAACACAATATTTATATTCCCTATCATCATCGCAAAAATAATTTATCCAGAAAGGCAAATTAAGCTTTAAACTAGTTATTTCCACGGTGAAAGCCCTTCTGATTTGCACTATGCAAGCCACCTGTCAAATCCCACCATTAGCATCCAGATCAGCCATTAGCGCTGCAGTGTAGATAATGGATTATCACTTTCACATTCACTTAGCTATCCAAATTCTTTGAATAACTGACTAAAGATTAAACTTGTTCAAACTCTGTTAAGACCACATCCAACTATATTAAAGCTGCTTCCAGCTCATGTTAGCTATAAGAATTAGGAATAATTGCAAGATCCTAAAAACATTAGGACTCTGCTGTGTATTAGAGTGAGTTGTTTCCTTGTTTTATAAACTGCTTTCTCAACTCACTCACAACCCTGTGATACATCTAGCTACCTTTCAGTTTCCTGATGCAAAAAGAAAAATGCAACCCCAAGAAACAATGTATTTATAAAAATGAAAGACATCAAAAGACTGGCAATTTAAAAAAGCAAACTAGCACTGCATGCTGGTATGTGAGTAACTGGGAAAGCCATCTGACAGCTCTACTTCCATTTCTTTTAGGTATTGTCAAGGGAGATGGCATTACTAGGGTGAGTAGAGTGTGCAAGAAAATCATTTTAATGTGCCTAATTGAACAGATGCCCAGCTTGCTCAGTGTTTGAGCGCAGACAGGGCTTCAATCAATGCATTTTTCCACTGATTTGCAGAGCCAGACTACATCGTGTCCAAGCGTGGTGTGAGAATATCTCAGGCTTCTGCATCTCTGCTTGGCAACATCTTTAACAGAAACAAGAAATACACTGAAGAAATAACTGGCTAAATGCTGACGAATAGACGTAAGATCAAAAACCGACCTGACTGTGTCGCCGCGGTGCGTTCATCGTCTGTGACTTTGGATGCATGTGATCAGCTTACGCAAGGTCACATCTACAAGTAGAGTCAATATTAACATTTTATTTGTATGTGTGCCACATGTAACGCTTCAATGCCATGAGTTTTGTAACAGGACGCAGACATATGGCATGACTGCAAAATAGGAGGTCACTTAAATCCCATCAGGGCCAGTGTTTCATAAAGTGGCTGCAAACTTGTCGTCAAAGTAAAAATCCACCTGTGCTCCTATTCACACATTTAATAATAATACTCAGTAATCCCATTTTTGGCTTACAAAGACTCCTACTTAAGTTACAAGAGCTCCAGAGGTCTCCAATATAAGAGTAATTTTTCAAGGTCTTTGATGGCTGCAGTGCAGACAAAGGTGAGTGCAAAGCTTCAGAGACATGCACTTAGAATAAATGTGCAAAAAATTATTAATATGGAATCTGAAACAACATAAATTGTTCAACAGAGTACTTCTATTTTACTATTTAAGCTTCTGTTTTTTTTTTAATTAAGTCCTTATCTCAAAATTTGATAGAAAGATAAATCACTTTCTTCCTTTGCTTGCATTCACTTTTCATACATCCCCATCATCAGCACTTGACATTGTTCTACTTTTCCACTGTAGATTTTTATCTATTAAACCTTATCTTCATGTTAAAATAATAATAATAGTGTAGTCCAACTTGGGATCCAAAGAAAAAAACAAAGCATAGATGCTGATGCATGAGAACTCATAAGAAGTCTTTATCTGCAGTGTCTCCTTATATTAGCGTATTCAGGAAAGGAAAGGAAAGGAAAGGAAAGGAAATGCAAAGACAGGACCACAGGTTTTTCACCTGCAACAGACATGTAATGCGTGCTGACCCATATCTGAACTCTTGTCACTATACTGCCATTCATGACTTCCTGAGCCAAGCGATGCATACCAGATTGGAAAGGAAAGGAAATGCAAAGACAGGATCACAGTTTTTTCACCTGTGACTGACATACAATGTGCGCTGACCCGTAATTGAACTCCTGTCACTATACCACTGTTTATGACCTCAAGAGCCAAACGATGCATACCTGGTTGAACGCAAACACAGAAAATCTGAAGGGAAACCAGCATCTAATGCTGGACAGAGATATGAATCAGTGCCCTCGTGGAACACCACAGACTGCCAACCTTCCCAGTCGTCTCCCTGGGCAACCAGACGTTCACCCTGTAGGAGGATTAAGTATTGAAAAACACCGCCTTGGGCAACCACGCTGACCCGAGCTTGAGCTAGAGGCAGAGAAGCATATTTCTATCTGTTACCCTTAGCAACACTCACCATACTATGCTGTTGTTGGTCCACACCTACAGCAGAGCCAAAACAAGACCTCCCCAGAGCTGTGAGCTTGTATTAACCTGACAGAAACATTCCAGCCTCTCTGTTTCGATTGCTGCAATGCTCTTAGCATCTCCGCTTTTGGTTGTACTTTTTTATAGTTGGTATTGCTTCACTGTGTATTATGAAATTTCCTTTCTCTTACTATCTATAGAGATTTAGGTTGTTTTTTACTACTACATAAGTTCATCATACGTTTATGAACTCTCTAAACCTCAGAACCCACCAGCAGGATTGAAATGTATATTTTTTAAAAATGCTGAAATTACAATTGGCGGTGATTCGCTGTTCTAGTGGATGATTTAACCAAATATAAGCTTAAAAATGTGATATCTAATCAAAATTACTTTATTCTACATTTCTCATTCTAAAGTCTGCCAAAAAATAAACCATTTGCACAAACCAAATTCTGTAAATACCCAAAAAAATCTGCACTCCTTGGCACAACCACTAGCTCAGTTGCAATCAACAGTGAAATGAAAAGAATTTCAGGACTATTTGGCTGAACTCCGCTGAACTGCAGGCTGTGTTTACACAGAGCAGGCAGAAGACGAGTTTTGAAACAAGTCAAAAATGTAAGTAGTAAAATGCCCATTCAAAAAGTATGTAGAGCCACCTTATGTTTTTCCACTATTATTCCAGTGTCACACCTGTGGGCACTTAAAATTGATGTACAAGTTGATTCCAGGTTTTTTTTTTTTCTTCAATTTACTGTAAAATAGGAAAAACAATCTACTTTTATGTCATGCATTTACCTTTTTATGTTTTATGGCATTATAACTGTGATATTGCACAAGGGTCATTTGTGAGTTCTCTCTGCTATAACCATGGTCATGCCGTTTCCATACAGGTACATAACTTTATATCTGCAGTGAAAAATGAGTCAACAATGAGTAAAAATGCAAGTCAAAAGGTGTCTCTAATAAATATCACATTATCAAGGGAAAGTCAACATCATCCTTCCCTATCTTCCATATAAAATAAAATACGTAAATATGGATTTAATTTATGGATTTTCGGCACAATTTTAATTGCAGTCACAGCTGATCAGTGCATTAAGTCACTGGCCAAGTGTGAGTATCTATCATTCACTGATCTGTCACACTTTAATCGGCATTACACCGTCTTGTGGGTTCACCGCTATCCAATTAAGCCGCTGGCCTATTTTAAGCGGGCTCCTGGAACGCGATCAGTGAATGCCAAAAGGGTGGGAAAGTGAGGGAAGCCTGTTCAGACATGGAGCGCTGCGGCGAAGCTACAGGAGGGCCGTCGCTGCTAAAGACAAAAGCCCATTCTGCTCTGAACATTTGCTCTCTGAAATAAGTTATGCAAAGACAGAGGACGTTCAACTGTCATGGCAGACAACACAGCAGCACAGAAAACAAGAGGGTGCACAGACTGTCGCTCTGCTGTTGTTGCTAAACACATCTACTATGCATAAGGAACAGTAGAGAAAGGAAGGCAGAGGCCACCGTGCAGGGTGAGGATGCGTGGGTGAATGAGAATGACAGGGACTTAAAGACAGACACATTATACACCTGCAATATGCAACACAATCTACAAACATGCAGCACAGCTTGACGGACTTCTTTACACGACAACAGGAAGAGAAGAAGCAGGAACGGAGATAAATGGTAACAGACAGAAGAGGCAGGAAGAACCCAAACGAGCAAGACAGACGGAGAGAAGAGAGGAAGGTGGTAAAAATAACGAGATGAGAAAGAGGGTGACCTTAATCAGCCACTCGTAAAAGTGTACACACAAACACACACATAGATATACACTGAAACACACAGGAAAATACCTACAAACCTGGCGGGTGTGTGTTTGCACAGCAGTACTCTCTGTTTCATTACAGGCCCATTTCCCCCAACTAATACCCGGACAGGAGCTGGCGATAAGGAATGTACACACTCTCCTCAGTACACAACATCTCATTTGAGCGGAGGAAATTGGAAAGAAGAGGAGAAAGGAGGAGAGTGCGGAGGGGTGAGAAGGACAGCAGATGAGGGGGTAAAAGGACTGGACGGAGGAGAGGAGGACAGCGGCTGAGAATGAATGTTTGCCAGAGACGAGATAAGGCCGGTCCACTTCTCGCAAAGGCAAAGGTGTGAGTCTGAGATTGTGGGGATGAGTGGAGGGAGGAAGGAAGGATGAGGAGCAGTGTTGGCAAGGAGAAAGTGGAAGGGAAAGGAGGGAAAAGGACATGCTGAGGGATGCAAAAGAAATACTTTTTTCTAGACTTCTTTTAATTTTTCCCAGAAGTGAAGATAAAAAAAATGTGTTTGTCGGTTAAACTCATCAGACTTTACCTGAATGTAATATTCGTTGTAAGATAGATTAAAAGGCTAAATATGGTGAAAAAATGGATCACAAATGAATAAAGTTGTTCTATGTAAAGAAGATGGTGAATCTTAAGACAAATAAAATGAAAACTTGTTAATAAAACTATTGATTTGTCTATTTTGATGTTAAACTGAAAAGATGCTGAGGTGCAGTTCCAGATCAGAGGAATCAGCTGCAACATTCAATCACCACCAGATTTGCAATAAAAAGGGGTGTCTGCCCCCTTGCTGGCTGGTTTCTCGTCTCCTCACTAGCGTTTCTTCTCGCCCCTGGTTTCTCAGGGCAGAAATAAGTGCATTGCAACAGGCTTCATAAAGCAGACTGGAACAATTTGTGGGTCATGCCAGAGGAGATACAGGAACTGGCAAGTAGCCACAGAACGAGATGCAACACCATCTCCTGCAAAACTACTTAAGGATGAATTGAGGTTCAAAGGAAACAAACACAAGTAGGAATGACGCACACACAGTGGTGAAAACGCACATGACGATCATTGCTCGGGACAAGAGGCCAGCAGCGCTCACACTTCGGCCTGTACTGAGGGTCACAGAAGAAACACCGGAGAGGGGCGCGACAATATTACTTATAAGGCAATAAAAAATGACTATGGGCGATGTAAGGGGACATGAGTAACACCAGAATCCTGCCAGGAGCAGAGCAACGTCTGTGTTAAGAGATCACAAAAATAGAGTGAGGAGGGGGGGATCTTACTCACTACAGCATATCTAGCCATAAGGAACTATGCCCAATTTGTATTCATCCGTGCAAACAGGGGCAAACAAGCGAGGAGGACAGCAAACACACATGCATACACTGCAGGGTCCTCGCTGAGGGCATGCAAACACATCAATGATACAGTGGTGGCTGGGGAAAACAAGCATGCAAACAGGCACAACAAACAGACAAAGAAATCAACATATCTCATTCAAACTCACAATCTAATTGATATGATATGGTTGGTTACTGTCATGTTTTCACTCTTTCATACTTGTAGTTTGTTCTTGAAGCTGGCTAAAGCTTCATTTACGGTTACGCTCGCTGGATGTAACTGTCAGAAATGAAATGTGAAGCACATTTTTTTTTTTTTGACAAAATCATTCGCTATATATCTTTGAACCAACTCCATTTCCATCCTTAGCGGCCTCCACCCATCTGTTCGCACGCTGGGAAGCATCCATCACGGGCCCTAATGGTGAACCGATACTGTCAAATGCATTCTAGTCGGGATGAATGGAGCACCTATTCACCACCCCTGACCATGCTCGCGCTTGACACCGGAAACCAGGTCAACTCCTCAGAAGATGAAGAGCGCTGCTGATCATGCATGCACACTGACGGAGATCCACGCAAACAGAAGCAAATGTGCACACAGACACACACACACATACACACAGACACACGGTCCACCTGTGCATTCATTTAAAACCCACAGCATGTCGGAGATGAATAGAGGGCAGGAGGTAATTGCTAAAACTAAAATCAAACACAGAAGGGAAAGTGATTTCTCCTGCTAATTTTCCGTTCACGCACAAGTGACCCTCTGGTGAGACTCCCACCCTTCTGCAGTTCCCTCACTGTAAAAAAAAAAAAAAAAAAGAGAGAGAGAAATAAAAGATAACATCTTAGTGAAATGCCTTTAGACAATCACAGAGAGGAGATGCCCTGTTATTATCAGAGAGCCCTAAGGCGTGATTACTGGCTGAGACAGCCAATTACATTGAAGGCATGATTGCCATGATTCACCGATTCCCTCTGTGTTTTCTCAGCCAGCTGTAAAGACAACAACTGGCCAGATGCTCTCGGGCAACTGAAACGGCTGATTAGAGAGACAAAGGGAAGACGAGGGTACAGTAAAATCCCGGATCACATCAAATCTTTGTCTACGTCTTCAAAGATACAATGAGATACGAGAAGATATGCTGGTCTCCTGAACAAAAGAAGGGCAGCTTTTAGTCCTTGCAAACCATAAAACATGAAAGATAAACCTTACAGTTGAGAGTGAGAAAATAAATTCCCTAATGTCACACACAAATATAAATACACACCGAAAAGCATATATTGATTGACGCTTATTTCAAATTAAGCACAGATGCAGATAGCATGTAGGACACAGATGGCTGGCAGGCAGGGAGACAATCTCAGGGAAACATGTTTCTATTCACAAACACTCACAAAAGGGGCTTTGGAAAGGGCCCTCAGAGGTTAGGTTTAATCCTGCTCCAACTCTCGCGACACCACTCAAATCTATTGTGCAGTCATGAAAAGCACAAGCAATCTCCATAAACTGATGTGGAAGTGCACAAGGGTCAGCAGTGTGTGTTTGCTTCCGTGTTGGCATAAGTGTTATGTGCAGTCATGCTCAAGTTGTATTTCATTATTTTCACGGTGTTGGACACGTTGGTATTTTGCATGTTTACACACAATTCTTCTCTAAATAACACCAAGGAGAAAACAGCTTTTACCACATGCAAATGCATGAGTGCAGCCACATGCATCTGCTGCTGCTAACGTGACAGAAACTATACAGGGACAAATGTTCAATAGTGCTACAAGAAATGCACATGATACATTTAAAGCTGCATCGATAATCAATCGACTTGTGGACATGGCAGGGATAACTAATTGGTTTTACTGTCTGCAGCTTGCGGTTTGGTTCAGTCACAGCTGTTAAAAGGTTAAAAAAACATCATGTGACGAACAAAGATAAATTTAGCAACCGGTGAAGCATTCGGCAGCTAAATGGACAGATAGTTGCTTGGTGAAGAACAAAGCAGTTCTAAAATTATTTAGTTAAAATTATTTTCATAACTCTGGTTAACACATTTTGCTTGAAAAGCTACTGATGTAGTTTACAATGCACAATATCATTAAAGCAATTGCCAAAATTAAATGTTATGTTTTTGGAACTTTCCAACAGTTCTTGAACTAATTGTTCGTTAAACCTGAGCTTTAAATCTTTATTTTTCATCAAAATTTGTGCATTCTACATGTCTCATTTAGACATTCACCAAAAATAAATTGTCTGAGCTAACCAGATTCTATAAATATCAAAAAATGTTGTGCTAATGAGTGCATCTATGAAGCAACTAATGACTCCACTGAGACCAAAAGTCAAGTGATAAAAATTCAAGGCCTTTCTTTCTGAACTGCAGGCTGTGTTTAAACAGAATAGAGAGGAGACAAATATGGAAAAAAAATAAAAATGCATATAAAGTATATAGTTTAATATGTAGAATCACTATGTTCCCAGTATTGCATACCCTTGTGGGACAAATATTGTACATGTTCATTCAAGGTTTGTATATTTTTGCAAAATAAATAAAGAAAATCAACTTCCCCTTTTTCCTTCTTTATCATTTATACTGCACAGAGCACATTCTTGAATTCTCTCTACTTTCAGCCATAGCTGTGCTGTTTCCACAGAGATACAGGACTTTATCTCTTAAACTTATACTTTGGGTTCAGTGGGTTCAAATGCAAAAAAAAAAAAAGATTAACACCTCTATTTTTGTAGATACTTAATTCAAAGAAACTATTTCACTTGAATTGTTCTCAGACCATCACAAAATCAAAGATGTTTCAACGTTAAATATTTCTGATAAATGTAAATTCAAAACAGTCTGCAAACAAGACAGGACTTAGCCACCAAGTTCACAAAAAAATTGGCATTTTGGCTTCTGAAAACAAAGACTTACTCTCAAAAGGATTCACTTTTCTTTCTAGTGAACATAGCGACAAGCCAGGATTCACTCTGAGGACAACGCAAAGGTCATGTCTGGTCAAATATGAAGAAGGAAAGCATCGAGCATGTTCCATTGCTTTGGCACTCCAGTGTGCATTGTGAGCTTCCAAAACACAATTTAAAATGACTCCTGTGGACATGAAAACTTCAAGCTTATCTGCATTAGGTTGGACATGGCCTCGGAGAGACCTGGTTTGTAAAAGGTGAATAAGAATAGATGGCTCTGAGGCATCGCTCCGCTCTCTGTGAAGTACAAAGAGCTGCTATCAGTCCTCATGACAATAAGTCTGTGAAGCAGCATATGTGATAAAGGTTGAAAGAAAAGAAAAATGTAGAGACAGAATCATGCCCCTAAGGCCCCGAGTCTAGACGTTGGACCCTGCACCGCTGTAATCATATCATCAGTGCTTCATTGTGTGTGCGGCTGCATCTTTTGGTCCCAGCAGTTCAGATTTGAGAGCAGTCCCTCTGTCTGAGTCCAGAGTGTCTCCAGTTCCCGCATTAGAGCTGGATCGCTGCTTTTTCTTTTAACATTACAGACAGCCACTAAGTCTAGAGCCTCTCTGATTCCCTGCCTTCCTGCCACCCCGGGTCAGGGTTAAGTAATTGGCTTGGCACAGACTGCTCACCTATGCCGAACTGTGGGGCGACGCTAAATGGGCACCAGTTCAGTGTCACGACGAATCTTCACATCTCAGCATATTTTAAGTAGATGCACTTATGGGGTAATTGGTGGGTATGCCTTAAAAAATATATTTATATCTGAGTGATCTACTTTGACAAAGATCACTTTTTTTTCCTTTTCTTTTTTTTTGCATCAGACAAATTGGCCGAGCGCGTCTCTGGTGGGAAGGATTTCATTAAACGCTTGGCTCCCATCTGAATCACTGTTCGTCTGAGTTAAAAGCCATCGATTTCCACACCACCTCCGCAGAATATGAAGGAAGAAAAAAAACTGCCACATGCAGAAACAAGCGCCCATTGATTCCCCGGTGGCATGAAAGAAAACCTTGGCACGTATAGTGTGACACAAGGACAGTTAGCTCCTTCCTCTTATGATGGGGGTTACTAATCAACTTGACAAGCCAGCAAGGCAGCAGCAGAATGACAGGATGGAGTCCTCCCAACATACAAAACACTGAAGCTGCACTGACATTTTACACACTGTACCTCACCATTTGTGTACCCATTGCATTAGCCGGATGTGGTTTAATTCTTATGAGCGGTCCAGCAGCACATAAGCTTCCACATATAGATTTGTTTTTGAATGAAATACATGAAAGTAGGGGGTGATGATGTGCATGAGTAACATTCAGAGGAGCCTGAGTTGATATTTTTAATGTGTAATCTCAGCTCAAAAACCCCTCCCAACTCCAGGAGTGTAGAATTAGTCAATCAACGAATAGAAAAGGAGTCTTACTGTACTAACTGCCCAAAAGACAGTAATTTGGAATTTCTGGTTTCAAGTTGATTTTTTTTTTGTCGTCATTTCATAAATGTTTAGGTAAGGTAAACGTGGGCGCCCGTATAGCTCAACAGGTTAAGCAGGTGACCCATGTACAGGGGCTGGTCCCCGATGCAGCGGCCCGGGTTCGATTCCCGCTCGTGGCCCTTTGCTGCATGTCTTTCCCCGACTCTTCTCCCCATTTCCTGTCTGTCTCTCACTACACCTATCAAATAAAGCCAACAAAAGGCCATAAAAATAACTTTTAAAAAAGAAAGAAAGCTAAATGTATACCTTTAAAAACTGATGTTCAATGTTCATTTGATGGAATGTGAAACAAGTCACGTGACCGCGGTTTAGTTCAGGGTCACACATGTGGCATTGTGGGTCAGATGCAACATGGCTGCAGAGGAAAACGGCAACATTGCCACAGAGGAAAAGACATGGCCTAAAACACCTAACTATTCTGCATGGTCTGAGAGGCGCACACGGTAACTGTGACTTCTAAGTTTTATTTTATTTTATATTTGTTGCCATTATTGGTTGAAGTGTGTTGTACAGACGGTTTAATACAGTGTTGGCGCAAGGTAGCATGTGGGACCCGTCTAAAGACAGATAACTACCTTAAAAGATTTTTTGGAATCCGTCTAATTAGAGACATTTTTGTGAAACTTTGTGTATTGCTGAAATGTTTGTATGTCGTTTATTTTCATAGTTTTCACGGTGTCGGCTGACTGAAGAGCAAATAAATGTTAAAAGACATCTGGATGATGCGTGGTCTTCTATACATCAGGCTGGAGTAGTTACACTTACCTCATGACTGTTGCACAAGCATCTCCTGTTACTAACATGTGATGGAAACAATACAGGGACAAATGTTCGATAGTGCTACAAAAACTCCACGATACATTTAAAGCTGCATTGATAATCAATCTACTTGTGGACATGACGGATGTAACTGGTTTTACTATCTGAAGCTAACTGGTTCAGTCTCCCTGCTTTCATCCATTAATCTATTGCTCAAAGGTTAAAAAAAAGGGGGGGGATCAACAAACAATGATAAATTTTGCGACTTACAAAGTATTTAGCAGCTCAATAGCCAAACAGGTCCCTGGTGGAGAAGAAAACAGAGCAAAAATCATTTAATCAAAAAGAATTTTTGAAACTCCGGTTGATTTATTTTATATGAATTTACTTTATTGATGCTCTACACTGCAAAATCTACTTGTATTTCAAATTGCATGCTATGTTTAGAACTTTAAATTGCTAAACCATTTATTGAAGCCAGACATTAGAAAAAAAGAAAAATTTGGGGGATTTTCAACTCTTGAACTAATCATCAGGGACATACCATTCCATTGCAAAACTTTGCCTAAAATAACAATATTTCATCAAAATCCCTTTATTGTACATGCCTCTTTAAAAAAAAAAAAAAAAAAAAACTCACCACAAATAAATCATCTACACAAACTAGATTCAGTAAATACAAAAAAAAGTCTGTCATTGTTGCAACTGTGAAGCTTCTAATGACTCCGCTGCGACCCACTAGCGCATTATGGTATAATTCTCAAGAGTGGTCCAGCAGCACACACATAAAGCTTACATATATATAGATGTGTTTCTGGATAAAATCCATGAAAGCAGGGAGTGATGGCATGCAAGAGTGGCACTCAGGAGAGCCTGAGTTGACATTTTTAATGCGTAGTCTCAGCTCAAAAAAAGCCCAACAACACCAGGACTGTAGTGCTAGTCGATAAACAATAAGAAATTGTAACAAGGATGGTTTAACATTAAGGAATATTCAGTTCTTCTGCTATCTTAGCTTTTGTTACTGCTGGATCATTAACCTACATCAGGCTCCACATTAAACTCAAGCGGTTCAATTTGTCTGGCAGAACCCCCACCAGTCAATGAGGCAGCCTGCTAATAAGGCCATACTGGGACAGTGTTCATGGAAGAAGAATCGACCGGTCAGTGTTTGCCTACAATGCAGCGTGATTTTCAAACTCTCATTTATGAAAAAAGAAATCATCTAAAACAAGACGAAACCATTGATAAACACTCTTCGGCTTGCATGTTTTTGCAACTTCTCTTTCAGTGACCTTTTAATTTCTGTATTTATCAAAGCCTGCAGCCACGTTCTGACTAATCAAATCACATTTGCGCTAAAAAAAAAAAACAAAAAACGCTTGAAATCAAAACGTGGCCGGCAACAACGCTAGGAGAGAACTGTCATCGTGTCATCGCGCTACCCGTGGTCCTCGGTTACATCACCACAGCTTCCTTCCTTCCAGCCGTGCTGCGTCTCTGTGCCACCCAATGCGCAGGGGGAGGAGGGGTGACGGCGAGGGGCCACAGAGGGCAAACCCAGCGGGGAAATCAGAGCTCTCTCTCTTTGTGTGATTCAATATCACGCTTGTGTACCCATGAATGGATGCCAAGACATTTGAGTTCAGAGCCAAGGAACAAGCCGCGGCCACGTACGGCTTCAGCGAGGACCAGACCGGGTTGTGGGTGGGGGGAGCTGCGGGGCGGCTTACCGACGCACATGCTCACACACACACGGAGTAAATACACTCATGAGAAGGCAAAGTCACCGACAAACAAATATGTTCTGGGGCGGAGGATTGGTGAGAGTTGGGCTGACTTTTAGAAATAATTAAAAGGTGGTGAGGGCGTAAACAAAACCCTCAAAACCCTCAGTGTGGTAGGTGCATAAAGAATTAAGAGGACTGCCTACAGTGGCTGAGAAAACTTTCAGAAAGACCTTGAACTAGTCACTTCAGAACTCCAGGAAGAGCAGATAAGGGACCTGCAATTGCCGGAACGTCACCTGAAGAAAAAAAAATGTTTTTAAAAGTGCAGTTTATTCTATATTCAGAGCAGCCTGCTGCACAAAACCTCTAACCCTTCTGCTCACACTCACTGACAGTCCACACACCAGTGCACATATCCCTCTGTGCTTCTGCTGCTCTCAGTTTGGCAAGCGGGTAGGAAAGGGGAATTGTGAATTATGAAATTGGATTATGAGTTCGGGAATTCACTGAGCCCCATATTGTCTGTCAGATGCTCCAGAGAATATCGGGAAGGAAGAATATACTATTCTGGAAAAATAAAATCGAGTAGCTAGTGTACTGACACACTGGTAAAATATAATAAGTGGACACTTTAGGGAAGAAAAATAGATTTTGTGCAACAAAAGAATAGCTGCTTAGCAACAGTAGTCAAGCAGAGTTTAGAGAAACCATTAAAAGGAGGAACTCAAAGAAGAGCAGGTTTATTTGTTTTTGTATTGGCAGAAAGGTGTGGGGTGTCCATGTCGTGCTGTGATGCTCTTTTGCTCGTTCTTTTCTATTTAAGAGTCCAGCAGTCCACAAGAAAATTGCCTGTGAATATTTTGTCATTGGACATGACTGGAAGCACTGTATTGTGTGTGAACAGCACAGCCTCATTGGTTAATTAGTATGAAAAGCAGTAACAGAACATTGCACTGTTGTCATCAGTGATCTTGTTTGTGCCTTTGATGTGTACCCAAATAATCAGACAAAGCAAGTGAGTAGACAGCCGTGCACAAAAAAATTACACTCATTAAAAAACACTTTATTTAACCCCAGAAACAACATAGTCAGACACAGCGGCCTAATTATGTGATTTCTGGAGTGGGCTGCAAACATGTCCTGATGTCTTAACTCCCAGATGGCCATAAGAGAAATGTCAGTTAGCGCATGATTGCACGTGTGCATCCGACGCTGCATCTGCACAGCGCTGTGGGCGACATGTGTCTGTCTGGCCCCGAAGCCCTCCGACATCCCAATCAGCCTAAATAGAAATTAGCAAATCAGAGAGATTTAAAGAGAAAACACTGCAGGGAATGCTGGGAGAGATGAAACGGCAGAGGAGAGAAGTTTTAAAAGGACAGAGCCAGAGGGAGAAAGAGGGAGGAGGCAGCAGCTCATGATAAGCGTGAGCAGTTTAAGACCTTGTATGTACTGACCACAGGCCTGCCTACACTGAACTACAATCTCACTCATTTTGAGGCTATTTTTGGTGGGATTTGTTCCTGATATATCACAAATGTGTTCAAAGCAACATATCTTTGCCATTTATTTTACTGCTTTAATGATATTTCTTTTCAGCCAATCAATCATATATTGAAAGGAGTGAGATTATCACAGAAAGTAGAGAGAAAAGGTTTTAAAATGTGTGAAATGCTAATATTTTAACACAAAGCATGTATTTTCCTAAACCAAATCACGTAGTGTTAGTGCCAAAACTTAACCAAGCTGCTAACATGTAGTCATCGATGTGAAGATGTGAAAGTGTCAACCAAAGTGTGATATTTTCCTGAACCTAATCAAGTAGCTTTGGTGCCTCTAAGCTGAACCAAACACTGAGTAAAAACCAGACAGGTGGACAAAAACATATGCCTCCATCCTACCTTGAAAACTAAAACTTAAAACTAATTTATATTGCTTTTTAAAAAGTTAATTAATGCAGCTTAGTTGTATAGGAATGTCATTTTTGGGGGACAGGTTAGTTTGAGCAACATACAAGACATTGCAGGTCACATTTTTACCTTTAGTATTACATTAGTTCAGGTTAATGCATCTTCTGAAGGTAAATTCGCCTACTGAAGTTTTCTGATTTCTAAATAAACTTGTCAGAATGTCGGATAACTTGCACTTGTGGAGCTACTTTGTTGTTTGTACTTCACCTGTCCTTCTCTCCCACAAATAAGTGGTCAAACTATACAGCGTGACAACAAAAATCACACAGGAAGAAAGTCATCATGGAGGAGGACAAGATGTCAGCAGTGTCATCATCCATAATGCAATGTTCCCAGAAGCTTCTATTCCTCTGTCTGCTGCCATTTTCAGCTGGGAAACCAGAATCACATACTAATGTGGCTGGTTTTGCCAAAATATTAAAGAATTTATAAGAGTTTCTTTTGGGAGAAAAATGCAGAAAGAATCAACACAATTCATCCAGAGTACGCTTTAGAGCCAGATTATTGCTTCAGATTCTCTAGAGGTGAATCTTGAGCCTTCACTCCACAGACTTTGTTGTCAGCTGAGAAGGAACAGACAGAGACTCCTCTGACTTCTCCGGAGCTGTTTGGGATTCAGGGAGAATGGCAAGTTAAATAGGCTCTGACTCTGACTATTAATCGGTCACAGGCAGGTCCAAGTCCATGTCTTAAATAGCTGTAAACTCTGAGTGGAGGAGAGACTTCTACTCAGAAGTTCTACTGTGCCATTGTCTGAAAAAAATCCACCACACAATTGCTTTACAGAACAGAACACCTCCTCCTTTTGTGTTGCTGAAAGTAATTTGGAGAAATGAAAGCGATGACTACCTGAGTGTGAGCCAGGGTGCAGGACTCCACATGACTCCCGGAGTGCCCTGGATATCACAAACCCACATGTTTCTTTTAACGAGTAGAGTTCACAGGCTTACAGGTTGGACTACATCAAAGTTTCACCCTCATGACTGACTCCCTGCTCTGTATTCTTGTTTGGCCTTGTAGCTCCTGGACTGCAAGACAGATTTCCTCAAACAGACAGCAACAGGGGGTATCTGCCTTTTTTTTTTTTCCAGCACCTGAGTTGACAAGGAAAAACATAGGTCTGCTGGCTTTCTGTATAGAGACATAACTCCAGAAACATCTATATCCGGGGTGTCAAACCTGCGGATGACTTTGTAAAGTGTAAAAATTACAAAGCAGGCATTAACTGCAATTTGTAAAGCTATAAATTTCAAATAATTCCTAGATTATGACAAGTTGCTTTGATCATAAAGTAAAATACTAGATTGCTCATTGTTCTTTTGTCTTTTTGTCTCATTTTTGTAAAATTTTGACTTGTTTTTGTTGTTTTGTCATTTTTAGTTGCTTGTCTCATGCTTTTGTTGTTTTCTTTCTCATTTTTGTCATTTTGTGTTTTGTTTTATTCATTGTTTTGTGTATTGTTTTTGTGGTTTTGTTTCACGCTGTTGTGACTTTTTATCTCACGCTGTTGTGACTTTTTATCTCATTTGTGTCATTTGTGTAATTTTTTGTCTCGTTTTTGTCGTTCGTCCATTTTTTTGTCGCTTTGTAACTTTTTGGTCACATTTTCTGTCTCTTTTTTTTGTTTTGTGTCCTTTCTCTAATTTTTTTTATCATTTTTTTCCTTGCTTTTGCCGTTTTGTGTCTCATTTTTGTAATATTTTGTCTTGCTTTTGTTGTTTTTTGTCTTTTTTAAAGTAAAATACTACATCATTCAGTTCCAGATACCTGTGACTAAATGTTTTGTTCCTTTGTAGACATACTGGGTCTGCAAGTTAAAATGTGTAAATGATAAACTGAGGAATAATGTTGAAATATTATTTATTTATATATTTATTTTGAGCTGAATGTGGCCCCTGAACTAAAATGAGTTTGACACCCCTGCTCTAAATTGTGTATTTACAAAGCTGGCTATTTAAATGCATGCTCAGAATGATTTACGGTGTGATTTCTCCTACACAGTTCAAGTGCCTGGGCTTTATTTACAGTTTTATGGTCCTTTGTTGAACCCCAGCATCCCAAAAAAAAGCTATTTCCCATCAAGAGGGATTCCTTTGGGGAGGTTTATGCGATTTATTTCAGCGAAGGAGTCACCCCTTGTTTAACATTTTGGATTATGGGTGGGGTATTTAAATCTCAGTGGGGAGAGGTTGTGTTCCGCTCTGACCTGAATAAAGCGCTGAAGTTGCTTATGGCAGCGAGTTCGTGTGAGCTAACTAAAGACGAGTTTGTGAGGGCAGACTCCCGGAGATGCTCAGTCAAGTACAAACAAACCGCACAGTGTTTGTGGGATGGTGGACGGGTAGTGGAGCAATGATGGCCATTTTTAGCTTGACTTTTAAACTAATGTCCACTTCATTCATCTTCTGACGCTGGTTGGGCCACCGCTGCTGCTGCTATGTGTGGGTGCAAGTACAGTATTTTGTGTGTCTCTGTCCATAGGGATGAGGTGTCAAATTCAGCTGACTCACATGTAGCTGTGTGATTCAACCTGCTGACAAGGAAATGTAGCGGCGGAAGCTGATATAGGCTTCACCGTCATTTATGTAATGGTTGGAGCACACAGAAACACTTGCACAATCAGTACACACAAATGTCATCTATATGGCACCGCGACACACGATTTCTGCACACTCTTTATCTGCGTGTTCAGCAGGTTTAAGGCTCTCTGCGCTGACATTCAGAGCTCCCACTACCTGTGTCTCACAACATTACCGGTACAAAGCACACAAAACACCGCTTCATGGCAGAGAGCCAATCGCATTTCTCTTTGCAACACAATAAAGCCTCAGTGTGGTGTAGCTTAACAGGTCCATGGCTTTTTAAAATATGCACAGTCCGCATTAAGCCCCTTCTAAATTGAATCTCTCTTGGCAACTGGAGTCAGATAATGTTCTCTTCCCTCTATTTGTCATGTCGCTTCCACGGTTCCTGCACCTATTTTCCTCACAGCTGGAACTGAGAGGGCAAATGTGAACGCATCCAGAGTCAGGTTCCCCACAGCTTAAATAGGGGGCGTGCAAGCAAATTCAGGGGCTCACAAATGTGTGTTTGTGTGTGTGTGTGTGTGTGTGTGTGTGTGTCTGCGTGTGTGTGCGTGTGCAGCGCCGCCACAGGTGCGGACTCCCACAACCCCGGAAGGAATAGAATCAAGGCAGCAAAACAGGAATCCCTTGTAGCATATGAATGAGCGGAGAATGCTTGAAAGAGGGCAGTGGATAGAGCAAAAGGACATGTGTGTGCCTCAGAAAGGATAATATCCACCCCGAGAGGGGGACAGCAGGCTGCAGCACAACACAGGTGCTACATTCTCCAGGAAAACATCGCACACGGGCAGCATTCTGTCACACCAGCAGAGACAGTGAGAGGTGAAGAGGTGAGAAGGTGAGAGCTGCCTGTCTCGGCACATTGAAATGATGGAAAGACACCACCTGCAGAAAGACCAAACCACCACCCAACTCTGTACAGCAGAGTGGAAAACAAGCACTGTGGTGAATAGAAAGAGATGGACAGACTTCCCCATTTAATTGACTCTAAATGTATGTGACACGGAGTCTGCAGACATAGTTGAAGGTCAGTGAACTTTGTTTTTGCACAGTAAATTTATGCTGACCTGTAGATACTCAGTGAATCCTCCATGACCCAGCTAATCGTACCGGTCTATTCTCTGATGTTAAATCAGTCTTATTCAAATGCTATTTGCCACACGCATTCTTGTCTTAAAAAACTAAAAATCTGAAATTTCAAGAACAATAGGTACCAACTATACACTGTAAAAAAAAATGTTGTTTAAAAATTGTTCTCTTTTTACTTTACTGATTACTGAAATGAGCAAAAATATCTATAAAAATACATAAACTGCAAATTTACAGGTACATTTGGTAAATAACATAATGGTAAAAAAACATAAAATTTAATTCAAAATATTTTTTTAAACTGTAACATAAAAAGACTGTTTAAATACGTTTGCTAATTTCATAAATATTTCTTTTTAATTTAATATATGAAAGTGTAAAATTCAATTTAATATTAGATTCATTCGGAAAAGCAGAAAAAGAAGTATTGATTCTGTAATTTTGCCTAGATTTCTTTAGTAAATGAGAGTTATCACAGATATATGTTTTCAAAATGAAAATGCTGAATGAATGCATTTTAATCAACGTACAATGTCTATAAGCACTGGTAATCTGCCAAAATAAATACATTTTGTTCAATATATCTATCATTTATCAAAATATCCATTGATCTATTTATCTAATATATTATTGTCATTATATGTATAGGTCATTTAATTGTTTTTACACATGCAAATATCCCACAATATAGATTAAAATGAGAAAAAAATTATTCTATTTGTGGAAAATTACTGTGTTTTTTTTTTTTAGTAAAATGGCTATTTTTCTCTATCTTACAGTATTATGTTGTTGCTGCAGCTGCTGGAATTTAAAATGCATACGCATGTTTTCTTTTTCTATCCATTTTGTTTTTTATTTTGTAACTGAAGTGAGATATCAGAACCCTTGAACTGCTTCTAACTGCTAATTTTGCCTGTAATTCACACAATGCAGTCCAAAACTGGCACAGAATGGTACAGGAGGCAAAAAGATAAAAGGCCTGACATCTGATCCTTTTATCTTCTGATCATTGCACTCATAATACAGCAAACTCCAACACGTCAGGTTACGTACCCGTCATGTAATGTTGCTTTCCTTACATTGCTTTCTCACATTAAGTGCAGTAAATTGCGTGTAATACAAAGCAACAGGCTAAAAAGCAGGAGGAACCCTGCAGGAGTCCATCCAGGCAAAAGAGCAAAGACACTTAAAGGAAATGACGGCCCATGCTGATCTATTTTCCCAGGTATACACAAAAAACTACTTCCATTAACATAACGCAGCCTTCACCTGCACACTGAATAAGCGTGTCTCAATCTCATCAGGGTAATAAGCAGAATCCACTTCAGCCCGTAACGACTCCATTTGGACGTGCAAAACTCAGGCTTAACAGCAAGGACACGTTGTTGATTGGATTATATTTTATTCAGAGTACCAGCGAGCGCATCCAAAGAAAATAAAATTACTCTTCGGTGCATCCACATTCTATAGGTACAGTATATGTGAGAGTATATATGAGCCTAAAGCAGATTAGTACAATGAGGCAATAGGATCCTTCAATTCTGAGGAGAAATAGAATGGATAGAAAGGAGAGGTCAACTCTGTGCTATGCAGAGAGGCCAAACCACACTATCGCTTTCTCCATCACTAACACGAGCTTTGCAAATGGACAGGTAGGAAAAACTGCTGTAAACAAAAAGCTATGTGCTTTATTCCTTCTTTGTTTATCCTCAGGCACATAGAGAAAACTTATAAAAGGTCTGTGAAGCTGCGAAACTGCAAAATTGTGAGAAGAATCACCACACTTTGCTGGGAAATCAGTTTTTAAAGAGACGCCTTCACTGCAGCTGCTGCAGTATCTGACTGTATGAGAGGTGTTTACGCTGTTTGTGCCCACAGCATACAGTCAGCAGAGGTTCTTACAAATAAATAAATAAAAATCTAGGCTTTTGTGCATTTGTGACAAGCTGCTACAACTTTGAACATTTACTCGGCAGGCAGAGTTAACAGTTGATGTAATGGTTAATTCATTTGGCTCTTTAAGTCGTGAAAATTAAGCAAGCTGCTGGGTGTCGTCTCCACAATTAGCCTCAATTCTATCTGAACTTCAGTTCTGGCTGAAAACAATGGAGATATTTTGGAGATAGCAGGAGCAGCAGAAACCTGTTACAGAAAATGTAGCTGCAAAGCGGTTTATTTCAAAAGAGGAACAACAGCTAATGTGGAATGCTGCAGTCCACAGTGTGGTCAGAGGGAGACAAAGGCAGTTAGTCAGGCTTTGCTGCCAAGAGCACAAAGACATTAGAACAAGGAAAACCCATGAATACTAAGACGAGAATATCATCAAGACAGTGTGCTGGTTTATGGAAATATCCTTTACTTCACTGTTAACATTTGGCGACTTCTTAAACAGGACATGATTGTTAGTGTGAAGATTAAAACTTGAACCTTTCGCATCTAGAATAGTCTCTGTTTAAATGCATGTAAATGTATTTGTTAATTCTCTATTCATGCATGTAACACATGTAAAACCTGCATACCATGTTTTCTATTAAAATTTAATAATGTATCCCGATGTACAGGCACTACTTGATACAAAAAAAGTGTCTTGTCATCTATCTTAACCTTTGCAATGTCAGTATTTTAATGTCTGCATGTTTTGTTTTTCATTTTTATTGTGCATTTAATGTGTTCTATGAAGCAGCTCTTATTATGCTGACTTTACTGTCCTTTTAATGTACATGTAGCATCCAGCACATTTCCATGTTTTTTGTTTGTTTGTTTGTTTTTAATAGAAACGAGCCACAGATGAAGCCTGCTGTTGTACAGAGCCCACTGCATAATTTTTCATGCACACCACAATAAAACTTGAACTTCGGGTCAGTACGAGCAGCGTGCCAACTCATCCCACAAACAAAACCACATACAACATGGAATAAATTAGGAAAGCATCTATCTTGTTCTCCCTTAACTGGATAGACGTGTGACAAATCAAAGGAAAAACTTGAATAAATGAGTGAAGAAATGCAGAGAACGGACATGCATCGATGCGGTTAAATCACACAGTTCACATCCAATGATGCTCTGTGAGATGTATAAAATGTTGAGTAGGCCCAGTTTATTCTGATTCTCTATCAAGATGGCAGGAGGAGAAGATCTATGTGATTTCACTTCGACAGAAGGGTTCATTGTTGGGGTACAGATGGCAGGAGCTTTGGGCACAAAGAGTCCTCAACAAGTGTTTCAATAGAGACAGTGACTTAAGCGACATCTGCATTTAAATCTATGGAAATATAGATAAGCAAACATGTATGTATAGATAGAATATGTAAGGAAATGGGCTTAGAATGTCAATGCAGGATGTGATCAGACCGTGTCAGCAAAAAGTTTGTCAACATCCGTGACATATAGAAGAATGTCTTAGCAGGTTTACAGTAGAGAAAGAGCTCATTTCAAAGAAAGTTAAATTCTTTCCCAATATTCTTAACACGTGGATATACAATAAGAGAATAGTAATGCTTGACCCAACCGTGAGGAGATCTGGTGTCTCCGTTATGCTATGATGAAACATTTTAATCCTGATGGGAGTGTTCTCTTCTAGGATGACAATGCTCCCATCCATAGGGCACAAGGAGACACCAACTGGCCCAGAAAATGATGGAAATCCTATGCTATTGCCTGTGCAGTCATCAGATCTCCACCCAAGTGGACACCTATGCGAGACCTTGGATCTGCATGTTATATACTGCTCTCCAAAACCATCATCAAAACACCAAATGTGGGAATATCGCTTGGAAGGATAGCTTTCCATCCCTCCAGTAGAGTTCTAGAGACTCAGAGAACCAATGTCAAGATGGTGATCTAACATCTTACTAATACACTTTGTTGGCTTTTCCTTTAATCTGTCAAAGGTCTGTACAGTCAATTCAGTTATATTATATATTTTGTATTGCCAATTCACAGCATTGTCATCTTATAGTGCATCACGTCTTAAGGTGAATATTAAACTGAGAAACCCAACAAATCCAAAGTTTCTGCATAGCAAGCACAACAGTGGAAGGAACAAAACTCCCATTTTACTGGAAAGGACGAAAAAAGAGGGAGGGTGGCTGTCTGCCACAAACAGCTGAGGTGACGATTTTGATGGTGGGGATATACATGTTAAGGTAGAAATTTGAAGAAACAGATTTATCTATTCACTTGCCAAACCCACTTTAAATGCAGCACATTAGAAATCATGTCCTTCTCTATCCTCCAGCTCTCAATATACACAAGGCCTTGGCTGTTTTCTCTCTGTTCTCTGGAACACGATCACATGGTCAGAAAAAGTGCTAGACCGATGCATTATACCCATCGGCTCATTCCAAATCCTCCTCTCCTCTCTGGTAACATAAAAAAAGAAAAAAAAAACATCTTATTTTCACCAGCAGGGCAGGTAGGGGCGGCAAATTTGACGGAGAGATAATAGAGTTGAATCGCAGCTCTGCGGAGGAAGGCGAATCTCTGTGTCAAATGCAGCCAGATGAAAAAGCTAGCATTTGTCCCACATCTCGTTTGTAAATGTAAAAATGGATGTAAAAACAGAGCAAGGATAGATGTGGCATTTTCCAGAAGGAAGAAGGGCCCGAGAAAAAAGAAGGAAATAAAGAGGGACTCCAGGAGAGAAACAGAAAATAAGAATGTGGAGGAGGATGTGAAAGGAGTACGGTGACATTAGATGTACAATGCTCTCTCTGTCACACCAGCTTTTAAGAATGTCCTCTGTGTGCCATCATGTAAACGAAGCCATTAGACAGAGATGCAAATATGCAATGCTGGGCAAAAGTCAAGGCAACAGAAAGCCCATTGATGCTTCACGCGTTTCCTTAACCTGCTGTCCTTTGATAGAAATCATTTCCAGGTAATTAGCTTTAGGTACTGTAGCTTTCTTATTGCCTCTATATCTTTTAAGACTGTATTTTTCCCACTTCTTTTTGCAGGGTCTGGTACAGTGTTGTTAGAGGAGCTAGCAGAGGGGAAAACCATGAGCTCGACTCGGGCTTTCAGCATTGATAATCCACCAAATTAGACATTCAGGTCTCAGTGGGACTTTTTGTCCTGGAGGAAGGAATTTATAGCGGTGCCCTTGGCAGCAGTCATCATCAAGCTAGATTGGAAAACCTTTCCTGATATACTGGACGTGAGACAAAGCCAACGGAGGCTAAGAGGTGGAGTGCTGAGATTTAAGAGCGATAAGTGATTTTCTCATTGGGGGTCTGATGGAAAAGATACCAATTGGCTCCAATCCATCCTAGGTAATGCGTAGAGGTCGAACCTGTAGATTAGAGAAGTGGCCTTTCCAGGACATCCTGCCAAGGTGGAGGAAATCCAGCTGGGGCAGTTAAATATTTACTCTCTGATCTTACTGTAGTGGCCAAAAGTGCAGCTAAATGTCAGATTTGTTTTCATTGTAACCACAAAGTTTCATCAGCAACAATGATGTGCGGTGAAATATAAGTTTGGGAAGCCCAAAAAAACGTGTAGGGGGGGCGCCCGGATAGCTCAATGGATTAAGCGGGTGACCCATGAACAGGGGCTAGTCCCTGACGCAGCGGCCTTGGTTCGATTCCCGCCCACGGCCCTTTGCTGCACGTCTTCCCCTTCAACTCTTCTCCCTCCTGTCCTGTCTGTTTCCATCACCTATCCAAAAAAGGCAGAAGGCCAAAAAAATAACTTTAAAAAAAAAAATGTTTAGGGAGCATAACTTGAATGAGAAGTTTCCTTAATCCCAGCATTTAAAAAGATTTTACCTTGTGTTAAAGTTTGATGTTATGATGTAATCCTCTGAACCCCAAAACTTTGGGTTTGAAAGGTGTGTTACCTTTTTTTTAAATGCTATTTATCAGAGCTAGAAACTGTAAAAACAGAAGGAATCATTGGATTTTCAACTTTGGAATGATCTTTGAAGTAACCATCAGTTACAATGCTGTTTCCATGGAAAACTGAACAAATCTAAGCTTTAAAATCACAATATTTCATCCAAGTCACTGTATTTTACATGTTTCGAATGCTCTCACCAGGTTGAGCGAAAAGCAAAAAAACAAACAAACTGTGAAGTCATTAATGATTCAGCTGCGAAAATTCAGCAAAAAATTCAAACACTTTGGGCTGAACTGGGCTGCAGTGCAGGCAGTAGTGCTGTAGTCGAGACCACCTAAACTGAGACCAAACATGGCCGAAACCACAGGGTACCGAGACAAGGCCAAGACTTTGAGGGGTCGAGACCGAGTCAAGACCGAGACCAAGACAAAGCAAGACCGAGTCGAGACCGAGACCATATTAAACTTAACTTAACCATTTTATTCAGTACTTATTCAATATAGTTTTTAGGCAAGTGTAAGGTTGCCTGAAATACTCTTGTCTGCAAAGACAAACAACCATTCAACATGGAACGTATCAAACAAATATTTAATACTTGCGTCTTCATTTTTGTCTTGTTTTCAAAACAATATCAAGCCATGCACAAATATGTACAATTTTCTACAACATATCTTAATCTAGAACAGTAGCCTCTTTATTTCTATTACACCACAAATATTTCTTGCTTGATAAATCTGATATAACTGAACTTGGGTGAATTTTTTTTTAAAGGTGTATTATTGTAAAAGAAAAAACCTGGAACCACTATTCCATTAAATAGAAAGAAAAAACAATGCCAAATATCAGCATCTAAAATGCAATGAAATATAACATGTCAATATATCTTCAAAGAGGTCAGACACTGAAAGGCCAAACTACAAGTATTTCCCTGACAAACTGCTGAGACAAAATACTTTGTTATTCAAAGCTCACCACCAAGGATAGACACATGAAAGGGTCGTTTATAAACACTACAAACAACATGGCCCTTAAAAATTACATCATGGGAAGTGAGTTTAAAGTAGAGTTTGGTTGCATTTTAGAAGCATGACAGACTGCAACATTTTGTGACCTAAATGTGCACGATGGGGTCTCATTATAATGCGCCCTCTACTTATACACATATTTATTTTAATTTATATTTAAGTTACACATTTATTATGCAATTGTGTGTTTTAATTCTAAAAATTGGCACTAAAATTAAGTGTGTACATTGCCAGGCCAAGTTGCATACGTGAGATGGAACTTTTTCATAGACAGGGTGCATAATTTGAAGTGGACACTCCTCTGTCACATCAGTAGCTCTCATCCAAGTGAGCAGCGGTACCGCGGTATGTGCCGCTATGTCAGAGCTAACATTAGCTAACATTGATGGAACATAAACAAAGCGTCATGTAGCCTGTGTCTTTATCGTTTGTGAGAAGCGCAAGGCCAACGTAAAACACTACCACATGCCTTTTCCCTATATATACATGTACACACACACACACACACACACATATATATATTCACACACTACAGCTTGCTAAATTTATCTTGTTCGCTTCGCTAGCGCCATGTAGCGTTAGCTTACCTTTCTTTATGCTTCCTCTCCAAGTGTCGATAAAAGTTTGATTCCAGCCGCCTCAGTAAGCGTTGCGTTGCAGAATTTGCATATAGCGCTGGGTTTTCTTTTTGACGTTGATTTACAGATAAACTGTTCATGGTTAGAAAAGCCAAACTTTATTAACGCAGAGTTAGCTGACATCTTTCCCAGGGAACGGACTCCTTCTTCCGTCTCCCGCATTAACTGTAGCGGAGTACGTGTGAAGAGGGGCGGGGTAGGTGACAGGTCACAGCCCGTAAAAATCATCCAAATTAAAAATCAGTTAAGTTATTGGTTACATTCGAGGCGGGGAGTTTTACATCCAATCACAACAAAGCTGTTACTGAACAAATGAGACAGTTGAGAGGTAGTTCAGTGTTGTCGGTGAAGTCATGGTCTCGGCTGGTCTCTCAGTAAAAATCGAGTCCTCTGTGCCCGAGACCGAGACAAGACCGAGATCTTCAAAAAGTTCTCTCAAGACCGAGACCGATCTCGAGTACTACAACACTAGCAGGCAGTGTTTCCACAGAGCACACAGAAGACAAGTATGGAAACAAATTAAAAATGTAGTTAATTAAATACTTATAGTATGTAAATTTGTTTTAGTGTCATACTGCGCAGAACCAGACATTCTGAAGTTCTCTCTATTTCTTATGGTTGTGCGGTTTCCACAGAGATGCCAGACTTTATATTGCGGTCCACGGAGAGTAAAAATGTGACAGAAGCAAAAATTGTGCAGAAACTGTTTCGGATTCAAAGGATTTAATGTGTTCATTGCATTGAAAAAGGGCTGCAAGGACACATGATCTATTACAGTAAACAACTTAACATGCAAACACATGCTAAACACGGCTGCAAAGGTAATGCAGCTATACGTAGTGCATTGAACCACCAAACAAATATAATGCAACCTTCACTGAAAATAAAAAATAATATGATGGTTACTGTGAAGGACTCCCACTTAAAATAAATTACTAATCAGTTTATTAATTTTAGTATCATACAGAAATAAAAATAACAGGAAGTATTTTAAAAATACTGAAGCTTTTAAAATGGCATTCTAAATAAAATGAGATGAATAAAGCTCTAATCCTTTAACCGTCAGGTGCTCATTTTGTTTACTTGCTATTTGCTACTGAACTTGATGTGCAGCAGCTTGTTTCTTTCTGCATGCAAATATTCCCCAAATGAAAGTCAAACTCTTAAAAATAAACCGAGGCCAGAAAAAGCTCTGAAAATGAACTCACTATGTAAAAGTCAGCAACCACTTTGAGTGATCAAAACATCAATAACCACGATTTTCCGCTTTATTAGCCGATACTGACTGAATCAGCCGAAGCAGTTTGTTTCAAAACTCGCACAAGAGGGAAAGGGGAGGAATTAAAAAAACAGGCTACAGAGTTAAATTAGCAAGCAGATGTTAAAATTCAGCGCACACTGCCGGGAGTCCACTCAGAGCAAACACGCACAGTTATACAAACACAAACAGAGCACCAGAGCAAACTGGAAAACTTTCCATTTTCTCTTGAATACCTTTCCTCATGACTGGCCACAATAGGGAAAAAAGGGAACAGTGTTTGACAGCCCTCAGAGAGAGATGCCGCGCTCCTTCACAAAGCAGCTCACACGGTAATCAAGCTGCCGAGCAGGCCTTTGAGACACAAAACAAAAGAATGACAAAGTGCAGCCCTTGTCCTCTCTGCTGCTCTCTCCTCCTGCCTCCTCCGACACTCCTACGCTTCACACAGAAGAACAAAAAAAAAAAGATAAATATGGATATCGTCAGATGGAAGAGACAACTTGGAAGATAGGTGAGATGGAAAGAGACTTGGTGGAATGTAAGACGGGATAAAAATGCTGCCAGAAAAAAAGAAGTCAAGGAGGGAATATATATATACCGTTCAGCTCAACTAAGCAAAATGCAAAAATGCTACAAGAGCCTCACATTTGGATGCTGTCAGCAGGGGAGCGCCGTGAGACCAACTGTGGAGCAGTGGGGAACCTTATCATCACCGCTATCACATTCTTGGTGTTTTTATCCTTTTAGATATAAAGGCAGATATAAAGCGCAGGATTTGGTTTTATCTAAATGGCAACCAGACATGTTGGTAAAAGCCCTGAAATGTCAAAGTGAAGAAAACCGCAAGCTCTCCCCCTCACTTTTTACTCAGCAAAGCTTTCATAAATGAGACGAATTCCTATCCCACCTCCAGATCTGGTTCCACAACAGTGTAAATATTCATAAGTGTACGCTGAATAGTGAGAATGTGCATGACAGTGATTTCAAAAGGAAACAAGGGTGAAAGGGAATACGAGTGAAAGCTACAGAGAGCGACGCACACAGGGACAGGCAAGCCTCGGTCAATTTACTCTCTTAAATCGAGTGTTTCCATTTTCATGCCTTTTCAGTAGAGCTGTTAAAAAAAAAAAAAAAACAACCCACAAAGCTGATTACGATGGAACCAACACCTCCACTTCCAAAAAAAAAAAAAAAAGTCAGCCTCTTGCGTCTCGGAGGTTTATCTGTCCCTCTCCTTCTGATTCTTTGTCCGTCTTTGTCGCAAGCCAACACAGCCTCGGGGAGAGGTGACCTTTTCCATTAACCACCACTACAGAAAGCTCATTCTAACAGCAGAGAGCATGCAGACACACACTCTTTGATGATTGATTGAAATCCTGCAAGGTCTGGATCACTTACAGTAAGGCAACACCAGAGCTGATACAGCCCAACACTGCATAGAAATCCTATGAAAGAAAATCCCTTCTGCAGAGGTGGGAGTAAAGAGCGGAACCAAGCACAAGCATGGGGGGAAACTGACAAATCCCATCATGGCAGGGATCACGATCGTCTACAGTCGATACTCCCACCTGACATCTGTCTCTCTAGCTCGCACTCTTTTCTCTGTTTTCCACTTCTTAAAGCCACCGACTCACTTTTTTCTGATTCACACTCCTTTCCTCTCCCAGCAGTGTCCTAGTAAATTGTCCAAACTATGTGGGTTTTTATGAGTCTCTACTGAGGAAATTGCTCTTAATTAAATCGTAATGGCATTGTTTAACAATGTGATTGCCACATTATTCGACACCCCTGCTGTATAAGCTGGCTACACCTGAACGGCTTCCCTCCATTAACGCTATCCGATGTGTACACATTTCCACGTACTGTACAAACAGATTACACTGACAGCCTGTTGGAAGGGGTTGGGGTTACCACGAGTCACATCCACATCCTTCCCCCGATGCATCCTGCTGCATGTCCCACCTGTTGCGTGAGAAGGGTGTCCTTCTTCTGCCTTTCCTCCCCGTCGCTCCTCCCCAAATGTCTGCCTCCCACCACCACCTCCATTCATAGCAAGTGTGCCAGCGGGCAGACAGTGCCATCATTCAGCTGCTTCCTCTTCTGCTCGGCTAAACACTGGGCCTAAAGTGCAGACGGCAGCGAGAGCGGGGAGGTGTGCGCTCACGGACACATGCAATAACACAAACAAACTACATCACACACACATTTCCTCACCCTTTTTACACAAAATCTCTCTCTGTGAGTCGCGCTCGCTTACTCTCTCGCACACGCACCGACAAAAACCTCCTGCGGCAAAAGCTGTGGCACGGGGCCAGAGCTCTCATTTGCATGGGGCAGAGCTGGTACCTTGATGGTGGCTCGTTAGGCAGGCCAACACAAATTTCATTAACCCCGAGGTTAACACACTCCGGACTTGCTTTTTTTTTATCATTGTTTATTTTCCCCCCACACTTTTACTGACCTCTCAAAGCCAGATCTCTGTTCATTTCTCAATCCTGTGTCCACATCCGTTAATCTTACGTTTCGGGAGACATGAGATGCACTGTGGGTATGTGAATGGAACACATTTGCATGTGTTAAATATTTTTAAATCTGTCCAGGAGCACACAAAATGCTAAATTTACCAAATGAGAGCCAGAGTTTGCACTTGACAACCTGCATAATGAAATCAAGGCAAATGTATGTATGTGTATATACATAAGAAGCGGCATTATTTCCCCCCCTCTGTTAATCCTTCTGTGGTCTCCACCTCCACAAGGCAGCTCCTGCAGTATCCTAAGCACATCGGGGATGCAGTGTGAGTTGTTACGGGGACATCTATGGAATTACCCAGAGAGAGAGATTTACTGAGTTGGTCAGATAAGCTGTGGGGCAGATTCATGGTTGAGTCGATGACAGTCCCCACCCCAGCTCCCAAGACACAAGCTAACAATAAACCGACTGCCACATGTGTTTATGATGTCAAACATCCAGCCGCTGTGGCTATAAATACATTGAATTTTATATACAATTATTTTTCAGAGATAGCGAAGACAGGTGCTCAGATTATAAGATTCAGTTTTCAATTTTATGTTTATATTCTTTATAGCATCCAGGTCTCCGCAGCAATGACTTCCATCTGGAAATATGTGCTCGTACAGTTTTAGGAATATTTCTCTTAAGCCAGTCAAACATTATGACTCTAAAGAATATGAATCACATTAGTGCAGCTAAAATGTTTTACAATTTCTCCTGATGAAAGGTGCTTTTTATTCCCCCACAGTTTTCTTCTGATTAACAGAGCTCTCCCACAGACTCAGGATTCCTAAGAGGGAACAATTGTTAAAAGCTACACCGCCCACCTGGGTGCACACGTGAACATGCCCAAACCACTCCGTCGATGCAAACTGCACCCTCAGTGGACTCTGCTAAATTTAACTCTGTCAGGAACGCACCTAAGATATAACACACAACTGCCTCTGCAAATGCTTTTTTACCAAGCAGGCAGGGTGTTCATATCTGCTCCTTTGGCTCTTTATTTTTTCCCCCCATTAACTACTATCAAAAGTGCACATGGGACAACAGGCAGCTGCATTATTCACCAATCTGAAAAGGTAATTGACGATATTCACCGTCACATGAATAAATGATGACATGAAAAGGTTCTGTGAAGGTTTTAAACACTTACACACACCAAGGTGGTGTCTGTTACCATTTTGCCGGAAGAGTGGTTCTGGCCGGGATGAGGCTGACCAACCGTGAGAACCACAAGAGCTAAAATTAGGGAAAGTGACATCGGAGGGCATGGTTACCATGACAGCAAGCCAGCCTTGAGGATGTCGCAGCCGAGACACAACAAGCCAAATCCAACTTTATACCAAACTGAAACTATATATCCAAGTGTTTGAATGTGAGTGACTCGTTTTAGCTTTCTCTCCAGGGATATTAATACAACACAGTGACTCTGCATCCTCAACTTCTGTCTATTTTATTTTTAGATTCTCGGTGGATATTGGATGCTTCTTCAAAAACCAATGAATGCACTGGTCTTGATAAAACAAGCTCCAAACACAACACGTTTCTCTCCCATATGTCGTCTCCATGGGCAACCAAGCAACCAATCTGTCGAGGCCCCTGAGACTTCCCCTCTCCGACTTCCTCCTTATCCCTTCGGAGCGGTGATGAAAGGAACGGCATGAGTGTACTATGTGCTATTTTACCAATATGGATATTTGTGCATTTGCGCGTAGGGGTGGTTGAGTGTATGCACGTGTGCGCTTTCACTTGTGTAATCATAGCTAATCAATAGAGGCCTGTATGCAGCAGCCAGCCGCCTCAGTGGACCTGTTGATGCTGGAAAACAGGGGCGCTGCTGTACAACTGGGTGGTCACATAAATGTGCTACTCATCTAATATGCACCACGGTGCTCCCTGCCAACACACTTCCTCATTGAAATTCTGATTAAATACGACCAGTCTGGCCGGCGCGCAATTGGAAAACTATTTAATTACACCTTTTTGGCTTTCCCCATGATCATAGGTGCAACAGCTACTTTGTGCTTTTAAAGAAAACATAAATAAATGGCCTGAGTGAAAGTGACAGATTGACAAAAGTTTCATTGGTGCTGCTCATTCTCCTGTAATTTTATTTCTCTGATGGCTCTACTCATAAATAAGAGAGCACTGACGGATGTGTCAATGATACAGACCTTCATGCACAAAGCAAATAAACATTGGTCTGTTTGGGGAAAAGCCTCCTGGCATGAAGTTTCTTCTTCAAAGGGTGGGAAATAAGTTGAGCTACGACACTTCTGGAAATATCTGCTCTCTGTGCCCAAATAGTAAAGTTTTAGATTCCTCACTTCACGAGATACTCTTCATATATGCCATCAGTTTGAAAATTGGAGCATTCTCTCCCAGCTCCTATTCCACTCGCTATAAAATCATAAAAAGGTGAGTGGACTGCCCATCACCATTCTATCATCAGTCTATCACACACTTCCATCTTGTACTGAATAATTTAGCGGCAGAAAATGATGGTCCATTTCAACACGGCTGTGGCTGGCTTAGTGCTCTGAATGATGACAATTCAGAGCCAAAATGGTCTGATGACACTCCTGCGTGATTGATTTCTCTGCCGACCAACCGCAGTGTGAATAATGACCACATACGACTTCTGAGTAATGATGTGTCCAGCAGCCTATTCAGGAAAGTGTGTAAACTGATCGTAATCACACAGGTTCCAGTATAATTACTCTGAAAAACATAGTCTGGGTTTGCAGCATCTCGACTCATTAACAGCCAAATTTTCACTAGCAAGGCAAAACCCGACACATTTCTATTTGAAGCTCCATCAAGGCCATCATCACCTGCTTTCCTTTTAATGCTGCACCCAGAGTCTCATCAGACAACCAGACAGGCTTAACATTGCAATCTCAGGCTTGAATCCTCACATTTTGGTCTTTTCTATGGTTCTACCAGGATGCACGCTTCTCCCATCATTAGTCACAATTAGACAGACACAGCCTCAGTAGGGCACTTTATGCCAGAATGTTTATATTTCTCATAAGTCCACTGGTCATGAGCCAGTAAGACATTATCTGGTGGATGAAGAACTAGCAGCAATCTGTCTGATACGTGTGCTCGCTCAAGGAGAGGATTTGGCTGCGATGAAACTCATTTCCTCCAAAATAGAGACAAGTAAAGTTTGACAAATTGTCATTTCATATTCAAATATGGGAGGACTCGGGCCAAAAATGAAATTACATTATTTCTACCTGCCCCACCTCAGTGCTAGGAATCAATGAAGGCTCTCGCGTGAAGAAGGAGAAAAAAAACTGCTAACCTGATATGAATATTTACACACTTCATGGAGCCCCATTTCCAGTAATGGCTACAGCTTACTTAGAAACCCTTAGTGCGAGAAGGGACATGTTATTCATAAGAGGTTAAGTGAGTTGACCTGCTCAGATGCCTGCTAAATGGAAGACAGTCAATTAGACACACAGACCGGCACAGCACAGCATAACAGCTTCCTTCCTCACCAGACGAGTCACAAAGGCGGACTATTAGAGGAATCCTAAAAATGAGGAACATGGTCAGAAAATATCACCGTGTGGCGGGGTGTTTGATTTCAGAAAATAAAAGAGACGGTCACTGTGTTGGGAAAGTTAGCACCAAAACAAGCAAAAGACAATGCAGCAAGAGCAAAAATCACAAAAGCTAAGGAATGTAGCAAGGATGCTCATTATATCGTTGCAGCACCGACATTGCAATGTGTGCATGCTTGATAGTCACATGGCAGGAAGTGCAATGTGAAAGAAGGCAAAAAAGTCATGCTACTTTTTTTTTTGGCTATTTGATACAAAATGAAAAATTCACACCATTCTCATCTTCCAACACTACTCTATGAGAGAAGTTTGATGTAAAGGTTCTTGTTTGCACAGATTTTGTTTGACAGGCTCCACATGTGCACAACTAAATTAAATGTGTAAAAAAGACTATTTGGATTTAGAAAGAAACCGTTTTAGGTAAATATTTCGGCTACAGAAAGCATGATGATGATTAAAAGAAACAGTTGGCAGAGTCTTGCAATTGTTGCATCCACACAAGGCGAGACAACTAATTTGTTTGACCATTTACATAGCACCACAAATCAAGTTTTTAAAGTCATCTGGTGAAAATGCTGCAGATAAAATACCACAATGTCGTTTTTTCCTCCAATGTTGTGCAGCCCTTTAAAGCACCACAGAAGAGGACTGAGAATGACTTCATTACGTCAGCTTCCCTGGATATACAGGGGGTCCTCGACTTGCGTCGCAGTTCTGTTCCTATGGCCCGACATAAGTCAGAACTCCGGTGAAAATGCGAACAAAGCCGTTACGTGCATCTCGATATCGTTGTAAAAGTCATGAATACCAATGACTTTCATGCATGTATGAGTCATTTTACAAGAAGACAACAGAATATGTTGCACTGTTTTTACAACTTGATCTACTTGTTCATGCTTGGGAGTCATAATGAAGGGCAAAAAAATTTGCGAATGTAGCACAATCCCGACAAAGCCAACTTATAATGCTTTGTGATGACATATTCGTCCGCTTCGCTCACCAACTAGTTCCACGTAATGAGTTCCCATGTAATGACGAAATGCCGTAGGTGGAGGATGACGTAAACCGAGGACTCTCTGTATATGTGATGCACAAGCTGCAGATACAATATCAAGAGCACCTGTGCACAATGCAATACAATAGCCCTGCAATGAACTCTGTCTGAGGCCTAAAATGTACAATTGTTTGTTTTTTTCACTTTCCATAAGAGACACCTGCCACATACATCCAGAGCAGAATCCTGTTTGCTTCACAAATGTGAATTTCATAGCAGAGATACTGATAAAACCCCACAACTCACTTATCTGCAGTTACTGAATGAAACAAACCTGTCTTTACGATTCAAGATTCTCATCATCAGAAAACTATATGCAGTCTGTTGCTGGGAAAAAAAAACCCCGGCTGAGATCAGAGACAAAGAAATGATCCCTGTGTGTCCGTCAACTGTGTGTGCATGTGTGGGCGCAGTGTACACTCTTCAAGGACATCATAATCGCCGGGTATCACCTTACACAGACAGCTGGGGGAGCAGCTACACCATCAGCCAGTGTTAAATCTGTCATGTGGTGTATTACATCCAGCGCTTAGGATCAGTGTTTTTCTTTTTACTACCACTGCTCCCGTTACACTCAGCATCATCCAACAGCCAGCCACCGCCGCTGTGCACAGTGGAGGAACGCAATCAAGTCTTAGTAATGAGGAGCATAACAGCAGCAGGTGGAAATCTGCCTCATCCCCTGCAATGTCCACCGCACCCCCATTAATAGTTTTCCAAGGCTGACTGTCACGCCTGTGACCTCTGAAGCCGTCTCCATGAGTAGCCCTTTGATTATTAATGTTGACAGTCTGGCTTTTGGCCCGGCCTGAGACACTCTTTACTCAGCCTGGAGGAAGAAACTATAGTTAATTTGTGAGACATGCTCGGTCTGTGTGTTGCTCCTTCTTGTGGTGTAGCTGCTCCTTATCCATCACAGTAGTAAAGCGAGGAAATATGAGAAAGTCAATAGGGCAGGGGAACATTCATCTTAAGTCTGTCCAACTGGCAGTTTCTGTAATGTTTATGCATCTCTAATGTTAAAGCTGATTCTATTCCCTGTATCTGCTAGTATGCTGACTGTGCCAACTTTAAGGTGGGATCATCATTCTTTACGGCAGCAGTGATTTCATCTCAGTATTCCTTTAATATCCCCCCACTGTGGCTTTATAGTATTGTTACCTTAGTTTAATCTCCAGAGGAGCCCCTACAGTGTTCATAAAAGGCATTTAAAGGGCGTTTAAATGGACCTATAAGGGAACGTGATCCATCAGGGTGAAAGAGAAGACAAACTTTAAAGCTTTCTCTACCTTTTCCGTAGTTGAAGTGCAGTTTGATGGTCTTGCCCTGGTTGATGTGCAGGTAGGTGAACCACACTGCGGAAGTGAGCAGCACCAGCAGCAGCAGGAGCTTGAACTGCTTCCTGATCTTCTTCACGGGGAAACGCAGCATCCTTGCTGAAACATCATCCGGTAGCCGCCCGGTAGATTGTCGAAACGGAGTCCGGAGAGAGGTGGGTTTGCTGCGTCGCGTTTGTGTCGGATCTACTGACGGACAGCCACGGGCATCCCGGGCAGCCTTGGTGCGTAAACAGCGAGTGTTGACTACAGTCCCGAAGCGCGTCTCATTCCCCCACATCCACGGGGTGACAGCAGCAGCAGCAGCGCCAGACTCGTCGTATCCTCAGATCTGGGTCCAAACACCTCTGTGGCAGTCATCGCTTATGAATGCAACCCACCCCTCTCTCTCCCCGTGAATAGCGAGGCTTGTAAACAGGCTTTCCCCCCCGTTTAGCAGAGGCGGCTGAGGAAAGCAGGGAAAAGGGCTGCAGATCAAAAGCCGCTAAGTTCAGCTAAGAGTGAGACCGAGGGAACAAAATAGCAGTCCGGCGATAATCTACACAAATCCCCTGAAGCTGAAACCCTTGCTGACACCGCGACGCTGATTATTTTATCGGCTACTCAAGGATCATCCCCAGCCACGGGGTTTTACGCAAAGTAGGCATCAAAAGAGCGAGAGGAGGAATGTAGTTTCCACGCGGAGAAGGCTGCTCGGACTTCTCCACAAGGATAATTTAGATTCCAAAATGAGCAGAAATGAAATTTAAAGGGCCGCCGGTGCCAGGACTGTGTTGGTAACCTGACCAGGAGAGGAGAGCTGAGGGCGGCAATCGGCCAAATGTCACAGCCCTGTGCGCTCCATCTATTGTTGAACACAGCTGAAACGGAGACTCTGGCGTCCAATCGAGGTCAGCGGATTCAGATGGAGCGCGTTTTTATTTAAGTGCCGGGAGAGGAGGGGCGATCAGCTGTCATCCTGGTCCTCCGGTGGGTTTGGACGAGTAAATATTAAACGGCGTGGATCGAAAGCTGCTCCATGGCGGCGTAGCGAGGGAGATGTCGAATGCGAGCTCCAGAGGAAAGGGGGTAAAACGGATGTCCATGTGCTCCGGCTGCTCCGTCCGCGTTCACGGCAGGTGCATTTTCACCCCAGTTCTCCCAAAGTAGCTGCACCGTCCGAGGCGTCCACCATGCGTGCGAGAGAGAGATCACAAGCAAAACACACTCATCTGGATTCAAACTAATCAACACTGATGCGCGTCGCCAGCAGCCAGCCTCGTGTTGTTATTCTGTCATGAGCTTCTCTTTTTTCTTTCTCCATTAAAACGCCGCGATAGCATCGTCAGAACCCGCCTGTCAGCGAGCGCAGGGAGGAGAAAAGCACCAGCCGCGCTCCGGGCGGGGTGACGCGCAGAAAGCGGCAACAAACTGTGACATAACCGGGGGAGAACATGTTATTTTGTTTTTGCTACAATGAAACACGTACGCGCAGCTCCCCTTTCAATGCACAGCTCAGTACGCCCATCAATTGAGCATCTTAACGGCGCAGAGCAACCGAACCTGCGCGCACGGAGGAGTGACAAGCCCCGGCGTCCAATCGCAGCCCCGCAGAGGGGTCACAGGAGGCGGGACGACTGCGTTTACCCTCACCGTTGCTTGGTAGCCCACTAGTCTGATCCACCGTCCAATAGCCTGCAAACTTGTGCAGCTTTCTCCCACTCAATGCTCCCATTTTCAACTGGAATCTCATGGCCCGCTAGTGTTAATTAGATGAGCGATGATTAGTCATTTTGCAGGTAATGGAGAAATTACGCAAAGAAATGAAGCCCCTGGAATAGACTGTGGGCGATTAATTGAAACAGAAATCATCTTTTAGTGTATTTTTAGTCTCTAGAAAGTGTTAATTTTCTCAACATTGCAGTATTAATTTGTCTCAGGATTGCCAAACATCAAACATTTGAATTCCTCAGTAGTGGGAGTGCATCCTCTCTGAAATTACCACATGATCTAGGCTATTTGATCACTTATTTTTTGACAAATCCAAATGGAATTCAGAATGCTTTTTCAAGTTTTTTCAACTAAATTAATTGGTGTGAGGCAGTGGACATAATAGTTTTTGTGAAAAGTGTAATATTTCAAGAGAATGTTTCAATAATCACAGATTAACTTTACAGCTGTCCATGAATTGTGTTAGAAATGATCCAGATAGAAGATACTGCAGCCCTGCCCTGCACTGTGGTGACGCTTTTACGCACTTGACTGCCGCCTACTGGTTAAAAGATAAAAGCACAATTTCTACATAATCGAAGCAGCACTTTATTGCGTAAGCTTTGAAAAAAAAAATAAAGTTTTTATGTTGTTATGTTCCATCTCACCATCTACAAACTTTGAAGATATTTCCAGAGTGTACAGATTTGTGGCGATTCATTTGTATAAATTTATACTATAAATTATTTATACTATACATTTTCTACTTCTGTGCCTTGAAATGTGTAAATACTGTATATTGAATTTTAATTTCAGTTTTATATACTAACCTCTATTGTTAATGTTACTAACCTGCTTTTTTTGTTATTTTATGTTGTATGTAAGCTGCTGAACACTTACATTTCCCTCGGGATTAATAAAGTATCTATCTATATTAGAATACCTCAAAAGACAGTTTTTTTTATTTGACTTGTTCAATCATTGTCCTATTATCTGCTATAAAAATGCCCGTATTTGCAGATTTATTATGGGCTTTAAACACTCAAACGGTTTTCATTAATCTGTCTTCATTTGGGGAATGTTAGAGTTTGATGTTATCCAATACTACTCACAGGAAGAGTTGTGTAACAAATTCATAATACAAGGTAAATCCAAGTAGGTTTCGAGTATATCATGTACTCACAATTTGCTTTTCCTTTTAAATAAGTCTATTCAAGGCAGGAAATATGCATACTAACGCAGCCTTGACTCTGAGCGTGGTGATGTTATTCGCCCACAGTGTAATGCATAAAAGAAAATGACAGATCTTCTCACAGGAGGGGAAAAAAATACCAGCTATTTGTCACGACTGTACCAGTGAATCCGAGTGCAGACACTGAGGCAGGAGGCAGGGGAACTGGTTAACTCACCGTTTGATTAGGAAACAGGCAGGGTTTTGGGGAGTCAGCTGGGATGGAGAGAAGGTTGGAGAGGAGCTGGCAGGGAAAGCAGGAGGAGGCTTGGAGAGGTCGCTGCAAACCTGGAACCGAGTCTTGGGCTGTTAGCCTGAGGTTTGGACAGGGCCTGTTTGTAGACAGAGTTGATGATAAGTTTAATTAAGATGCTAAAGTCACAAAATGTCTTTCTGCATGGAGTTTGCATGTTCTCCCTGTACATGTGTGGGTTTCCTCCCACAGTCCAAAAATATGCTGAGGTTAATTGATTATTCTAAATTTGCCCGTAGGTGCGAGTGTGATTGTTTGTCCTGCTTTAAGTTACTGTGCTGTTTTTAAATTATTTTCTTGTTTTCCTGTTTACTGTGAAGCACTTTGGTCACCCTTTGGGCTGTTGTAAAGGGCTATACAAATAAACTTTGATTGATTGTGTGGAGTTTACATGCTTTCCTTATGAATGTGCAGGTTCTTTCCAGGTGCTCTGGTTTCACCTCTACAGTCCTGAATGGTAGGTGAATTGATGATTCTAGTTAGTTTTGCATAGCCAGACCATTCTGTGCTGTAGAATGGTCTTCTACAGCACAGAATAGTCTGGCTACACCTCAGTATCATTCCGCTATGTGGGAAAAGCACTGGCTCATTTGTATTTCTTTAAATCAATCACCATTGTATTGAGGGGTGCTAAGCCCAGAATGCAGCAATGGTGTTCCCTCAAAGTAGTGTCTGCGGAATTATTTTGGTTTAACATTTGCACAAAGGGAGGTTAATTCACTAAAGAAAATCTGGCAAGGCTGACTCACTGCTTACTCCAGATCCTTGACAAGTCTTGAATATTTTCAGCGCGGTAGGTTGCTGGCCCCAGTGTGTTTGCTGTTGTTGGTTCCCACAGGGAAAGAGAGACTGAAAATGGTTACATATAGACAGAGGAATTGTGGGAGGAATCCATGAGAAATGTGAAGCCAACCCAGGCTTATTCCTGCACTCCACATCCAGTGAGACAAACCACGAAATGGTTAAGTATGTTGACTAACTAAAAAGAAAAAACCTCTGCTATACTATTTAGGAGTAGATACTGCATAGAGTTAACGTACAGCACTGGGACACTGAGAATATTAAAGGTATAAATGATCCTGCACTGGCAGGTGTCTTCAAAAAAAGGATTTAAGGAGATGTCAGTCATGCATAGCCTGACTACACCCACACAGCCAGGAGAAGATGTCAAATCAGCAGACTAAATACCTGTGGGGGCGAGCTCTGGGTGTAGTCTGCTTTAGAATGCAAGAGAAAGAAAGAAATGTGTGAAAAGGAGAATTTTATATAAACCTCTACAGAACATATATTCCTTTCTAATGCAATGGGGGGGGGGGAAATGCATCAAACATGTGGTTTATCCCCAGTTGGATATGTGTCCAGTCATCCAATTGCAGCTATGGTAAGCCACTGATGCCATTATGAATCTGGATATTGCATCAATAGGACATGGACCCCGGCCTATAAGAATATGACCTCAATTTAGTTTGTTCCAGCTGTGCCTTCTGAATCAGTTGGACCACAAACCGTAATCCTCTGTCTCCGTGGATTAATAATGTAATCTTCAGAGCAAACACTGAGCATAAATGAAATGCTTTGGTATTCATCTGCGCCATATTGAAATGAATGAATGACCTCGGCCAACATTATTTACGCTGAAACAAAAACTTCACAGCATTCACCTTGCCCGGGCTGTTGCAGGAAAAACTGAAGGTATTTCATCACACACACTGGGCTTGAAAGTCATCCAAAGTCTGTAATCAAACAGTTTCATGCACTGTTTTTTTTTATTTTTTACTCCCCTTCCTTCTCTCACTTGGCTGCGGGACATTATCACAGGCGTTTAGGGTTTCTGATTCTGATCCTCTTTACATTTGATCATCTGACTTGTATTTGTCAGACTGGAGGCAGAAACAAGTCTCTTTTCTACCCAGTCGATGAACCTGATATTGTGTCTGTTTGTTCCTCTGTTATTTGTTTCACTGAAGGGCAGGCAAGCATCCAATGCACAGTGTAGATCAGGGGTGGGCAATTAATTTTCATATGGGGCCACATGAGAAGCTTTGACGGTTGTTAAGGGCCGGACCAGTACACTGAAAAGCTCTGCTCAATATATATTTCAATAAAAACAGTAAATGAAACAATACAATGATATAATGAAAATGCGGAACACAGAACACAACTATTTAATGAAAGATTTTGTTTTTTCATTCAAACTATGACTGCTGCCTATTGAGTTGTAGATATTTACTATCATAAAGACATACTTAAAATGTCAAACTGATTTTCCAAGTGCTTTAATTACTTTTCAGCAGTCACTGTTTTTACAAGCGAAGTAAGTAAGCATCACTCAGAATTTATTCTACAACAATATGACCATCAGCTGGCAGAGATTTGAAACTTGTCAGTTTTTGTTCATCATGAACGCTATGAGGTGTTGTCAGTTTTTCTAAATATACATTAAGATGACCGTGAAGCATAAAGAAAGACAACAGTTCCCCAATAATCTTACAGCAATGTTCAATATATCTCAATAAAAACAGTAAATGAAACAATACAATGATGTACAATGCCCAAGTCTTGAATCTCTGCTCTCAGATCCCAAACTCGTTTAAGCACCTTGTCCAGGCTGAGCCATCTGACAGCTGTCTGGTAACCAAGGTCACCATGTTCACTATCATCTCCTCCAAAAAGACAACAAACTAACCGTAATTCAATGCTCTTGCCCTGATGAAGTGAACTACTTTAGCTACAACATCAGTCACGTGGTTGATTTTCAGCGCTGACTTACACAGCACCTCCTGATGTATAATACAATGCAAAAATATCAGTTTCTGTTCTGGGTTTATTTCAGTCATTTTATCTTGCATCCGTTTCAAAAGTCCAACATTTTTCCCTGTCAAATTTGGACAGCCATCAGTTGTAACACAAACCAAATTCTCCCATTTTAGCCCCAGCTTGTTCATGCGTGTATTTACCTCAGTGAATAAATCACTCACCGTCGTGGTTCCTTCATTGGCTGCACAGCTGCCAGCTCCTCCGTCATCTCAAAGGTTTTTGTTAGTTCACGTACAAAGATGAGTAACTGGGCTGTATCACGGACATCACAGCTCTCGTCCAGAGCCAAGGAGAAAACGTCAAAATCGTCCACTTTGTAGATTTTCGGCGCTGCTCTCCACCCGCCTCATTACGGTTCGCCTCCTAAGGGGCACATTAGCGAACGCTCCTTTTTTCTCCGGGCATATAAGCGCTGCAGAGTCCACCAGACATTCTTTTACAAACTCTCCATCAGAGAATGGTTTACTGTTTTGGGCGATTTTGTAGGATATTAGAAAACTCGTCTTGACTGCTGCATCCCTTGATGTGAGCTTTGGTAAAACAAAGTCATTGCTGCTTTAGCAGTTTAGCTAGCGAACCTTCAGATATCCTCCCCGCTGTGCATCAAATGTTTGTACTTCTCCGCATGTTTGGTCTCGTAATGTCGATTCAGATTATAATCCTTGAGCACCGCGATCTGTTCGCCACAAACTAGGCCACTACTTTACCTCTGATTTCAGTGAAGAAATAGTTGGAAGTCCATGTCTTGTTAAAAACTCTGCATTCGGAATCAATCTTTCTTTCTTTGCCGTTAGCAGACATCTTCCCGGGTTGAAGCTGACCAACAAACCAATCAGCGCATAAACCTCATGCTAAGTACGGAAAGCACGCGCGAAAAAACGTTAACTTAGCAGATCTTTCAAAATAAAAGCAGTGCAGGCGTATTACTTGCATGTATTGTGATGATATATATTTGCATTGACTTTTAATATTTTCCAATGATCATACGGGCCAGTCAGGGTCGTCCGGCGGGCCGGATGTGGCCCGCGGGCCGTAGGATGCCCAGTTCTGGTGTAGATCATTTGACTAAATGACTGTTAAGTTTGTTCGCAATGAGCCACCGTACTTATTTGTCTGACGTCTGTTGCAGCTCAGCCAATCACATATACACACTATGCTGTGCGCGGTTTGTTGTCGTGTGGCCAGGATGTCGTCTCTGCAAGCTATTCTTTAGCTTAGTGTTTAGTTAATAAAGTGGAACGTTTTGCAACATAGTGTGATCCTTGACTCACACAAAGGAACAAGTTTCAACATGGTGTCAGAAGTTTAACGGACTTTTCGCCTGTGAGTAGCTGTTTCGCCGGACAACCTGTTGTTTTTTGCTGACGCGATGGCGGCCGGATTTCGCAGACCAGACCCCGTCGTGTTCAATGAAGATGTCGTCGAGAATTGGCGTATTTTTGAACGGGAGTATGATATTTTTGTTGCTGCCGCACACTCCGATAAACCTGCGAAGACAAGGGCTTATATTCTTTTCAACCTGTCAGGAGCGGAAGCCATTGAACGAGAGCGCTCGTTTGTATATGCAGCGAAGTTTTGCGCACCTGGCCCGGACGGAGCCGTCATCATCCCAGCGGAGTCCAGAGAGGACCCAGAGTGCCTGCAAAGAAAGTTTAATGAAATCTGCAATCCTCAAAGCAACAAAACAATGGAAAGACACAAATTCCACTCAAGAAATCAAAGGCAAGGTGAGAGCATTGAGTCTTTCATCAGTGATTTAAGGATCAGAGCTAAAAGCTGTCACTTTGGAGATCTAGCTGATGAGCTTATCTGTGACAGGATTGTTTGTGGCATCACCAGTGACTCTTTAAGGAAATCTCTGTTGAGAGATAGTGACTTAACACTTCCAAAAGCCATTTCAATATGTCGCATTCATGAAATGACTGAAGAAAATAGCAGGACACTGGCCACGCAAGCCACCAATGTTGATGTAATAAGACCGGTTTCTAACAAAAAGTACCAGCCAAAGATTACACAGATCATCACAAAATGCAACAACTGTGGAAATAGTCATGCAGCTAAGCGAGACAAATGCCCTCCTTTTGGACAACAATGCCACAACTGCAAGAAAATGAACCACTACATGAAGTGCTGCAAGTCAAGGCCGCAGAGTCAGAACAGGCCTAACCCAGACAAAGCCTTTCAGACACCCTGTACACGAAGTGACGATAGATCAGTCTACACTAAGGGAAGACGAGACATTTTACGTTAATGGTGTTAAAGTGGACAATTATGTTGACTGTGTGAACTCTGAACCTCAAGAGCAGGATGAAGGCTTTGTTACTATATACATAAATGACAGACCAACTGAAATGAAAGTGGACACTGGAGTAAAATGTAATGTGATGTCTCTGCAAACATTCAACGAGGTCAATAATGGTGAGCAACTTGCTAAACAAAAGAAAACAACAAATCTCGCCGCTTATGGAGGCACAAAAATAGAGACAAAAGGCAAAGTTACACTGAAGTGCTTCTTAAAGGAGCAGCACCACTTTCTGCCTTTCTTCATAGTAGATAAAGATGTGACACCACTACTGGGATTCTGTGCATGTCTGAACATGGGAATCGTGAAAATGAGCCCTGATGTCCATCACATTTCCACAGAAAGCAACAAGGAGTTCAGCACACAGGCATTCTCACAGTACAAAGACATTTTCAGTGATGACCTTGGAGAACTGCCAGTCACATACTCCATGACAGTGGACCCTGATGTACCGCCTGTAGTCAGACCAGCACACCGCATCCCGGTTGCGATGCAGGAAAGAGTCAAAGCTGAACTTGATCGTATGCAGAACATTGGTGTCATAACTCCGGTCAGTGAGCCCACAGACTGGGTGTCATCAATGGTAGCAGCACATAAAAAAGACAAACAAGACATCAGACTTTGCATCAACCCCAAAGACCTTAACACAGCACTAAAAAGGCCTCACCACCCTATGCGGAGTGTTGAAGAGGTTGCTGCACAAATGTTGGGGGCAACAGTGTTTTCTGTGCTAGACGCAAAGAATTCTTTCTGGCAGATACATCTTGACAAGAAATCCTCAATGATGACAACATTTAGCACTCCTTTTGGACGCTGCAGATTTCTTCGCATGCCCTTTGGTATCAGCTCAGCAAGTGAGGTGTTTCAGCGTACAATGGATCAGCTGTTTGCAGGTTATCCATGTGCAGTCATTGTTGATGACATCATTGTCGGTGGACGTAGTGTAGCTGAACACGATGCCAACTTGAAAATAGTGCTTGAACGAGCCAGAGAGGTCAACCTCAGGTTAAATCCACACAAATGCAAATTTCGCTTGGACCAGGTCAGCTATGTAGGCCACATCTTCACAAGCCAAGGCCTGAAAGCGGACCCAACCAAAACTGCAGCAATCACTGACATGCCTGTCCCCACTGATGTTACTTCACTACAACGCTTCCTTGGCATGGTCAATTATCTTGGCAAGTACATTCCAAACTTCAGTGACATTGCAGCACCACTGAGGAAACTGACTCACAAAGAGACTGCATGGTGCTGGCTTCAGCAGCATCAGGAGGCATTTGATCGCCTCAAATCCTGCCTGTCTAGCCCACCTGTGCTAGCTTACTATGATGTCAGAGAACCGATCACACTCACCTGTGATGTATCATGCTATGGACTTGGAGCCGCTTGCATGCAAAATGGCAGACCTGTTGCTTTTGCATCGCGCATCCTCACAGAAACTGAAACACGATATGCGCAAATAGAGAAGGAACTTTTGGCTGTTGTGTTTGCACGCACAAAATTCAAACAATATGTGTATGGAAAGCCCATAATCGTGGAAACAGACCACCAACCTCTGGTGACTATTCTCAAGAAGCCCATTTATGCAGCACCTGCCCGCCTTCAGAAAATGTTGCTTCAGCTGCAGAGCTACGACATCAGCTTGGTGTACAAAAAAGGTAAACACATGTACTTAGCTGACAGTCTTTCAAGAGTGTGAGTTATATCTCCACCGCCCGTCTGGAGGAACTCAAAAAGCACACAGCAGAAGATGAGACACTGCAAATCCTCAGTGCAGTTATCCAGCAAGGATGGCCCACCAGACAAACCCAGCTGCAGCCTGCTATCGGATCCTTCTTTCTTACAGAGATGAACTAACAGTGGAGGATGGAATTGTGATGAAAGGTCATAAGGCAGTCATCCCCACATCTCTGCGTAAGGAATACATAAACATTGTACACAAAGGTCACCCAGGTATAGAGGCGACAAAACGCAGAGCAAGAGGCATATTTTTCTGGCCTTCACTATCAAACGAAATCACAGAAGAATTGCTGTCGTGTGTCATGTGCAACAGCACAAAGCCTCATCAACAGAAAGAGCCTCTACACCCTCAGGCAGTTCCAGATATCCCATGGTCCACAGTGGCTACAGACATTTTTGAATGGCATGGCCAACACTATCAAGTGCTTGTGGATTCATATTCTGGATGGTTTGAAATCGACCTCCTTCGTGACCTCACAGCGACATCTGTGATCACGAAACTGAAAAGACATTTCTCAGTTCATGGAACACCACACACACTCATTTCTGACAATGCTAGACAATACACCTGTCAACAATTTAAAGACTTTGTCAAACAGTGGGATTTTGTCCACACCACCAGCAGCCCTGATTTTCCTCAGTCAAATGGCCTAGCCGAAAGAGCAGTACGCAGTGCTAAGCAGCTGATGAAAAAATCTCACAGAGACAAAACTGACGTTTTTCTTAACCTACTGAACTTGAGAAACATTCCCCGTGACCCAACACTAGGCTCACCTGCAGAACGCCTAATGTCACGACAGACACGTGCAGCCATCCCTGTATGTACTAAACTACTGGAACCAACTCCAAGGGACACCCAGCAAGTCCATGCCCAACTCCTCAATAAAAAGGCTACTTCAAAGCGCTACTATGACAAGTCGAGCCACCCACTGCAGCCTCTGGCAGAACAAGTGGTCCGAATGCAAACCCCAACAGGATATGACAAGCTAGGAACTGTCAAAGAGATAGGTAAAGAGCCACGCTCCTACATCATCCAGTTCAACGGGAAGACATATAGGAGAAACCGCCGTCACATTCTTCCTGTTGCAGAGCCGCCACCATCACAGCAACATCTGAGCCGAACCCCATACAACCACATAGTATGTCCCCTTTACAGCCCAAACCTATCACACATGTCCCCACTGAGAACAAAAATGCTCAGTACACAACACATTCAGGTCGCATCTGTAAACCCAACCCAAAGTACTTGTAATGAAGAAGAAATAATGTTTTCTGTACAATATGGTTTATGTGGTTATCAGTAATTTTGAAAAGTTGTGTGTACTGAACAATTGTGCTACATTTCATCCATGCACTTGGTAATGCACTATGTTTATTAGTGATACGAGGACTTACCTGTTAAAGTGATATGTTTATCCACTTTAAACTGTTTTCTATTACAGACTTCAGCTTACTTGTTTACTTGAAAAGTCTGTGTCGTAAGTATACACCTGAAGTTTTGTTATTGCTGTTTAGTATATAGGGTGTGAGCTAAAGGGAAAGGATGTAGATCATTTGACTAAATGACTGTTAAGTTTGTTCGCAATGAGCCACCGTACTTATGTGTCTGACGTCTGTTGCAGCTCAGCCAATCACATATACACACTATGCTGTGCGCGGTTTGTTGTTGTCGTGTGGCCAGAATGTCGTCTCTGCAAGCTATCCTTTAGCTTAGTGTTTAGTTAATAAAGTGGAACGTTTTGCAACATAGTGTGATCTTTGACTCACACAAAGGAACAAGTTTCAACACACAGTGAGGGACCTGCACACTTTTAACTGACATTAAAGGTGGACACACAACATACAGCTCCATTTAATGGTGTGAAGGGAACATAGGAGAAGGTGTAAACTGGCAAAGAGACAAACATTATGTTGTTAACACTCTCTCATGTAGGTGCATATGGATGGGGTTTGGTTTTTTTCAATTTGAAATCACGCTGTTTTCACTCTGCATCCTCTCTTGCTCTTTCTATCCTACAGAAACATTTGACACCTCGTTCCCACCCTCCGGGGATCTCCATGCTTGGATGAGTCCAGAAGGAGGCGATGTGCAGCGGGATGATATGGACAGACAGCATGTTGGAGGTAGGGACTGATAGAGGTAGACGAGCTGCTGTTTTTGTGAGGTATTACAGAGACGGTGCCCACGGGGAGGAGCAAGCGCCCAGTTGGCTGTGACAGGTGTCAACGTGTGGCGCTGAAGTTATGATACTGCTGAGCACAGCCAAAGGGAAAGGCAATCCACCAGGGATTCAGTATGCAGGGAGCACCGTCTCCCAGTGTGATGATGTTTGCATTTTGAGCAGAGAAGTTGTGATGCCGAAGGACAAGACATGGGAGACACTGGCCTGTTCATGGAGACTGAAGCAAGATTTCTCTCCTCCTACTCATTCATCTGCTCGTATGTCCATCCTTTAGTCTTCATCTCCTTCAGTCTCTCCGCAAACACCCCCTCCTCCAACCTTTCCTGTTTCCTGAGCAGCACAGCAGCTCGCAGGCTTTGATGAGAGGTCTGAGCTAAAATGTCACAGGGATTAAGAGGTTTTGCCTCCTGCATCCCCCCCAGATCAGTTCTGGCTGCCCTCTATGCCTGAGCTCCTTCCTCCCCAACACAGGTGCAGAGTGGCATTTCTTTTCTGCTCCACTGTGTCTTATTGAGTTTTAGTTCTGGGGAAATAACATTCTTTCATGTTTACAGATGAGTAAGGGAAAAGCAGGGGCACAAGGACAAGTCAAATGATGGAATGAGGAGAAAAGACAAGAGGGTTTGTGAAAAACAGAAATGTGCAGATTTGTTTGGTACAGTCGCCCATATGTGCAAAAACAGGCAGTCACAGTAGAAGGATGTTTAAAAAGTTCCTAAAGTTTGAGAAGTTTTCTACATTTAGCCCATGTCCAACAATCCACACATGTGCACCAAAGATGGACACATGCTCTCATCTGCAGCTGTCTCCTTCAAGTACAGTTAGATCTGAAAATGAGATGTCTCCAGAGATGCGTAGTTCAGAAGGAGCAGTTTACCATCAGACAGCTGTTGTCATATTAAACAACACCTGCACTGTTTTCTCTGATTGCATTTGCAAAGTAACAGCGCCAGGGTCAATTTATAATTGAGGAACTTCTGAAGGCTATGGGATATATCTGCATACATTTTGGTTAAAAGTTTAAAAAAAAAAAAAAAAAAAATCATGTTTTTTTTTTTACGTTCATTATGATCATGTCTTTTCAAATTCCAGAATTATTTATTATGGAAACATTCACTTATTAATAAAAAATGACTGGATATCGCTAAAATGTCAACTAAATAACCGTTTGAATTCAATAACAACCACATTCTAATTAGCTAAACAATAATAAAATGAGCTTATTCAAAAATAGTTTTGATTGTGTTCTTTTTAAGAAGTTGAGATAATCATGACAGATATTTCTTTTTTGGCAATATATCAAATTTTATCTGGAAAATAACAAATTGTATCTGTGTCCGAGAAATCACCCATTACAAAAACACCTCTCAAGGAAGTGCGTTAATTCCAGATCACATGACCTGCTCCACATGATGTCATTTCCTCCTGAAGAAAAGACTGGCAAGTTTCCAAGGCTTTCTGAGTTATTTAATGTAAAGTAGTGTGTGAGTCAGGTGTGGATTTATGGCATGTCAACAGGTTTACTACAATATCTTTATAAATAACTTTCAATTTTACTCAGTTGTATATATAATAATTTTTTTTCTGTGAAAATGCCATGTGGTGTTTGTTTATAGACGACAATGTTGATTTTAGGCCTGAAAACAGCAGAAAAGTCAACTATGATACCTGTCAACTATGTTACAAAAAGCCCTGCAGTTATATATTGACCCGCCAAACTCGCTCAGTTATCCACCTTAACCTTCGTTGCAGCTACTGAAATTTGTCTCTCCGCAAGGATTTTATTAGTGGTGTTGCTGTGCATTGCAATAGTGAATCACAGAATGAGGTACAGTCCCATGTGAAGTAGTCTAAATACAGAAACAGGAAAGAAAAAATAGGTCTTGCGTCAGGCTTATGTTAGTTGTAAACGTGTGAAATTGAGGATTCTTCTGTTTTCTTCGGTGAGAAGCGTTCTGAAGCGTGTAGTATCAAAAGACATCATCAGTATAATTTTTGTTGACAATGTTATAGCCTCTTTGTGAAAGCACAGATTGTATTCATTATGTAGCCACTGAAGAAGCTGAAACAACTGGAACCAAAGTGACTATTGTAGTGTTAGAGCCTGTCTGTCTTCAACAGTGAACATCTATGCTTTCTCAGATTCAGGGCTGTCAGAGAAAAAAAAAAACAGCAGTCACATAAAACAAAAATTCAACCAACTCTTTCATTCTGTTTTTTTCTGTGAGTATGAATGTGCTGAGAAATAAATCTAGGTCATTTCTGCGTGATTAATATACCAGCCAGGTGTAGCGTAAAGAGGATTAGAGGGTAGTAATGCCAATGGGGCTCTCTATGCCTATCTCTCCGCCTTTCTCTATATCTATTTTTCTCTCACGCTTAAACCAAACAATCACACTTAAGCGCTCCCTGCTGTCACCTAGAAGAGCATATCCATGACGAGTCGCCCAGACTTGCAATAAAACATTCTTGCATTACAACTCTGGCGATGAGCTTGTTTCAAGGCCAATAAACAAACGCATATTTCCTAAATTTCACGTCTGACTTTGGTACAAGATCATAAAGGTAAACGGCAGCACACCAACTAATTCTGTACATGGGTGTTTAAATTCACTTCCATGCCCCTTGCTGTCACAAGAAAATGATAATAGGAGTAGGAGTGAGGTGAATTAGGGGTGTTGGGTTAATGTAAATTGCTAATATGAGCAGCAAATATTGCCTGATTGTTTAAAAGCTGAAAGGGCTCCAAATGAAGTTGATAAGAACAAGGGCAAAGTCAGCATCAACGTGAGTGATGGAACTTTAGCAAGCATGAATGTGCTTTATCAGTTAGTGAGCTACAGCATCTGATAAATGATATTAAACAGTTGGGTGTCAGTGTCAAAGCATGAATGCTACAAAATCCTCTACATCTTACTTATATCATTAATGATCAAGAACAAAATTGTTGGATGATAGTGATTTATTCTCTGCTTTACTCAAAGGGACACAACAATAATGCAATATTGTGAGTTAATATGAATTTCCTGTCACTACATTAAAAGCAATGTACACTGAGTGTATTTACTGTAATAATAAAGGATCGTCATTTTTTATTCCCTCAGAATTCATCAACAATGATTTCTCACAAAAATGGTCACAGAAGTGCCCTATTTAATGAATCATTCCAACGTCAAAGTTAATTCTTGGTTATGTTAGCAACACTGTTCCCTCTAAGCTGCGCGCGTGCGCAATTGCGCACTGCTGACACAAAATCTGCGCACAAAAAAAAAAAAATCCAATCTAAATTGTAAATAAAATAAACACGTAGCAATTCATTCTGTGCTATTTTTCAATGTGAGTCAGTGAGTGACCGGTGACTGGCTGCTGCAGCCAATGATGCGATTCACATACGTATTTACCATAGACTGTATATAATGGTATTTACGCAGCTAATCCACGTCAGGCGTCCTTATGTGCAGCCATCGTTGTTCTCATAGATATGAATGAGTAGAGAGGACACGCCCCTTTGAGCTGCGTGCTACAGCGAGGCTAAGCTAGTGAGGGCAAAGTTTCAGTGCATTCCGTTGATGTAGACGGCGTGAAAACGGAAACAAGAAGTATGCCGTCTCACTGTGCTGCATACAATTACACACTGCGTCGTACGATTGAGACAAGGAAACTTGGAATGACTTTTCATAGGTAAGAATAGTTTTTGGCTCTTTTTTCATTATGAAATCTTGTTGAGAGCTTCCAGTCTATGAAAGCTAACTAGTTAGCCACTAGCAAAACGCTAAAGCGAGCTAGCAGCTTGACAAGCAAATACCAGACGATTAATAGTAGCTGTAGTATAGTTGTACAAGCAGGAGTAGTAATACTAAAAGTACAAGCAGCAGTAGTAGTATAAACAGCTGTTAGAGTCGTAGAACTAGTATCAGCATTTGTAATAGTACAGTAGTTATAAAGCCTAATTCATGTATATCCAGATTACCATCTATGTTCTTCCTCCAAACCCATTTTATGATTGGGATTACAGGCAGTTCTTTAGGACTGCTCTTCAAATAATTGAAATGTTCTAAACAAGGTTATACTTATCAAATTAAATAGCTCTGGTCTCCAATATATTGGCGAATTCGGTTCTTTGTACTTAATTTATTAGCATGATTTCTTTTTAATATGTTGTGTACAGACTTAATTACTTCTCTGTCTACTTTTCTTACTCCATGTAGGTTTCCCAGAGACTATGGGTTGAGGAGGAATTGGAAGTTTGTCGGCTTAGACCTGGTGTCATTCCATCAGTGTTAAACTTCCCAGGCTCATCTTGGAAGAGTACGTGCCAGAAAGACCACGACCAAGCAGCCTTGAGATCTTAGACAGCGTCTCCCTCAGGTGGGTGTCAACGGTGTTCACAGTCAGGTCTGTGGTAATCCCGTCAAAAAACAAAACAGAAAAAAAAATCTAGATTATAAATCAACATGTAACCAAAGCACTCTGTGTATAACGCCATAGTATAGGATGTAGTTCAGAAAATGTCAAAGTATAGTATGCTTTACTCAAGAATAACATAGTATGGCCTGTAGTTCATAGTACAGCATGTTGACAAGAAAAAAAAAACAGATTATTATTTGGTTCAAAAAGCGCAAAATGATAGGATGTTGCCTAAAATTGTCATGTATGATATGTGGTTCAAAAAATGTCATAGTGCAGTATATTGTCAAAATAGTATGTAATTCAAGAAAACATCAGAGTATAATATGTCATCTAAAAAATGCCATAGAATAATTTCATTGCACAAGTAAAAGTATAGTAACTTTTAAAACTGTTCGAATTCTTATATGTTGCTAAAAAAAACTAAAACAAAAAACATCAGTAATATGTCAATTAAAATAGCCTATAGTATAGCGTGTCACCCAACAAACATCATAGTATAGCATGTCGCTCTAAAAACGTCACAGTATAGCCTTTAGTCCACAGCTGTCAGTAGGTGAGGAGCAACACAAAAACAGTCCAAACGCTGGTTTCCAGAGGGTTAGACGAGAATTTATTTTAAAGAGTAAGTTTACAACAACACAACATGTGAGGGGGTTAAAAACAAATGGGTGTTAGTAAAATAAAAATAAATCAACAGAACTAAAAGTGAACTTCATGTTGACATTGATGGGCATTCCAACCAGGAACAAAGTAAAAGATAATCAATACGAAAAAAAACTCTTCCTGTTCACCTCTTAAAGCCCAAAAACACACCGCAGTAGCACCCTAAACTGAAACTACCAATGGCTTCCCTGTTTTCCTTTCTGAACAATTCAAAGGTCCCTCTCTATCTCCCCACACATCCACCAACCACTGGAACACATCTCCAAAGTTCTGCTGGGCCAGCTTAGCTTCCCCTCAGAAGAAGTGCTGCCAGATGAAGGAGCCTTTTGAGAGGCAGCTGGCATCGTGACTGGACTGTACTTTGGTCTGTTCCAATCCAGCTCCAGCTCCAGAGACGGCAGGCGGGACGAGTCAACGGAGGCCGGGTGGATGAAGGCATGCAGCTGAGTACAATCCAGAAAACAACAGAGGAGGAGTGCAGTGGCCCAGGGCCAGAACAACCAGAGTAGCATCGTATGTCTCTTAGAAAACATCATAGTATAGCCTTTGGTATGAAAAAACACCATCATATACATCGTATATTGTACAAATAACAAGTCAAAGGAAAGAGACATACATTGTAGAATTGTAGTAATTGTGGGCTGACTGATTTACTGATTGTCAGTATTTTATTTTTTATTGATTTACGGTAATAAATACATTTAAAAATGGTGCTACTTTGGCTCTGAACCTTGATCTACCTGTGGTCGCTCTGTCTTCTGGAGTGATTTGATTGGTTATACATAACGAATAAACTCCTTTAACTTAACATCTGTAAACAAAAAACGTATCAACAAAGTTTTCTGTTAGAGTTTGTGTTCTAAGTTTAACTCAAGATTTTAAATACTTTCATTTACTGCAAATGAATATCTACTCCAAATGTCTCACTAATAATCATTATCAACCTTAAAAAAAACACAAAACACCCCTCTATACTCGACCAAACTTAGTACAGTCCGGTTCCCCCTTCTATAAATCTGCTTGGAATCGTCCACTTCCTGTTTGTCAAAGTGGCCTTCTACCTGGACAGGTTCTGTTGGAGCTCATGCAGCAAACATTTGGGTAACTGCACTTTAATATGGATGGATGACACTGAATTAGAGTCTGTTTTAATGAGACTGAGTTAAGATGTGTAGCTCTGTCATTAAATAGTAAATTATTTCTCAGAATTCACAGAGAAAAGTCTGAAATGTTTGCTATGTTAGCGTCCCACATGTTCTTTGGCTCAGCTAAAGCTAACTCTCGCCAACTTCTGGATGTCTTGAGTTGCTTGTTGTTAAATTATCTTGCTAGAGGTGCTGAAGCTCAGAAAGTCTGAGATATTTGGTCAAAATAAGCTCATTCTCAAGTCTTATCTGAACTCTTTTGTTTGAACTTTCCCTAAACTTAGGAGTTAATGAAAGAGCAGCACATCCAGACTCAGTCTCATTTATTTAGAGATTAAACTTCAGTGTCATTCATTGATGTTAAAGTGCAGTTTTTCAAATGTTTGTTGCACATGCTCCCGACCAAACCAGTCCAGGTGGAAGATGATGTGAAGAGAAAGCTCCAGAGGATGAATATCACACATTTACATTGGAAATAAATGTCCTTTAATTAGACATTGTAATGCAAAAGTTGGATTTCCCTTTAATGATGTTCAAATCTTTGTTGAGTGCTTTGTTGATGTTGGTTTGTAAATGTTTTTCTGACACTCGGCCCCAAAGATTAAAACCTTTTATGGCTCACAAGCTGCAACAATTCACACATTATCAAAGTAAACTAAGATAAAAAGTGAAAAACTGCCTGATTCCTGCATCATGAATGTAAATCTTTTTGGTTTTTATGACAGTAAACTGAATATATTTGGGTTTGACATTTTGTAAACCAAAACAAGAAATGAATTACTGGAGAAAATGACAGATTAATGGACAAAGAAAATGTGTTTTCCAACATATACGGCTGAATTACTCCAACATTACAAGATACATACAATTTTAATTCTATTTTATTTATATAACGCTAGTTACAGGTCAAATTGTCTCAAGATGCTATATTTTTATATTTTTTTGTCATACTTAAAATATGACAAAGTAAGAAATTTAAAGCTCTTGACTAACCCAATTTATTATTTGGTTTTTAAGAGATTAATCGACAATTAAAATAACTTTCTCCACTAAAACTAATAAACATGAGGTCAAATAGAAGGAACAGTTTTAAATACTGCAGTCCCACGACGACAAGAATAAAGTTTGTCAACAAAAAGTAAATCTGCTGGTGGATTCCATTAAAGTCCTAATAAATGAAATAAAGTGTGATACTAAAGGTTTGTGGTGCTAAAAATGTCCAAGTAAAGATATTAAGTTGAACATGTGGATGGAGGTTGATAAAATTTGACCTCCCTTCATTTCTCTGGAGCGACTCCATGGATTTTATGGATGGTGGTTAAAGACCTGCTCTTCTAGTGGTCTTCCTTCTAGTCGCTGTAAAAAGTCAGTCCATCCTGGCCGACTTCAACACCTCTTCATGACAACTTGTTCTGCCTCTGACCTCGTGGAAACTCCAGAAACTCGGGAAAACCCGTGGAGACTCGAAGAACTCGTGGAGACTCGAAAAACATGTCGGGCGGGGGAAGGTGTGGTGGGCGGTGGGGGAGTAGAGGGGGGGAGGCCACCACCCACCTCCCCGCCTACTCTCCGCCCTGACTCCACCCAGACTCCGCCTTGGCTCTGCCCATGTGGTCACTTCAGGAACTACGATGCCAAAGGGACGACGAATTTATTTCTTTTCATCTGATCTGTAGCTCAGTGAGTTAAGGATTTGCCTATGGAGCTGCAGGTCGTTGGTTCAAGACCAGACCCTTCTTAAAGTTTTTCAAAATCCTGACAAAGACAAACAAAGAAAAAGGCCGGGGGTGAGTCTTGAACCTGCGACCTTCCGCTTGGTAGTCCTCTTCTTATCCCCCTGAGCTACTCGCTCAGATACTAATTCTTCTTTTTTTTGCGCATTTATCATCTACTTTTTGTCGTTTTCGAGTTTTTTTTTAACTCGAGTCTCGACTCGACCGTTTTTCTCAGGAGGTTGGGCTTCAGCCTTTGTGCTGGAGGGTGGAACCCTCAGTTCCAAGACTTTCCAAAGCCTCCAGACCTCCCGAGTCCTCAGGACCTGAGCTTTCACACAGTCTGAGGGCTGAAATTTTCTAAGTCCCACAGTACTTCTCTGTTAGTTTGAACCTTCAGACAGTCCAAGGACTGAAATCTTCTAAGTTCCTGTGTAGTTCTCTGTTAGTTTGAACCCTTAGACAGTCCAAGGACTGAAATCTTAAAAGTTTCTCAGTATTTCTTTGTTAGTTTGAACCTTCAGACACTCTGAGGACTGAAGTTTTAGAAGTTTCTCAGTACTTCTCTGTTAGTTTGAACTTTCTGCTTAACAGAAGCCTTAAAACTTGTGACCATGAGTCTTGATTTCACATTTAGACAATTCATCTGAGTTCTTCTCAGACCTTCACCTGTGGGTTTTTTAGAAATCCTTAACAAACTTTGATTCTCTTCACTGAACAGTAAAGTTTGTGGAGATCAGAAAGTAACATTAGTTTGATCAATGCCTTCAACTACTAGTAGACTTTATCTGGAAAGCAGTTTTCTTAAATGAGTTCTTAGTAAATCTGTCCACAATCAAATCAAGAACATAGAAAGAGGAAATGTTTGAAGAAACAACTTGATGTTTTCATTTCAGACTAGAAAACGCTTTAAGAACTTTATCTGTTTTTGCTCTTTTTCATCCTTTTATTGTCTCTTCTGTTTAATTTGATCTTCTAAAGTTTAACTGGTGTCTTTTCAAATGTTTTGTCTTTAGTTTGATTCTTCTTAAATGTTTAGTTTTGCTTTTTTCTCACATTTTATTCTTTTCTAATGTCTGATTTCGAAATGTTTTGTCTTTTTAATGTTTAATTGTTTAATTTGTTGTTTTATTGGCTTGTTTGAAAAATTCCTTTTTCTTTCCCAATGTTTAATTTTTTGATTAAATCTTTGTTAAGGTTTTTCTTTTTAAATGTTTTACCACCTTTTAATGTTTAATTTTCTTTTTAAATGCTTCATTGTATTTTCTGTTTAATTCCTATTTGAAGTTTTATTGTCTTTAAGATGTAATTTTCTAATTAGACATTAAATTTTTTAATTAAATATTTTGTCTTTTTAAAGGTTTAATAATCTAATTAAATGTTTTGCATTTTTTAAAATGTTTAATGTTCTTGTTGAATTGTATTTTTTAAATGTTTAATTATGGAAAATATTTTATCTGTAATTTTTAATATTTGTATTTTAAAAATTCAAATATTTATTTGTATTTAATGTTTAACTCTATTAAACAGACAAACTATTGAATGAGATAATTCAACAAGATACAATACATGTCATTATGAAATTAAACAAAATTTTTAAAATACAAATATTAAAAAGTACAGATAAAATATTTTCCATAATTAAACATTTAAAAATACAATTCAACAAGAAGAACATTAAACATTTTAAAAAATGAAAAACATTTAATTAGATTATTAAACCTTTAAAAAGACAAAACATTTAATTAAAAAAATAATGTTTAATTAGAAAATTACATCTTAAATTTCTTAAATCTTTTTAATAGTAAAACTTTTGAAAAGTTTTATTGTATTACATTTTTTTCCTTTGAGTTAATTGCTTTTTGTTATGTAGTTTATTTCTTTAATCTTCTTTTTCTGTCAAGATTTTAACCCCAACCTTAAAAATGAAACATACCCTTAAATCACAATGAAAATACTTCTGTTGTCACAATCATGTGTTAGTCAGTTATTCAGTTTATCAATTCAACTTTATTTGTTTAGCACCTTTTACACAGTTGACAAAACTAAACAAGCAAAGAGAAAAAACTATGCTAAAACTATGATTAATACTCAAAAACATTTCAAAAAAAAGATTTAACACGGATAATAAAATATGTTGTGTCCAGGGGATGAAGGGAGTTTATTGAAGTCTTCTTGGGCTCACATGGTAAATCATTTAAAATATAAACTTGATATTCAGTCTAAGGAAACTGGAAACTGCAGAGTGACAGAAGAACCAACAATATCTCCTGTTTTCTCCTTTAATGAGTCGACTCTTCTTGTGCTTTCAGACCAAAGAACTACAGACTCTTCACAACCTGCTCAAACTCTTGGTACAGGACCTCACCACACGGGTCAAGAAGGTTTCCATCTCATTTCTACTCTGAAGCTCACCTTCTCCTGCTCAAACTGCTGATAAATGTTTCTGCTGCTCTAAAGTCTGCTCTCCAGAACTTCCTAAAAACTCTCAAAGTCTCTTCTGCTGCAGGTTGCTTTGTAGAACTGTTGCAGAAAACCTCACTAAACCACATGGAGGGGCTTCAAGATAGTCGTCCAAATGAAACCATACAAAAACCAAACTAGCACAACCCAAACGCTAAAGTCTCCTGCAGCCTACCAGAGAACCTCTGAGAACAGAGAATCAGGACAGGAACTCTTACCTTCTGGACAACCAACGTTGGTTGACAAACAAGAATACAGAATGTGTCTGACCAAAAACCTCTGAAGACTCACTACAGCCAAGATAAAGACACAACTCAGCTGTACCAAACCCACTAATCACTGCAGACATTAGCACCATGTGCTAACTGTGGCTAAAGAACCACCTTTACCAAGACAACTATCCAGTACAAAGCCCTAAAACACACCAAGAAACACATTAAAGACGATTTTACTGCTGGAAGCTGCAAGCCAACGCCTAAAGAACAACCTAAAGCAACGGAGCCAAACCCAGTTCAGTGGAGAGAAGCAGAGGAAATGTTTGTCTGCAGCTAAATAAAGCAGGAAGACACTGAGCTGCTCAGGTGTTCCTGATAATGCCAAGCAGCCACCTGGACAGCCAATAGGAACACAGCTTACTGGAAGTCCAGAGGGCTGGGTTAGTGAAGGAAATTTAGTTTAAAGTTGAAGCAGAAAGTTAACAAAGAAAGTTGAAAACCACCTTCTGATACCTGAAATCTCTGAGTTTTCACACAAAGAACACTTGAACATGTCAAACTGGTTCCATAGTAGAACCATCATTTTAAAAACGTCATAGTATGGTGTGTTGCTCAAAAAACATTAGGACCCGGCTGTCAGGGACAAACATGTAAGAAACATGAGAACAGAGAGAACCCAACCAGTAGGTCACAGTTTATCATCCCCCAGTCATCTCCTGAAGTCCATATGGTGAGAGACATCAGTATCTGGTTGTTAATTTACCAGAGGATGCTTATAATCATGCTGATGTGGTCTGTACTCTACAGTATTTTAGTGACTCAATAAATGCCTAAGTTGTTTTTTTTAAAATGCTTTTTAGTATTTAATAAACATTTAACAGCCTATATGTAATCAATAAATGACCTTTGTCTATCTTAAGAAAAATTCACTCAGAACTCTGATATGTTAACAGTACTAAATAAATCAATAAATACATGCATACACACAAAAATAAGTTAATACCTTAACTGTGTTAAGATAAGATTTAGATTTTTAAAAAAGTTGTTTATGTTTTTGCAGAATCCAGTATTGCTCACTGGTTGGTCATTACATTTTATTAGTTTGATTTCACTGTTTAAAATGATGCCACCTCTTTTCAGACAGAACCTGTGACAATAAAACAATACAAAATTTTTAGTTCCGTGTTAATAAAGCACTTAAAGCTTTAAGTATGGCTAAATGCTTTTTTCAAAATTAAATATATCACTCCTTAGGTGGTAGTGACCCCAAGTTCAGTAAAGTTGGAAAGATATTCACAGATTCGGGCTTCCAGCATCAATAACTCATTAGATATAGGTTGTCAAAACATAAACGGTGCCTCTTTCCCATTGTTGCAAGGCAGACAATGTGCTTCAAGCCCAGTTTTATCAAAAGTAGCTGTCTTTCAAGCTACAGGAATAACATTGGTGTCTATGGAGTGAACAGGGTCCGTCTGCAATTTGCAAAACCGCTGCAACAGTAAAGAGAGACAAATATTCAATAACTTCACTCTTATACATTGTAGTGTCACTAAAATCACTGCAGCCTTCAACTGGCTCCTGTTGTCAAAGTGTTTTAACAGAAATGTAAATGCTGTAATTTGATTCTTTTAATGAACCATGTAACTTGAATGGATGTGATGCTGGTGTGACCACAGTGCACACGTCTGATGTTGCTCACAGTGGTCCAAGGAACGCTCAGGGAGTTTGTGTGTTTGCTCAGACTCATGAAAAATTTGAGGGAACACTGGTTAGCAATTTTGTCCTGTTTTGTTCTGTCCTTGTTATGTATTCTAAAAGTGAATAAAAACAAAACCTATTTGAAAAGGTTACACAACAAGCGCTACCAAAAACTGAACAATTGGCCGTGCGCTCACAAAAGGTGCTCATGTTTCTGCCGAGCAATGATTCATTCTGAGGTGGCTGCGAATTCTGCAAAAACAGTGTGAGTAAGAGATGAATACGTTTTCTGGAATTTAAAATATCATTTGATGGTTTTAGGTCTTGTAAAATGAAAAAACAGCAACAGAAATAAGCTGCATTTTACGAGGCACCTGTTGTCACTTCAATTCAGGCTTGAAAACATTAAAACAGTGACGTCTTTTAAGCCTTTTCAACTTTGATGAGTGTATGGAGGAGGCCAAAACTCTGCAAAAAAAAACTGGCATTGACTTGAATATTAAATGACATGAGACATTTTAATCATAATTTGTATTTAAATGTACAAAATAAACATAAAAACTAAGAAAAGAAAACATTCTTAACAATCTTATCTTTTTATTAACCCATAAAGGATATGAATGTATCAGTGAATTCAGATTTTTGCTGATTTCTTAAATATTTAGAACAATAACAAACTCTTTGTGCTTCAGTTTAGTTTCTCCCATCATAAGTTGGTGGTGCTCTTGGCAGGCCCATACAAAGGATGCAGGAGTCATTGGGTTTGAGTAACTGCTTGGGCCCCTCATAAAGCATCGTGAACAATTTGTTTCTCTTTTAGGAGCTCATCTTGAGTGCACACTCATTACCAAGTCAAACAAACTCAAATACATTGCAAGCCTTATTCCCTTCCATCAGACTGGCCAATAGATGGGCGGCAAAATCTACATCAAAAAGCATCGCTCACTTAACAATTTAATAATTCTATTACTTAAATTATAAAAATCAACCATAGCCCTTCAAAGGTGATAGTGTAATATGCATATTTCATGTTGAAAGGCAGAATCATAAGTTTTCAAGCCTGTCTTAAAACAATAGTCAGGAGCCCAAATGAACACTGAGGCAGGATTTTCTTGCTCTAATCTTCCCCCTCGTTCTTTAAGGCCATTAAAAGATTTCTTATTAGTGCAATTTCAGTGTAAATGATGCATGACAGAATTCATAGTCCTCATTTTTAACGTTTACCTAAAGCTAATATGACGCTTCAGTTGTCTGAATTGGCCACATTAAGCAAATGTGAAAAGAGATTTCATACTAAAAAAAAAATGTTGTATGGTTATCCACTTGACTAGAAGACTAAATCCTCATATTGGTTTCAGGTAAAGCTTTGATAAATTTTTTACATTTAATAAAATCTGTAGATTTAGTCCATAATCATGTAAACTAAAAGTGCATTAACGGGTTTTTGTGTTCAGCTGATTATTGCTGAAAGACTTAAAACTAATGTGAGCATGTCTGTGTTAGTTTGTGACTTGAGTAGGAAGATGCTGGTCTGGGCTCACCATGTGTTAACTTTTTAAAAACTGCACTAATTTTCACTCATGTTGCTGAAACCTGCCAATTTATAGAAAAGAAATACCAAAGATGGGAGTTGATTGGTAGCTCTGTAGCCATCCTCCTCTTCCTCTGCCACAAAGTGTTATGTGCCTGTTTTAGCTGAAAGAGAAGGGCTGGAAAAGATGAAAATGAGTCTTCGAATATTTTGTTCTTCTATGTTTTTTATGATATAATTCTATATACTATACAGCGCTTGTTATCTAGAGTAAATGTGTTTGTCTGCAATTAATTACGAATAGTGAAGTTGAAGTGGCATTGAAGACACTCAAGCACATAAGGTCACACACCAACAGAGAATGATAATTTATGTTAAATCTACATTAAAACTGTTGCATAGTGCAAATTTTAATTATACACACACCTTTGACACTGAGGCAGAAAAACAAGAAATCGTCTCAGAGGCAAAGGTTGCTGGAAACTCTCCATCAGCACATGCTCTTCAAAGAATGTTAATGTTCTAAAATACTGGTCAGATGGCCCACAGTGGACCTTTAAACAAACCGGCCTGAGGCGAGCATTAGCGTGATGCATTGGTCCAGCTCGGAGCATTCTGGCCCAGCAAACCCAGAACAGATCAGAGCCTTATTTGTCCAAAGATAGGAAACAGCAGGTGTTCGGGCTGAGTGCTCCGTCATGGCTCATCCACCAAAAAGGAAACCAAGAAAGCAGTGGAGACCAAACTGGCAGGACCCCACTGAGAGGGGAGCAGTGTGTGGATTAAGAGCATCATAAGAGGAGACATTTGGGCTGGAAGCAGTTGAACCAGAAACCCGGGGCGCAGACTCAATCTGTGAGAAAGTAAAGGCTGTTCTTTAGCAAGTAAGTTTGGTTGGTTGTGTGTCTTTCTGAAATAATAGAGCCAAGGGGGGAGTTTAAAAAAACAAAAAACTTTAACAATTTACCATGCTGGGTGTTGTGAGAAAGAAAGAGATCAAGGACAGTGAACAATGAGGCAGAGAAGTTAGGCAGGGGAAGGAGATGTTCTTGTGTTCCACTTGGAGTGAGACAGAAACCTGTTCAGCACTTTGTAGCTTCCAGTCACTTGCTACTCGTTTAGACTGTAGAGTTATACCATCAAAGAGTTTGCTGTGTCTGCTTAAAAAAAAAAAAAAAACTTCCTATGGTAGGTATCAAAGCTTACAAGAACTAATTAGCTGTCTAACCCCAACATGTTGCATATTTGCTGCAGGAGGCAAAACTGCACATAAATATGTTTTGGATTTACATTTCCCACCACTCATCCTGTGGTTAATTGTTTCTTCCTTGGGCTTGTATAGTCAGATTTATATGCTAAACCCGGGCTGAGAGAACAGTTTGTCTTCTTGCACTGGCTCAGGCATGATCTTGCATACACAATTTCTTTTACAATACACACGTTTCATGTTTATTATGACAAAAACCATAGATGGACCTTGATGTTTGCTTATACTTAGTATTTAACAATTTTAAAGTGTCAAAATATGTTAAAAATATTCCTCCTTAAGCTACTGTTGATATCTATACATTATTGCACACATGCAGAAAGACAGAAATGTGGGACTGGGCATGGGGGAGAAATCCAGATTCAAAGTAAGAGAGGAAGAGCACAGTTCATCTGTGGTACAAACACAACGCTTTATCTCACACAGCAGGTGTGTGGATTACCTTTTTAATTGCATCTTTGTGTGAGACTGGCAAAGGCAAAGACTGCAGTCGTCACTGGGGGGATGATAGAGCAAGGAAAGGGCAGGGGACGAGCCGAGGGAAGGGGGGTGAGTTTCAATCATTTCCTGGCGCGTGCTTCTGGCAACACCAACCCAATTACTACAGGGAAGACGTGTGCTCAAGACATGCACATGCACGCAAACGCTCAAGCAGGCCCTCACACACACAAAGGTACGAAACACAAGCATATGAGCTGCATAGCTGTGTGAGTTGGATCGTCCTCTGGTTCCTCTTATTGACTTGAGGCGATGTAACAGGACTAAAAGATGCTTTGCATAATGAGACTCAGTAGAATTAGGATTTATATAAGTATTGTCTGCTTTTTGTAAATCTATCATCTCTGTTTGTGTCTGTAAGCAGCCAGGTTCAGATCTTAACATCATCATTATGGCAGCCGAGCTTCTCCAGGTCGCTGGAGGCAGAATGGAGCAGCATATGTCAGAGATGCAGATGTCTTCTTCCACCTTGACCTCGTCCATGAGCTCCAGCAAGTTCAGAAAAGTGGTTCAGAGCTTGTCGAAGACCACAGACGGTAGGAACAATCCATCAACATGATCTTCTCCCCTTTAGACCTTCTTTTTATTGTCAGGTCATGATGGATCATGTGTTAGAGTAGCCTTCACAATAAGTCAAAGTAACTGCTGGACAGAAAATTCTCTGTCAGCTGTGAGAGTTTACATGTTTGCGCCTGATTCTGATGTTGTTACTGTGAATGCACCAGAGCACTCCGGTGTGGAGCATAAAACCTCAGCTGCAGTGGAGTCCTTCAGCCAGGTTCAGAAACCCCCCGATATTCCAGATTTTGAGGAGAAGCTACGCCCCATCACAGCCAGGTGAGGCCAACTGGCACCTTGAAATTTTCCCGAAATGCCCTTTGCATCCCCTAATATCTCTCCTCACATTGAATTCTAAACAACTGTGCGCCCCTGAGACCGTATGCAAGCTCATTTTAGATTCTCGCCCATAGTTTGTCTAGAAACTCTGCATGACACAAACTGAAACTCCACCGGGAAACAAAAAGTTTGCTGCATTGTGTAAACTTTGGTGTGTTTTTCTCCCTGGGTGAAGTGCACTGTGAGTCTACTCTGATCAAAGTCCTGACAAAGACCTCACAAAACACAGAGATGCTGTGATAGAGTTTTTTGTGGTGCTCGTCACCTCCATGGAAGAAAGCCTTTGCTGCTTCTGCTGAATACTAGTGCCTCTTCTGCATAAACTGTAGGTGTTTGAACCTGATTCACCCTGGTTCTACCTGTGAATTATAGATTAAGAGACTTGTGGAAGATAGCCTGTCACAGTATGCAGAATACTGCAGAGAAGCCATACCATTAGCATTCACAGAATGACCCTACACTCAGTGGTCTCAAAAGGAAAACAGGAGAAGGTGAGAGAGAAAGAATTGATCTGATGTGCATTAAGCATTCATTCTCTTCCCTCCAGTATGATTTAATGATGTATTTATTAAAAAATAATTTACAATGTAGAGAAAAAGACGATTGACAGAAGTTATTCTTGCAATTATTTTCAGGCAATTAAGAAGCATTAATTTGATCTGTCTTTTTGTTATTTGTAGGTAACAAGGCAGTGTTTAAGATAAAGGTGACAGGGAATCCTCAGCCCAGTGTTAGCTGGGAGCAGGACAACGGAAGCCCACTGCCTGATGCCACTACATCTTTCTATGACAACATTACCAATCAACATATACTTAAGGTCTGACACTATAACTACACATTCCATAGCTTTTCTAATGTATTAAATTGCCAGTTTGGGCTTATTTTAACAACTCCAAGCCTGTGATTAAAGAAAACAACAATCATGATACTATATACTACATACTTTTCAACTGTAAATTAATGTTAAACTCATATTTCATTTGTAAAATATCCTTGTTTTTGTTGCAATTGAGCCACATTTATTTTATTTCTGTCACTAAATAAATACATCTTATCTTTGCATGTATCTGTGCACTCTCATTGCTTCACTGACAGCTTTGTTATCCATCACATCTATGCACAGATGTCATTCATTCATCCAAATGTAGCACGTGATTTGAGCAGGAAGTGTGACTCCCCTTGCATTTAAAGCTAAATGCATTCACCGAGATACAGCATGCAGTCAGAATGCATGGCTTTTAAAAGCGAATGTGCCTGTCAGAGACACTTAGAGTGCTGTGGTGCTGTATGGTCCATCATTAAGCCGAAGGACTCTGCCTTCTTGGGGCTGTCGGCTGAGACGGCACACCATGCATCATGAGGAAAAGTAGATAGAAAGAAAAAAACTCCCTCTGATCCTTTTATCTATAACCACTCTGGAGTGGATTTAGCGCTTTCTCTGTACCAGCCGGGGAGCTTAAGTGAAGCTTAAATAGCTATTATAAAGCAATTAACTTGTGGGTGCTGACATATGCATCTCCCCTTGCCATCTGTTTCTCTGGTGAGGGATGACTGTTAAGTTCCAATGCTAAATGGTTACTGGTGTTCTTAGAATTGCACTGCCTCCTACTGCTTACAATAAGTATTGCAGTGAGGTCTAAAATGACCCTACTAAGAGGTGTCAATAAGCCATTTTTCCTATACTCTGTAATGCACTTTCTCCACATCAGTTTAAAAACCTGAGCCTGGAGGATGCGGATGTCTACAAGTGCATTGCCTCCAACAAGCATGGAGAAGCCACCTTCTCTGTTTCCCTCACCGTTACAGAAAGTAAGTCTCACCACTTCATTTTACACATGTATATCGTGTAAACATTTCCTAGACGTGATAGTTTTTTTAGAATTTACAGCTTGGTTTACATACTGTGCCTCAGGTAGAAGTTGTTCTCTCTTTGTTTCCAGATCCGGCGATGGACTTCAAAAAGATGCTGAAGAAACGGTAGGAACACAAGCTTGTTGTCTAATACTAGCTGGTGTGACACTCCCAGAACCTGTCAAGGTGCGATGGAGCTCTCTCTGATCCACCCCCAGAACTTTTTTTTGCATGCATGCATGCATCCAGAAATATCTACGGGATGAGATCTGAAGAGCTCCGCTGTGTATCAGAGTTGCCGCTGGGACGGAAGAAAATACTTTTGAGCTGCCATCACATATATGCATAGCTCACACTATCAGTCATACATGCACAGAAGCCTTGCATAAACCTGTGTAAGTGCATGTAAACACACATGCACGCAGTGTTTCCTATCTGAGATCTTTCTCCTTTTGCAGCAGTGTGGAGAAGAAAGAGGAGAAGAAGCCACCTACAGAGGAGGAGATGTTAAAGATCCTGGCTGGAGCTGACAGGAAGGACTACGAGAGGATCTGTGCCGAGTACGGCTTCACCAACTTCAGAGGCATCCTCAAGAAGCTGAAGGAGATGAAGAAGAAAGCGGAGGTGGAGGTGGGCCTGTCATACAGAGAGCTTGTTCACATGTCACAGGATCACATAAACAAGAGAAGGTTTGGGCTGTGATATGAAAAACAGCTTAAAATAGAGCATGATGGAAAAGAAAAAAGTTTACACAGTCACACAGCACAGTCATGGCAGCCAAGCTATGTTGCCTAGCAACAATAAAGTCAACTAATATGAAGAAGAGAAAAGTCTTTGCCGTGTCATATGTCATGTTTGTGGTTTGTTTAAAAATCTGTGAATAATTATTTGAGCTTTTAATGTTTTCTCAGATGGTGCGTGTGCTGAAGCCTCTGGAAGACATCAGTGTCAGAGCTGACAGCAACGTCGTCTTTGACACCATCCTGGAACTGAAGGATCCAAACATCAGGATGCACTGGTTCCTGGTAAAAACTGAGCTGTTGGCTCTGGGTCAAAGTTTGCTTATATACAGATGTTTCTGTGCCATAAACTACATAAAGTTCCTCCCTCATCTGTGCATTTTATTCTCCATTCAGGGTGCAGAGCTGCTGAGAATCCAGTACTCTCAAGGGAAATACGAAGTGAAACAGATGGGAACCAAACACATGTTATGCATCTCTAGTGTGGGCCTCAGTGACATGGGCACCTACAGTCTGCAGGTTGGAGACAAGAGACTGTCAGCCCAGCTTAACGTCATAGGTAAGTGAAGAATGGGACTCCTGACTCCTTCCTTCTGCTCATAATTCAGATGTCAGTGTCATCGCTGACTGCATTTGCATATTCAGTGTCACTTTTACGCTCTTTCTACCTTTCCATTTGCATCCTTTGACACTTGCAGCATGTGGTGTCTTGTCAGTGTGGTGATTTGGTGTTGTTAGATTGTTTAACAGACAATTTCCTCAACTTATCAAACACATATCAGAGCGAAGATTGCCAGACGTCTTGTTGTTGGCATGGAATCCATGTCAATGAGGTTTTTACATGATTTAATCTATGCACTTCAGATTACATGAATGCATGAATGCCCTTCTGTCTTCTGTCACATCCCTTATTCAGATGAACCTCTTAAATTCTTGTCTGACTTCAAGCCGAAGAAAGTGACGGAGCGACAGACTGCTGCGTTTGAGGTCCGTCTTTCCAAGAAGACAGATGCACCTCTCGTCTGGAAGGTTAGTAAGTGGCTCAGAAAGACGGATTTAAAGATTTAGCTACACTTGTACACAATCATATTATATCCCATTTAAGATGAAACTGGAGTATCTTCTTCAGGAGCGTTTCTTGAAATTCTTGGTATTCCAGTTATGTCAATAAAAACAACACATAAATGACAACATTTGAGGTGAATATCAGGAAAACACAAGGTTAAAAAAAAGTCATATGAATATAGTTTTCCCAGAAGTGTCTGTGTTTTTGCAGGTAAAAGGAAAGGAAGTAAAAAGAGACGAAAAGTTTGATGTGTCTCTGTCTGAAGATGGTCTGACCTACACCTTGAAGATTAAAGATGTGAAAGTCAGTGACACCGGAGATTACACCATCAGCATCAGAGACCTCACCGCCACAGTGCCTCTCTTCATTGAACGTACGGACCAGTTTCATGGGCTTCAGTCTCATAAAAAACTTTTTATGTCTGCTTTTCTTTTTTTAAAACTTTTTATGATGTTTTGTTTTCCCCAAAAGGGCTGTTCTGGTGGAGCAAGTATTTCTAGGGAAACAAACCTTCTGACTGCAGCTGAGCAGCTACTCCCTTTTTTCCTGCCTCCCCTGAGATTAGAGCCTTCGTTCCTCTATAGCTATGCTAAACAGCATCATCTTCGCTATCTTCCAAATGAAGACGTATGGGTAGCATAATAAATCCTCCCTTCTAGTGCTGAGTTGAAAGTAATCCAACCAAATCCCTTCTCACAACAAGCTCATTTATTACGGCTCTGTCTAACAAGATGCTTACTTGCCCAAGGTGCAAGATGGGGCATGTAAATATCTTCACAAGGACATGTGGCTGTCCTCTGGGGCTGCACGAACAGAAGCATAGTAATTGAGGTTGTGTTAATTATAGTTATTCATGAGTACACTCTATCTTTCTTGTTTTTTAACTATAATTCTGTGACGAAGGTCTGCTGTGTGTGTAGCCATTGAATATAAAGAGCAAACCTATTAAGTGGGTACGCAATTAAATTCTGCTCATATCTCGGCCCTGTGATCATGTTTTATTCCGTTTTATGCATGGGCTTGTAGTAGAGAAATGACCAAAAAGTGAAGCTTGCTGGTGAAGTTGACTCCAAAGTCACTCTCTGCTTTAATGCAGGGATTCCCATCAAGTTCACCAGCAGCTTGAAGAATGTCCGTGTGCAGGAGAGAGGCAACGCTCGCCTGGAGTGTGAGATGAGCTCCAAGGACGTGCACCTTCGCTGGCTGACGGATGGGCGTGATATCACAGGAGATCATCGCTACGTCTTCATGCGGGAGGGAAAGAGGGCAGAGGTCATCCTGGAGGACTGTCACCTGGCAGATGAAGGACAATACTCTGTAATCTGCACTCAGGACAATGATGAACAGCAATACGTCACTTCTGCTAATCTCACTGTAGATGGTAATAATTTCTGTCTGTTTCAATTTTTATCCATATCAGCCAACTTCTCATGCAATGCAACACAGCTGAATGCTCATTAACACCCTAATTAAGCTCTTTTTCTTTGCTGTCAGAGCGCTTTGCCTCAGTGAAGAGTGGTATGTCGGATGCTCAGTGTGCCACAGGCTCTCCTGCAGAGCTGTGTGTCGTCCTTGATGATGTGAAGGTGGATGGAGTTTGGCTGAAGGATGGAGTGGAGGTAAAAGATAATATGAGACTAGGGGGCAAAAACTGTTGTTCGACTTCAAATGAGCATCTGTAAATGTGGCCAAACTTCACCATCTCACCTAAATGTCAAGCAAACACTTGGTAGGATATTGTAGAGTTGCAATGACTCATGTCCAAACAGACAAATGAAAACCTCAAATGTTTGCACAGATTTTTGGTTGTTTTTAATGGTCCTAATATTTCATATTTATTTTTATTATAGAAATTGATTTTAAAAGATGCTATCCTCTTTTGCCTGTTTTAGTATTTTAAACAATTTTGTTTTTATTTTATTAATAGGTCTTTACAAGTTTTAGTTTATTAGCTCTATATTATATTTTAATGAGAAGTCTTTGCTGCCTATCTGATAATATGTACAGCACTTAGGTTTTAGTTTTACTCCCTGACCTTTCCTCGGTCACCACACAGAGGGTAACTTAGTTGATTAGTCTGAAATTTCATCAGCTATTAAAGGGATTACCTTGGATCACCTTGAATATTTACCTGCAAAGCTAATAGCATTCCCATGAACCTCAGCTGTACTTTGGGTTCAGCTCTAATTAGCGAGCATTAGCATGAAAACATGCTAAACTAATTAGCGGACGTGTCTCACTGCAGCATCACAGAGCTGCTGGTATGACTGTAGGCTCATTTTAATCAAACATTTCCACCGAATATATCAGTCAACTTCTATTACCCACTCACACCTCTAAATTTAATCATTTATTTTTCACTTACAAAGGAAGTGTCATGTTTTGTCCTTGGCGTTACATTTGACAGATCTCTCAGCTGAGCGGGGTTCAGGTGGGGAAACAAGGAGCCATCCACAAACTCATCTTTTCTGGTGTGACTGAGTCTCACGAGGGCAAGTACACCTTCAGAGCCAAAGGAGCAGAGAGTGAGGCTGTGCTCAGCATTGCAGGTCAGTCTGAGTGTTAGATAGCTGGATATGTGGTGTAGAAGCCTTCCTGTATTAACAAGCTGCTGCCACACTGAAACGCCAGGGAAACATTTAAATCCAGGCAGCTTTATGGTTCAATATATAACTGTGGGACTGTTTGTAACATAGTTGACAGGTATCATAGTTGACATTTTTGCTGTTTTCAAGCCTAAAATCAACATGGCCGCCTATAACCAAATACATGGCATTTTTACAGAAAGACTCTACTAAATATTATATATACAATTGAGTAAATTGAAATTGAAAGTTATTTCTACAGATATTGTAGTAAACCTGTTGACATGCCATAAATCCACACTTGACTCACACACTAGTTTATATTAAATAACTCAGAAAGCCTTGGAGTCTGGCCAGTCTTTTCTTCAGGAGGAAATGACATCATGTGGAGCAGTTTTTGGAATTAACACACTTCCTTGAGAAGTGTTTTTGGAATGGGTAACACAGATACAGTTAGTTATTTTCCATATAAAATTTGATATATTGCCAAAAAACAAATATCTGTCATGATTATCTCTACTTAATAAAAAGAACACAATCAAAACAGTTTTTGGATAAGCTCATTTTATTATTGTTTAGCTAATTATAAGGTGGTTGTTATTAAATTGGGACGGTTATTTAGTTGACATTTTAGTTATATCCAGTCATTTTTTAGTGATCCATAATTTAAAAAAAACATAGAATTTATAAAGACATGCTCATAATGAATGTACTGTGCTCTCTACGTGTTATATACAGCTTGTATGTCAACGCAGTTAAACAGCCAGCCAAACTCGGTTTTCACGAGCCAGGAAGCGAGCGCCTTGCTCCTTTATTCACATGTCATGGATGACAGGTGAAAACTTGTGAGTGAAACTGCAAATGTACAAACAGAGAAGAGGAAAGTGTATTTTTAGCTTGGTTATAAAGCTGTCAGGTTGATATAAACTGCTAGCAAAGTGCTACCAACAACCACTAAACATCAGACTAATGAATGAATGCTATGCTAACATGCTACGTAACTTATCATGTAACGCCATTGATATGCTGATGTGCTCATTCACATGCTAACATAGTCGGACATTAGCTTAACACATTTCTGAGATCAAAACGGACTAAACCACAATAAATGCGTTTCTACAAATAAACAACAGCCAAATGAAGTATTTCATAGTAATCCTCAACACTAAACAATGAAAAAACTTACAGCCATTGCTTTCGCGGGTGTAGGAAAAAACGTAACAGGAGGAACGCCATCTCCATGTGTCTGCTTCTCTCTCCCATAATGCAAAGCGCATCCTTTTTAACTTTTCAGAATAAAATACCGATGGACTAGTTTTAACTTGCTTTTTAAACTGTATATTATTTAATCATAAATGATGAACTGTTATCTGCGGGCAGAATAATGAACATAAAAAACTTTTTTTTTTTACTTTTAGTAAAATTGTATGCAAGATATATCCCCTGGACTTCAAAAGTCCCTCAATTATATATTGATCCTTTATTCTGTTAGACTTTAGTTTACTGCCCTGTTTGCTGCTGTCTCTTATCTGCTATTAAGAGCTGTTCCCAGAAAATCAATACAAACTCACCCGAGTGTATTTGAACTCTTGCTCCCAGACCCTCCAGAGATTGATCCCTCTGTTCTGGACTTGTTGGGGACCCAACCTGTGACTGTAAAGGCAGGCCAGACAGCCACCATTAAGATCCCCTTCAAGGGCAAACCGCCTCCAAAGGTCACCTGGTGAAAGGACAGAGTGGAGGTGATGGAGGATGAGAGGACGAAGGTGGAGCGGACAGCTGATGGAACCTCGCTGGTGCTGAACAGGTGGACGAGCAGAGATCCTCCTCCCAGATGCTCTAATGAAAATGCAGATTCACATTTCTAAATATTTCCTTTTGCTTTGCTGGTTTACCAGATGTGTGCGAGAAGACAGCTGCGCAATTATGCTCCGTCTAAAGAGTGACTGTGGTACTGCTGTCGCCAACCTGCAGCTCAGTGTGATCGGTGGGTGAAAACACACGTTTAGCAACATATTTGACATATTAAACTTCACTTTTAAATGCTTAAACATTGTTTTCCCGCATTCTCTAGACCATCCAAAGCTTCCTCAGGGGAAAGTTGAGTTTCCTGAGCCGTCAGGAAGATGTATCAGGATGAAGTGGAAGGCTCCTCGTGACAACGGTGGTAAACAGGTGACCAGCTTCATGATTGAAAGGCGTCCAGCAGGTAAGAAGTCCTGGACCAGGGTGGGAGAGGTGGACGGCAGCACCACCGTGTTCAGTGATGGCAAAGTGGAAGAAGGCCAAGCGTACCAGTTTCGCATCAGGGCTGTGAATGCAGAGGGACTGAGTGAGCCTCTGGAGACAGAGGAGGTCCGTGCAGGAGAGCCCATAGGTGAAAGATCATTCAAACTGCAGATTATCATCATCAGTGCTGACATGAATATCATACATCTAGGTACAAATGCCAGAAAGCTTAAAAGACATGTGAGGTTCGACAGTTGAGGGATGTATGATAATAACAGTAATCATAACTTTATTTATATAGCAGCTTTTTAAAAAAATGAGTTTACAAAGTGCTTTAGAGACAGGTGAAGAAAATGGAAAACACTCAGGAAGACCATAAATAACAGACAGCCAGTCAGGACAAACAGAGAAAAAAAAGGTGAACACGTAAAAAATCTACATTATGATCAACTGACTAATACTCTGCTGGTCTCCTTTATGCTGCTAAAACTCCTCTGACCCAGTGGACTCAGGACCTCTGGGTTGTCTTGCGGCACCGGGATGGTGGCAGTGGATTCTGTGGGTCCTATGGGTTGCAGGGTGGGACCTACCTAGATCATACTAATCCTGGTACATCCCACAGATGCTCAACAAGATTTGGATCTGGGGAGTGTGGAACCCTAGCGAACAGTTTAGCTTTGACATGTTCTCCGAGCCACTCCTGAGCAGTTTTTGCGGTGTGTTGGGGGTGGCAACTGGCATCAAGGACTGCTGTTGTCAAGGGGAATGGGGATGTGGATGCTTAGGTGGGTGGTACATGTCAAACATCCACATGAATGTTGGGACTTAAGGTTTCCCAGCAGAACGTAGTATTATTAGAAGATGATGGATGGTCTTCACTTCACCTGTCAGTGGTCATAATGTTGTGGCTGATCAGTGTACAAACTAGTCATCGTAACTATAACATCTGACTTTCCAACCCTGTAGAAGCTCCTGGTCTGGTGAGAAACCTCTGTGTGTCTGATTCCACAAACTCCTCCATTTCACTGAAGTGGACTCCTCCAGAGCAAGGAGACGAGCCCTCAGGTTACATCCTGGAGCTCCGGCCTGAAGGAATGAAAGAGTGGATGAAAGCCACTAAGATCCCCATCAGTGGTGCTGCCTTCACGGTGGCAAGACTGCAGGAACGGATGAAGTATTACTTTCATATCTGGGCTGTTAATGAAGGAGGGGTGGGAGAGCCTGTGGAGCTGTCGGAGGGTGTCTTGGCCATGCCTCCACCTGGTAATACAACCACATTCTTTTGGAGCTATGTCTTCTTTTTTTCAGTATTTCTTTGAATTTCTGTTCATTTGTCTGTTTTCTGCCTAAACAGCTGTACCCAGGTTTGATCTCCAGGGAAAGCTGAAAAACTATATGGTTATCCGAGCTGGAACAAAACTTTGCCTTAACCTCGGCTTCACTGTAAGACTCTATCAGTCAAGTAAACTGGTTAATATTTAAATGATTGTGCGTTCTAATCAAGGAATATGCAGCATAAAACTGTCACCCATCTTCACCCTCGCAGGCTTCACCTCCTCCTGTGCTGACCTGGTACAGGGACAACATTCTCACTACAGGGAAAGAGGTCATCACAAAGGGCAAGAACCACTCCCAGTTCCTAATTTCTTCCTCTCGATGAGCTGACTCAGGCATCTACTGTGTTCACCTGAAGAATGACTGTGGAGAGGCTTATTATGATGTCAATGTCAGGGTTACAGCTACGGAGGCTTGATGCCTCTCATAAAATTTTCCTTTTGTTTTACTTTAATCCAAAATACACCATCTGTCAGAAACAGAAACTGTAAAAACTAAAAATATTACAGATTTTCAATTTTCCAACAGTCCTCGAATGCATCATGTGTGATGAGCCGTTCTGCTAAAAAATTAAATACCTAATCTAAGCTTGCAAATGGGATATAAAAAAAATTTGAAGATTTGCCAAAAATAAATTGTTTGCACCAAACAGATGCTGTCACTAACAAAAAAAAATCTGCTTTTAACATCACAAGTGAGGAGCTAGAATGGACTCCACTGTGGAAAAAAGCCACATGAAAAAAGTCAGTTTTTTTAAAAGTATTGGTAACACCTTGGCCACTTGGAAAAATTTTGTACATGTTGATTTTGTTTTTGTCTTTGTTACATAAATAATCAAAGAAATTCAACTTCTGTTTTTTCTTTTCCTATGATTTGGCATTATATTTGTGTCGTGCTGCACAGAATTAATTTTGAGTCAATTGTACCTCTAGTTATGGTTGTGTTGTTTCCATAGAGTTGCAGGACTTTATATTGCAGTGAAAAAATAATCTCACAGTAAGTAAAAAATTAACAAGAGCAGAAAACACCCCAAAGCTGCTTGACGTTCAGAGGGTTGAATGGTTACTTGCTGTATTTTCTGTAGCTGCTTTCATGGCTGTATTGAAACTTCCAGATTCCAGTAAAGATAGGAAATTCAAAGTCATTGTCATTTCTTCTCCTAATCCTCATCCCTCTGTCCTCAGACTTTCCTCGACCTCCAAAGAACCTCCTCCTGGAAGAGGAGGTCCCGGGTACGGTGACTCTGCAGTGGGATCACACTCCAGACCTGGCTGACGACGATGATGGAGCTCATTATGTCATCCTCAAACGAGACACAAGCACTGCCTCCTGGTTCACTGTGGCCGAGTCTGTCTTCAGCAGCAAGTACACTGTGACTGGACTTCTTCCAGGGAGAAAATACTACTTCAGGGTCATTGCACAGAACTCCATCGGTGACAGCGATCCCTTAGACTCAAAGGAACCCTTCATCATTGCCAAGGAGAAAAGTAAGAGCAGAGACTCAGTCTTACTAGTGACATGCATATAAAGTGACTAGTGTTGCTCATTTTCTTGTGTCTCTTGTACATATGTGTGTTCAAGAGTGCATCAGTAGCCTTCGGGTGAAGGAATATGCATCACCACCACGTCAGGTGAAGCCTACTTTCCTGCTGCCGCTGAAGGACCATGCTGTTTGTAGAGGACGTGACTGCACCATGAGCTGTGCCTATCAGGGACTACCAACACCACAGGTTCAAAAGACTGCAGATGTTAATCTGTGCAGTTGATTATATCAACCACCTATTCCCCCAATGCAGGGGCGTCAAACTCATTTTAGTTCAGGGGCCACGTACAGCCCAGTTTGAGCTCAAGCGGGCCAGACCAGTAAAATCCCAGCGATAAATAACGATAACTTTAAATATTCACCTTTGTTTTAGTGCAAATAAGTGGATTCTGAAAATGTTCACATTTAATGAACTATCTTTTTACAAAACATTATGAACATATTTTAACATGATGTATACTATCTATTGATGTTTCTGTTGCACTGCAGTCACTGATCGAGAAACGAAATTTCGTTCTCTTGTGTATGAAAATGCACAGTGAAAATGACAATAAAAATCTTTCATCTTTGACTTTAACTTAATGTAAAAAAAAAAAAAAACTCCTCTGCAGGCCTGCTGGTTTAAAGGGGAATCCAAGATCTCTGACTTCCCTCGGTTCTGGCACAGCACAGCCAGTGGAGTGTGTACGCTGGTCATCCCCACATGTGGAGCCACAGATGGAGGAGAATACACTCTGGTGCTGGAGAACCCTCCTGGCACAGCCAAGTGCTCCTGCAAACTGGTCATATATGGTAGGTTTGGACAAAGGAGTGTGTGAGTGGAATGATTTTGTAATTAAAATTAGAGTGTATTGTACTTTTGTAATCCCTGCTTCACGTCCCCACCTTCCTGAGATCTTTCTGCATGGAGTTTGCATGTTCTCCCTGTGCATATGTGGGTTTTCTCTGGGTACTCCAGCTTCCTCCTACAGTCCAACAACATGCTGAGGTTAACTGGTAATTCCAAATTGTCCATAGGTGTGACTGTTTGTTCGTATATGTAGCTCTGTGATAGACTGGCGACCTGTCCAGGCATCTCCTGCCTTCACCTTAAGTCAGCTGGGACAGACTCCAGCGCCCTGTGATCCTAATGAGGATTAAGGAGTGTATAGACAATGGATGAATGGATGTACTTTTGTAATTCTTTTCTCTCTATATGTCTTCCAGATAAGGATGACAAGGGTCTGCTGGAGAGCCTGACCAATCAGGGAAACAAAGAGAAGCTTATTTTGTAAAACGTCTGCAAGAACTGCAGATGAGTCACTCCTTTCATGCCTCAGTTAATGTTGCCACTTGAAATAATTTAGGCGCTCGATCCTTGATTTTCTTTGATTTCTGCTTGTATTAGTTAAAAAATGTGTTCTTCACCTCATCCTTGCTTGTACTGTTGTTTTCTCAGCTCTGGTAATACATCAAATGAACACAAGAGGTCAGACACGCTGCCATTCTTGTGTCTTGCTTCAGGAGCAGATTAATGTTTGGTGTGTTGGGCAGATTGTTTCTCATTAGTCGGCTCATTCAGCCAGAGATTGTCCTCTCTAAGTCACAAATGCTTTTCTCTATAAAGAAATGTGAATTTCATTTGTTTCTTTTTCTCCTGGATTTCCACTTCTTCCCAAATAACTCGCTTCACAAGACCTGCTGCAGACCACATGCCTTATAGAGTGTAAAAAAGATTAAACGCCAGACTTATTTGCTGTAACAGTGCACAGCTCACCGCATCCACACAGCAAATAGTCTGAGGATGGTTTCCTGCCAATCATGCAACAAGTCAAAACCGAAATCTCATGTGTTTGAATCCAGCTTTACACTGTGGCTGATTTAAAAACAAGCCACAAAAAGTCAATCTCACACAGACACAGGAATTTTTAACTCTCCATAACATGCAGTGAGCCGCAACTGCAGTAAGAAGGACTCATGATCCTACTTTCCTGGTGTTTTTTGAGTACGACTAAATTTGGAACTGATGGATAAAACCATGAAATTTCCCCAGTTGTTTACTTACAATGAGGCAATTGTTTTTTGTGCTGCAAGCTGCCTTAAATGTTGTTTACTTGTGCAAATTACTGATTATCTAAATATGGAATTTGCATACATTTGCAGAACAGAAATCTAAAAAAAATGAATAAAGCCAGCTTCAAAGTATTTTTTTCATTGTGCTGAGATATTAATATCAAAGCTATTTATTGAGTGAATTATGGTATGTCCTTTTATCTCTCTATTATTCATAAAATACTGTCATCAGCCAGAAAAAATAAATAAAAACTAAGAATAAAATGTTCTATAAATCAGACAATGACCGTACTGTGAAAGCCTTCTGTATATAGATTGGAATCAAACTAGGAGGTTTGGTGAAAGAAAACTAATTTTATGAAAATGGTCATTAAGAGTTTGCATTGTAACAGCTCGATTTTATTATTATTATTATTATTATTATTATTATTATTATTATTATTATTATTATTATTATTATTATTATTATTATTATTATTATTATTATTATTATTATTATCATTTTCAAACCACTATTCCTTACTAACTTGCTAACTGACAGGTATGATCATGAAAGTTGAAGTTAGATTTAGCTAAATACTTTTTGTAACACAAGTTGTCTGAAATTTTGTGTTCAAACATGCAAAGTAGATGATACCTAATTAAAAATGTGCTCATTTACAACAAATAGATAAACAGTAAAAAATTGTTGTAAAATAAAAGTAAAAAGATGTTAGAAAAGGAAAATATTCCAAAATGTAAAACTGGATGAAAAGAAAAGAATATTTTTGCTTGTACTGTCCCTGTAAAGTCCTTATCATCTAAATAGACCGATTTTAGGTACAAGAAAGAAAGATATGAGACCTTAAAAGGACAGTGTTGAATATTTGCATGCAAACCCTTTGAAATCTCAGACAGCTGAGACTCACAGTCACAAATAGACACCGCTGCCATCATTTTCACTTCTTGATTTTTTGGGGTTTTCTCCTCAGTTTGGTCTCAGCAAGTGACTCACATGTTCAGCTGCACTGAGGTCAGGCGATGGAGTTGATCTCATCATCTCACTGTTAAAACCATTATTATTAGGATGCAGTTCTGCTTTGCTGTATTGAAATTGAGGCACTGATGAATTAAGGATCCAACTCTAATCATCCAGGGTGCTTTGAATACAGTTTTATTTGATTCTTTGAACTTTAAAGTCCACTCTAACCACACTGTGATGCATTTAACCCTCAAGTGACCAAGCTATTTTAGCGAATGAAATGACAGAGTGGGGTCATTTACTCCATGTATTGTAAGACGGATATTCTAAAATATTCTTATGTAATTACTCATGGATTTTAATCATTTTTGATCCAGAGCTAAAGTAAGAACCATAAGAACAATATGACGCACTGTAAGAACACAATAACATTTGTTTAGACAAGCTTTGTTTGCCACTTCTCTGAAAACATTTTTTTTCCTTTTGTTTCCTCAGTACTAAATCAAAAGTACATAAAAAACAAAATCTACACAAACTAAATATCTAAACAATGTAATGGTCAAAATGCAATGCAAAGTTAGCATAAGTATTGAATAGTCATAAGGAGCTTTTCCACGAGCAAAATTGAAATATAGTGATTAGAGGTGGAAAGGTAAAACCAAAGCCTACAATGGTAAGAAAAAAAACAAAAGAAACTTATATATCTTATGACCCCGGACAAGTTTCCATTATCTTTGTCACACCAGTTGGTCGATCCCTACAAAAAACTATGAGCAGCTGTAGAACGAGTAGATTGACAAATTCATGGTAGGAAACATCTTTCTGACAAAAGATATACAAACGGCAAACATAATTATACAGCTGGGGTCAAAAATGACCCCACTTGGTCGCTTGAAGTTTAATTCATGTAGAAACAAAAAAACAAAAAGTCTTTAATACTTTCTGACTGCAGTGTCCTCAAGTTCCAGATGCCTCACAGCTTCTCTAAAAGGCATTGCTTCCAAGTGGCCCGATGCTGAGTGTGGTCTGTGAATTAGCTGCCAAACAGACAGAGAGAGGTTACAACCCCTCTCCATCCTGACGTCACTATCGCTGGCTCCAGCAGCTCCATTTCTATAGACCCACCAGGGGACTGCCAGTGTCGGATTTTGAGGTTCAAATCAATTAAGCACCAACACTGACGTCATCGCTACCTTTCGCCTTTTCACTGCTCAGCTCAGGCACAATAAAGTGGAAGTAGTTTGGAGTGAAACCCTGAATGTTCAATCTAGGTATTTGGAGAAATGAAAGAGTTCTGCACTCAAAGGGAACTAAATGCTTTCAGCTCATTTTCCCTGCTGTGTTATGACACAGCTTTTAAATTACTGAACCTAGGAGATACGGGATGAAAGGCTTTCATAGCGTTCTCCAATATCATTTCAATGGAAGAGTATTGTTCAGTGAGGTTACTTCAGTGTTTATTTGGAGTGTTTTTATTGGATTTCATTATTTCTGAGGAAATGTGTGTCACCAGGAGTGTTCTTATAAAGGCCATTACAGAGACGCCTCATTTTCGCAGAAGACTGGAGTTCTTTGATGGCGAGACTTTGGGTGCAAATGAATGAAGCACATTTGGAGAGAACTGGCACAGATTCTACGGGGATAAACTATAAGATGTGTGTGAGCATGTTGGGAGGGAAGAAAGCAGACACAGGAAGAGAAGGCAAGACGAAGACAAAAAGAAGGAAGAGAGAGAGAGTGGGCTTCACTGGTAGCAGCCTGGGTGAGTTTCTACAGGGTTAAAGGCTGTTGGAAGCACATTTCCCACCTCGATCAGACAATAGAGTGCAGCAGTTACTAGAACAGAGCTCTCTGTTGTCCTCCAGTCCTTTCTGCCGTAATGGCACTTTAGCTGCTGAGGACCAACAGCAAAACCCCCAAGAGTTATAAATATCAGCTGACATTCTGAATGATTCTACGAAAACCACAAACAAAAGAGGCCAACACACAACGTGTTGAAGTTGCATTGTAATTGCATTTATTTCTCCAATAGATATTCACATTCATAGCAGTTTCACTACAGCAAAGAAACTATTTCTAAAGAAATGAATCACAAAGTGAAAATCAAGGACAGCAAGGTAGCCTACAGTATATTATAGAAGAAAAAAATGAGAAACACTTTGTCATAAAAGGAAGTCAAATGATGCATTGTAATGGGCCTTCAAAAGAAAAATAACAATCTAATTATTTGTAGGAAATAAACTTAACTTTTCCCACAGTGACAAGCAAAAATAAAAATGAAAAAAATGAGGTTTTCCTTGTTTGAAAAAGAAAGGATAACACTTTCAAGAAAGAGTTATACATACAGGTTGGTAACACTTCAAGAGAAAAGATTCTCACATGTTGATTTGTCACTTTCAAAACTTTTGTCTTCTCTCTCTTCAAAGAAAAAAATCAAGAAAAGGAAAAAAAAGGAGCACGTACTTCAGAGGATACAGTACACACCAATCCTTGGTTTTAAACACTGCAGGAGAGACAGACTGGCCTTAATGTGGGTAAGAAAAGTGCAGCACATGGTACACTACAAAGAGAAGGTGGTTATTTTACATACTTCTCATTAGCTTATTCTAATGATGCAGGACTGTCAATTGTAGAAAAAAACACCTGGGTGTATAGTGAGCACTGTGGTAAAAGGATTCATTTCAAGCTACTTGTCATGCATGAGTAAAGATATACAAACTTTTACAGCTCTATGTTTTGAATGTCACGGCTGCACGATGGTGAGCCACAGCGCATTCACAGCAAACGGTTCAAATCAAAGAAAAGAAACTTTAAATCAAAAGAAAAGTGCCAACTTCTGCAGAGGACCACGTGAGGCTCTCTCTAGCTACTGGTTCCAGCTCTTTGCGGAGGCCGAACCATACTGACCTCCCACAGCTCTCTCAGGTCCCTTTTGTCTGCACACACAAAGCTCAGAACAACAGGGCTGTTGACAGGCTGAGGTAAAGTGATGCTGCCTGCTGGCCTGCCATCTGTGGGGGGAACAGGATGGCAGCTAACAGGCTGGATGGAAAGACAGTCTTCCCCTGTGTGTCATATTTCACCTCCTAACCTAATTCCAGCTACAATATCGCTCAACAATAACCTCCTTCCTAACTGGAAGGCCAGAAGCAATCCTGCACCGGCGAGGAGGCGACTGTCACCTCCAAAACAAAAGGTTGTTTGACACACGAGAGGCCTGTAATGCTAATAAGTTACACTGGTTCAGATGAGCTCAGTTTTCTATTAAGCTTTGGTTATTTGTGCCCTTTGGAGGTGAAATGGAGCCAATAATTAAAACTAAATCCTCCAAATAGGCACAATAACTAATTTATTTCTTGCTTTCAGATGTTCAAACATCAGAGTGACATTTCTGAGTGTGAACTGGTTGAGAAAGCGTTACAAAAATGCTTCTAAATAAAGCATGTCTTCTGGTGTGGACCCACTACAACTAAAGTCAGAGGACAAAGTAAGTAGCGCTTACATAAATTGCCCACATAGTACGAATGAGTAAGACTGCTTGACTCAGTCTTGCCATCCCCTCATAGTTGTACTTGAGGCAGCGTACTAGAGTCAGTTGTGTTAACTAGCATCTCTACTTGTACTCCACTAACCCCTGATTAAAGACAGAATAAACACAAACGTCTGCTAGCGAGCCTCTGTGGATGGCCGTCAGCACAAAGGCTCATCTCAAATGCTGGAAACAAATTCAAACATGGAACAGAAGACGAGTGGTCACATAGCCAGACTGATGAAACACTTGTGACTGACAAAGCAGAGAGATTGTGCTGACAAGCATGCTGACAGGCTGAAAGGAGATTGAGGAACTATCTGGGAAAGAATAGCCACTTGGGCCAGTGTCTTTCTTGGTCAAAGCATAAACTGCGCTGTTGATATTCAAAAAACCTTGAAGAGCGTCAACACCATGGTCTGCCTGCAGATCCGTCATGGTGGCTGATGTGGTGCATAAACACGTTTTGATGCGTGTGTGGGTTTTTTTGTGCGTATGAGGGTGTGTTACCGACAGCTCTCGGGGTCAGTGACCTAGCAGAAGGAACCCACAACACAGGTTTGTTTCTTTTCCACGCATGCCTATTTTATAAACAGATACTGTATTTAGCATACCTGATATTTGGGTGTTTTTAGATTACACAACAATATCTCTCCCTTATCACTGATTTCTCATAGTGATTAATACTTCCTAGCATACTTTTGTAATAAAACTCTTTCCTTTAAAATAACCTCTTAGTGGTGTTAATGCCACTGACATATACTTGGCATGAAATGATTACTACAAAAGTAAAGTCAAGACCTTCCGAAGTTTGGATCTGCCTCCTCATATATATCAATACATGTGTGTTACGAAACAAAAGGTACAGTTCTGAGGAGGATTTGGGGATGAAGACAGGCTTAAGAGCATCGTGAGAATACATTAAAATATCCAGTAGTGTGTCTACTCTGTATAAACTATGTCGGTTCAGTTCACAGCATTTCTGGCCTTGAATTGGTTCTGACTTGTCACATGCACACGTTCACGCAACACTCACACACACGCACGCTCACGCACACACACACACACACACACACACACACACACACACACACACACACACACACACACACACACACACACACACACACACACACACACACACACACACACACACACACACTCAGAAACATGCATAAATGTAGACATCTGAAAGAAAAGATTACAGAATAATTCTTAAATATTCAGTAAGACACTTCATTTTAAAATAAACCGTTTTCAGAGGGTGGGAGGAATGAAAGGTGAGAAGGAGAAATATGTGAGAGATGAAAGACAAAATATCAGCCGACCTGTCGGGGATTAGCTGTGGTGGATTAAAGCTGATGAAGTGTTTGATGAGAAGGAATTATTAGGAATAAAGGGATAACTGTTCCCTCACATAACCAGCCAGTTCCCTTGTCTTCCTTTTTTTTTTTTTTCTTCCTTTGGTCAGGCTGCCCTGGAGATGTGTGCGTTTGTGTGTGTGTTTGTGTTCATGTCGTTATGAGTGAGTGAATGCCTTCTGAGGCCCAGATAGACACACACAGCGTCTGTAAACAACAAAAAAAAAGATTCCAGCCGGTAACATAGCCCTTTCTTTTCAGTCTTCATTACAAGAGCTCAGGCCAGCAACAGCGTGAGTCGGCTGATCTCGTCTAGCAATAAGATCCCCATGAACTTTTCCTAATAACTCCGACCAGCAGGAGCTGTAGGTGTCAGGTGTGTGTTGACGTTTGCACCCATGTTTCTTAACAAACGACTGGCAGGCAAAACAAATACCCGGCAGGCCAAAAAGGAGAGAGAGGTGGAGTGTACAGCATGTTATTATGTGTACAGTATAGTCTGCTGTGACTACAGTGTTTACTGTGTTCTCTTTGTGACGGCAGGACACTGACAGCAGTGTCAATAGGAACGCAACAGGAAAGACCAAGCTTCCACAAACAACCTCCACCTCCCTCTGGGCCATAACATAAGTACTACAATAAGCTACAATTTCTGTAGACACGCAACTTTCCCTTCCTGCCTTTCCACCTCATTGGTTTACTTTTTTTGTCTGTCTCTGCCATTATTCCTCTGTACATCTTGCTATTCAAGGACATCTTAATAGAAAAAAAAAAGATTCAATTCATCCAGAGAGACTGGGTGGGATGTTAAATAGTGAGCGAACAAAGGCAGTGAGTGAAATGGAAGGGACTGTGGATGATAAAACAGCAGTGAATATGCTCCTGGCTTTGAGAATAGCACCCTAATTGAAGGGAACACAGAGCAACGGAGAGTCAAAAACAAATCTGGGCAAATTAAAAAAAAACTCCCTTTTTAACAAGGTAAGAAGCAATTAAACACATTACAAACATAAAATTGTAAATTGCATTACTGGACCACATAAAATAGGCGTGTGTGCTGGGAGTCAGTGTGTGACTGTGTGTGAGAGGACTGTGTGGAAGGCGAGGTAAGAGTGTTAATCAAACACATAAATGCACACACACAACATCGCTCTCCCATACGCACTCCCTAAAGGTGATCAACGACACGCTCCCATTAAATTAAAACGTAGCAGTTAAACTAAATGAATACTCTCGACATAGCAGGTTAATATCACTACGCTCGTCTCCATGGTAACTAGGTTAAGAGACAGCCTTTCTAGGTTCGGAGGAGGCAGGTAGGACTGTTGTCGGGAGAGGATGAAGATAATACCATCTTCTAGGTAAGAAGACACGTGTGACACTACCATATTAGTGGGTGATAGCCATGTATAAACTGTGGTGGACCGGTCGCCATGGTGACGACAGCGTGGGAGCGCCACGCTGAGATGAAGGCCGGGGGTCGGGGATCTGGCAGTGAGATGTGTCCATGATCACTCAGGGCCGGAGGGGGAGCAGCTGCCGCCATCCCAGCCTCATGCTCTTTGGAGACCACCGCTCCTCATGTTCTCTTCCTGGCCACCTCCACATCCTGGCACTCCACGGCGGACAGCGCTATGAGCATCTGGGCGGCGTAGTAGGTGGCCATGATGATGGCTCGCGAATGGGGCACGGGGAAGCAGAACTTGTTGACGGCGATGGTGAGGTCGGAGACCATGAAGAGCACGGCGCCGAGGCACGCCGACAGCTTGGTCCAGGTCCACAGGTCGTTGGTCAGCTGCAAGCCTGCGATGGCCCTCCAACCCATGAAGCCGATCAGGGCGATGTAGACGGCCACCAGGTAGGTGAAGGGGCCGGACAGGTAGGGGTACAGCAGCATGTAGCTCAGAGAGGACACGGCAGTGATCACCAGGCCAGCGCGCCCGTTGAGGGGCTTCATCCCGAAGGCAGACGAGTAGAGGATATGGGTGATGGCAAACATCAGAAGGCCTGTGGGATAACATATGTAAGATTTACATCTAAATAGAAGAACACAAGGTAGTATGTTATCTGTTAGAGCTCGAGCAATATATTGGGCCAATATGTATTTTGTGATGACAACATATAAAATAAAAACCCGTTTTAGTAAGATGCTGGGGTTAGTTTAGAAAATTGGTTATTACATAATTTGTCTAGTAGAGTGGAGGTATGTGTCCACTAGATCTGGCAATTTCCCACATCCCATTCATTGTCTATATGAAACACACCACTTTACATGCTGGTCCGGTTGCGGTGCGTTTTGACTTCCATCCGGTGTGTCTCCTCGGAGCGGGCTGCAGCTCAATTGCATAAAGTAGACTCAACTTCTACTTTATGCATATTCAATGTAGCATGCAGAGGTTTGACGCATCACAAAACTTTTGTCAAATGTCTAAACTAGCCGTCGAACTGAAACGAGGACAGATTTAGCTACTGCACAGGATATTTCTCATCTCAGATGCTTTCAGAAATACTTTTTGCTGAAGTGTTTTCGTAATGAAAAGAGAAAGCTTGCCACCAAGTTGCCATGTTGGTCCAGCTTGAAATCCAGGAACAGACAGCTGCCAAGTCGATGCGTTTGTCCAATCAGGGGCAGGATAGTTGGAGAAGAAGGTCGGCAGGAGTTGAACACCAGCTACTGGCCACAAGTACACGCCCACCAAGTGGGCGATTTTCAGATGTGGCGCGTTAACATGCGGGAAAAACGCATCTAGTGGACACGTAGCATGGCTCTGGCTCAGGTGTTTACAACATTCTCAGCACTTTCTGCAGCACAAGTAGTAGAGTATGCATCATAACTAAAGCTACGTGTCCACTCTTTCTGCATGTAAACACACTGCATCTGAAAATCGCCTGCATGGTGGGCGGTCACTAGTGGGCCAGTACGTGGTCACATGACCCTGCTTTCAGCTTGAGAGTCCGGCAGATGCGTCGGACCAACATGGTGGCTCAGTCACAAACTTTCTTTTATTTCAAAAACACTTCAGTGAAATGTATTTCTGAAAGCATTTGAGGTGAGAAATAAGCTGTGCAGTAGCTGAATCCGTCCTTGTTTTAGTTCACCGATGGCTAGTTTAGACATTTGCCGCAAGTTTTGTGATGCGTCGGACCTCTGCATGCCGCATTGAATTTGCATAAAGTAGAACTCGAGTCTACTTTATGCAAATGAGCTCCAAGGAGACGCACCGCATGGCAGCTCGAAATGCACCGCAACCGGACCAGCATGCAACGCAGTGCGTTTGACATAGACAATGAATGGGATGCAGGAAATTGTCGGATCTAGTGGACATGTACCTGAAGAAGATGGTGGTGTGGAGTCAAGTCGTGTATTCACAGTAAGTTGCTAACTTAATTTGTAAATACATTTCTGGAAAGTTCATTAAAAATGAATCAATAATTTTCCCTTTTCAGTCTAACTCTAATATAATATACCCTCCTGAATATAAACAATATCAGCCAATATGTCGCTATGGTGATTTTTACTCCCTAAAAATCAATATCTGCACTGGCCCCAAAAATCCTATATTGGTCGAGTTTTTCTGTACGTACTCTAAATTAAAGCCAAATACTACAATAGTGATCCAAAGCTGGAGGACAGCTAAAAACAAAAGCAAATTAACTCATCTAAGTTAGCAGAAATTAATTAATTAGTGTCAATACAATTTGTTTCTTATTTTTTTTACATTTTGGCCTGTGTTTGTATTGGTTATGACTACTTTGTACTTAACAGGCAAAAAACATGAGTAGTTTAGATCTAAAACTTTACTTGGAGATGAAACAGAAAAAGTTGCTCCCAAATACTCTGAAATAATGTGTGATTTTGTGGGGAAACTTGTTGTGTTTACTATGCTAAGTACAGCCAGTCAAAGCTGAACCAAGAGTTGTTTGTAAACCAGAAAGGATGTTTCTGAGAGTTGGGGTAATAAATCTACTGCTCATGTTTTGTTTTCCTTTTCCATGTTTGTTTAACCTGAAGGGGTTTATTTAAAACGTGTACGAACACCTGGCTTGTTCTTCTTGTCCTTTTTAACTTCTTTACAGTGCTTTCATGGGGACAGTTAGATTCGCGATGACCCAAATCCCCTAAATAAGGCCCAAGCTGAAACTGTTCTTGTCACAGAATTGTAAAATCCAATTAAAAAAATTAAAACCAAGCGAGATAATTATTACAAAGTGACTCAAAGTGTAAAGTTTCTCCTCACCGTGGACGAAGTAGCCCTGCTCCTGCCAGATTAGAAAGGCGTCACCCAGCGCAGAAAAGATGAGACCAGCCAGGATCTTGCGAGCGCTGGAGTGAGCGCCGAGGAAGCTGAAGCCGTGGGCCAGTAAAAACACCCACAGGCAGAAGATGGGCAGACATTTGATCAGGGCACTGAACCAGGATGGGCTGGAGGTGGGCAGCCACAGGACAAAGTAAACACAGGTCGCCTTGAAGAATGGCACCAGTTTAGGGCCTTCACTCTTGACCTGAAAACAGATTTATTATTCACATTATTAACCGAGTTGTGGTCGGGTGCACTTAGGATCTTGCAACTGATTTTATCTCAAGGCTAAAGGCAGGAAATGCATCACACTCAATCAAAACAATGAGCATGTTATGTGTTTGAGGTACAGAATCTGATTTTTTCACTGAAAGGGGAAATATGACCTGCAAGTTTTTGAGCTTGGACAGGAACAGTCTTCTTTTTTTTTGCTTTGTGTGGTCATTAATTCATCGACGTCAGCCATGCTCGCGTGTGTTTTATGGATGAAACTAAACTTTGTTCCAGAAGGGGAAACGCAAGAAGCTCCCACCCTGTTCCTTTGACTCCAAGTAACCTTTTAATTTCTTCTTTCTGTCCTCACTTGTCATCTTGTTTTTCCAGCTCCTCCTCTATTTCACCTTCTTGTTCAAGTGTGTGAAGTGTGCAACGTGTAAAGCTCAAGTTCTTCTTTCCAACTGTGTTTCCAGTCATATTTCTTTCTGTCTAAATAGTTGGGGCCCAACAGGGTCACAAAAAGGCAAAAACTGCGCTGGTAGAAAAGGATTTCACAACACCTCTGGACTTGCAGCCAACCAATGATTCTGAGAATCACTCTTGAGGCAGAAGGCCCGGGATTAAAAGACAGAACAGACAATTGGTTGAGTTGGGAGGAAGAGAAAGTGAGCGAAGGTTTAGTGGAGCTGAGGTCACTGGATGAGAGATCAGGATATTCAAATAAGACGGGGAAAGGAGGCGGAAGAAGGGGAAAGATTTAAAAAGAATGGGCAAGAAATGCAGACTTGATGCCTCAGATGACTATTTTCTAGCGACTAATTTGCATTTTGCTAGTAAAGAGATGCAAAGTTTGATTGTAAAATTAACTAAATAACAAGTAAGAAGAGAAGAAGGCAAAAAAAAGAACGCAAAAGGAAATATAGAAAAGTGAAGCTTTAGAAAAGGGAGACGGGGAGTGAGTTAGATCAACATTCAAGTGAATGAGGCATCATGGGAGGTTATTCTTCCAGAGGAGGGATAAAAGTGCACAACTGCCCAATACAACAGCAGACCAAATTACAGTACAGGATCAAGTACAATGTTTGAATGACCTCAGGCCTGCCCTGGTGCACCTGATACGACAACCTGCAGGAAAACACCAGGGATCTAGCAGACAAGTTGACACCTGGTCAAAAGCATGCTCAAAATTAGGAATTAACAAAGATGAACTATTGCCTGGGTAGACCATTACTAAGCTGACAGGATGCTGAGAAGTTTATTCACGTTTGCCTGAAGCACACCAGAATACAGCAATGCACATTAGACCGTTTTTTCTAAAGAAGTCTACAGAAAAGCCGCAATGTATTCAACATTCTTGTGCATAGACCAAAACTGAAAAGCAAAAACACATCGTTTCAGGTTTAGCTGAGCTGCACCGGCTCTCTATATCATTAAGACCTGATTGTAGAGTATATGAAATGACTACGGACACCCTGTTGTTTTGCTCAGAAGATCTTCCAGTGTGGCTTTGGTAGATGTTCAGAACCAAAAACTGGACATTTCATTTTCAACAATGCTCTCACACTGCAGACAAACACTCCCAAATGTATGAAGACATTTCAGTAAAATATTTAGTGGACATTTGAAGAGTTCTGACAGCTTAAAACATAAGCTTCAGTTTACCTAGTTTTCCGTAACTTACAATGTCTCAGTGTCTACATCTGGCATTCGTGTTTTATCTACTTTCTATTACTAGTGGTACTTTCATTTTTCACTGTCTTTCTTACAGTACTGTACCCTTTATTACAGATGTCACCTCACATCTTTGTACCGTAAAGCACTTTCAAATAGATTCTTTATATACAACACAAGTTACAACTGTGATTTCTGTGTGACTATACTATACCTGTGTGTATATTCCATTTTCTCATTTGTCTTATCCAAATACAGGCAGTTTCCGTCAATTTTCTTTTCAAGTTTAGACTTCTTAATAACAGGAATATCAGGTTTGAGACTATCTGCTCTGACAAGGTTGAGATAAGCATTAAAATAAGCTGGTCACTGTTGATATGTTATTGCTTTTATGGACAAGAGGGCCTCTAGCATTCTGCTCACATATCCATTTCAGATACTATCACCCTCTTCCAGATGCAAGTAGATGAGAGGAATTTTGGACTCAGGCAAAGCTAGAGCTAGGTGTTTAATGGCTACTAATGCACCCCTCTTTTCACCATTATGCACTTTGCCATGGTTGTGTGTGTGTGAGTGTACGGTGAGCCTATCTATCCCATTAAGGCCAAATGGGCGCCAAGCAGAGGAGACAATCTGGCAGCATTCCCAGTCCAGCCAATATTAAAACCTTGTTTGTCAAGCCAGTGGGCGCGACTTAAGCACAGGACACAAGAAAACGCCACATATTTCTGTCGTACTGTCGGTATTCAAGGACAGGTTCATCACAACACACATGGACACACAGATAAAGTGCAGGGAAAATACTTTGCCTGAGAGCCGTGGGCCAGTGTCTTAAGATAGTTTGATTGTTATCTGTGGATATGGGCCCCACTAAAAGAGCTTAAAGAAAAAGAGAGGTGAGACTGAAACAGTATTGATTAAATGGGAAACTGGTGAAATTCAACTCTTTGGATTTACACTTTAAAATCTTCCAAGAAGTATATAAATCAAATATGTGCTTCAATTTAGCTTAATGTTCAATGAAAGAAATTGGATGACTCTAAATTACGATGGGGCCTGGTGTTAGAATATTACTGCTTTTGCCATATCATCTCCCATTACTGATGAAAGATTTCCCTTTCCCATTAACCTAAAAAGTAATCGCAGCAAGTTGCTCCATCAAGAAGGTGTAATTGCTTGCTGGAATTCACAAACGGCTCCACGGTGGTTGTAATGGTTTTATTTCTCTCAGGAACAGCCAGGGCCTTATTGTACTCCACTTACACTGACTGAGGAATTTGTTTGTCTGTGGGGACACTAAAGGCAAAAGGACGTCAATGATGGTGGACAGTCATGTGTGACAGCTGGCTGTGGTGATCATTAAATAGAAGAAGAAAAGAAAAGATACAGAGTACGTACTGCTTCATTTGAGAGTCAAACAAAATGAGCTAAATGTTATCATGTATCTATCTGAATGATCACATTATAAATAAAGACGGTTTGCTAAAGCACTGTGCTTCATGCAGCTGAATGGGTGTAAACACCTCCCTCTGTCTCCTGTTTAACCATAACACAGTTAATGATTGACTGCATTTACCGGGTTACTAACAAGTGATACATCATGTTGTTCAAAAGATGGAATGACTCTCCTTTCCAGTGCCCAAAACCAATGAAATAGCTTTACCAAACAACAGATTTTTACTTGATGCTGCGCTTCTTAAACTGTGCAAAATTACAATTCAATGTACAAGTTAGTAAACGGTGCAGAATCAGCCGAGGAAAAATGACACTGATCTGCATATCTTCTGTGATCTAACTATCAGCAACTTCTCTGAACCAGGACTCAGTTCGCGACTACGGATCACCACTTGTAGGATGCCAGAAACCTGATACACGGAAAGATTTAAAGACCTGCAAACTCCTGCATACTCAAACTGTAACATAAGTATGGACCTGGCAGCCACAGCTGACATGTGCGTCATATGACAATGGTATTTCTGCGTAGCATCACACTACACCGTTTCCTTCCACCTTACAGAGGTCATTTGCGGACAAGCAGAACAGCTTAGCACAGCCCAGCATATAGAGGAACACTATACCGGACCTCAGGGGCATCGACCTCTGTAACAGACCCTATGTAGGAGCCATAAATTAACAGTTTTATTATATTGTTAAGGGGCATATTAATTGTTGTGTTTGATTGGTTATGATATTCAGGCATATGGGTTCTGTAAAGTGTCTTGAGACAATTTGACCTGTAATTGGCGCTATATAAATATAACTGAATTGAAATCATGTTGGATAGAGGGATAGCGGGTCACATGCATATGGGCGTGGATAATTAAGCGAATATATACACCTGTTCACCTGTCTTGACTTTTTTTATTGTTTGAGAGGGGGTGAGCTGGGTCACCTTATTTTTTGTTGACCGCTATTTTTCTTCCATCGCTTTGATTGTTTTGATTATGACTTTGTGCATGCTATCACGAGTTGATTATCTTTTTTCTTTAATTAATAAAAGGCTAAATATATTCTTTGGAAATCTGAGTGGATTCTTTTGTTTAGTCAGACAAACATTCCCAGCCTCAGTCTCTCAGCGACTCTCATTCGTTGAAGTCGCTACACCATATTTGTTGCATTATAAAAACGCATGAATTTTTGAAAATTTGAGGAAAAACATTTACTCGTGACATGTCTCTACAGTGTTATCAACAGAGCCAGAAATCAAAGGAAAACTCCAGCTGTATGTCTGGGCTACAGCAGGTACTTGCTAACAAGTCCACACCTGAAAAAGAAGATTCTAGTCTGAGTGTGTGTGCTCTGAGCGGTTGATTCTACATCATCTGGAAGCAGATAAAAGCTGATAAATTCCCTTGAGAGCACAACAATCTGTTCACCAGATGGCACAGAGAGTGGCAGTGTTTGTCAGAACCTAGTTTACAGACAGGAAAATATACAATACGTAGATGTAACAACTGAGTGAGAGCAGCATTTTTAGACTAGAATACAATAGAATAGAATACAATGGAACAGAATAGAATAGCTTTATTGTCATCATACATGGAAGCATGACGAAAATATAAGTAGATGCCACTGGATGGTGCATTGAAACAAGCTAAATTAACAACAACAAATAGGAAAACAAAACTATATTAAGAATTCCAACATATGCCAAAGAGGCAAGATACATACAGTACAGTGAGGAGGTAATGGGATCGAATAAAAGCCAATAAAATAGAATAAATATTGGCAGGAGATTGCACGTAAGCAGCATTATTAAAAGTGACACTGTGCGTTATTGTTTTGAGTTGAGAAGTCTGATGGACCATGGGTAAAAACTGTTTCTCAGCCTGCTTGTCCTGCATGTTAAGGGGCATTTGACAGGGTAATTGTTACTTTTAGTGATACATTTACCTCTGAACAGATATATATATATATATATATATACTTTTTGAAATGTAACGCAGCTCAACAGATCGCTGAATAAGAAAATAAAGAAAATTAAATACAAAAGGGTTACTTCTATCTGGGGAAACAGCAGTGCCTAAAACTATTTTTTATCCCAACACAAGCCTCTACAAACCTCCTCGCTGCAACACTTGAGCAAAGCCGGTACCTGCCCAGCATCCTCATCACTAAGGCAACTAGTCTGTATGGCAAGCATTCCTCCACACAGGCTCCTCTCAAACACTACACATCAGGGTTTACTACAGGCCAAGTTACACCACACCATCCTTCATGGCCCCTGCAGATGGGGTAAAATTTCATAGCAGCTCTGTCAAAGTAAGAGGATGCTAGGGCCGGTTAAATTATTCACGTAGCTATAATTTTTATTGTCAAAATGGACAGTTTCCTTATCAGGTCGATTATGGAGCTAATGGATAGTCTAAACAATAGAGTCTATATAAAGCACAGCCTAAGCAAAGGAGATGTAAAGAAAGCCAGCCACAGTTGCTCGGCGCATGCGTTACTGAAGGGTACAGGAAAGGGGGGGAAATAGACAAAAAAGGTCGTCACATGACAGGGTTTTTTTTTTTTTGTCTTTGGAAATTTGTGGAAGCGTCCTTATGTTCGTGGAATATCGAGGAGGAATAAAGTGAAGAGTCGCTGCTGTGTGAAAATGACAGCGCTTCCTGCATTTCAATAAGCTGCTAAATAACGAGGAAACAAGCCGCGTGTTTAAAGGGGCTGATAATTCAGCGAACAGACACTGGTATTTACAGGCAGTTCAATTATTGCCGATAGCCATGCACTGGCCTTCCGAGACAAAGTATGAAGAGCTATGAATAACACAGAAAATACACCGATAAACGCTGAATGAGTAACTGGAGCCAGTGAATACTGAACGCTGATAAACAGTATTAAGGGTGCTACCTTCCGAAGTGTCGTTATCGTGTAACTAGCTAAACTAGCTGCTATTATTAATGTTTGTTTTTTAATGCTGATACTCACCACTGTTACCGGAGAAACCATGTCGCCCTTCGTGCTGCCCGTGTCGGTAGAAAAAACGGTAAATAAATTCGTTTCTGTCCTCTTGTTGATGTTGTACTGTGAGAGAGATGCCGATTGTTTTTGTCCTCGATCCGGTGGGCGGTCCGGCGGAGGATACGTAGCGTTACGTGTTAACCAATCGGAGCAGGCAGTGGTAGCATGGGGGGGGACTGTCTATCATGATCCAATAGGAGCAGAGAATGCCCTTTAGAGGGGCGGGCCAAGAAGTCAGGAACCCCCCTGATAGGAGGAGTCGGTGTGCTGTTTACATATCGGAGCAGATGGCCTGTATTTACATTTTACAGAAATGGAGCTCATTGGTATGATGTGTCGAGTTTTCTTGTCGAGTTATCTTTGATTATGCGGCGAAATCCAGTGTAAATGGGTCAGATCAGACGTTAGAATTAAACATAAAGCCTTGGAAATATCTATATGAGAAAAATGTTGCTCTTTTCTAGCTATCAATACAGATTCAGGATCTTCATTTGGACCTCTCATCACTTGGAGTTCTTGATGCTATAGAATAACAGAATCAGGATTCTTTTTATTACCAAGCTGGTTTTCATATACGAGCCATTTCGCTTGGTATTTCGATGCATAACAGTAAGCACTGAGAAGTAGAACATTTAAAGCATAATAAAAGATTTTTTAAAAACTAAGGGTTTCAAGCAAAATAGACATGAAGTGTTATATAACTAAGAAGCAAGTGCTACAAGTAAAAAAAAGCACGTGAAGCGATTATAAAATAATAAAGTAATCAAAATATTTACAAATCTAAACGAGACAGCTGTATAGATTGCACAATAACGTGCGAATTGTTCACTTGGAAATGTGAATGTGTGAATATCCTCACTCTGCTTGACTCGGTATGATCAAGACACCCTCAGTCCCTGGAAAAATTATATGCGCATCCATACCATGAAAGTGCTCCTTAGGTTGGTATTCTGCTTGACTCTGATCAGGGGTCGCCAGATATGTTGGATATGCATATTAAGTTCAAAACAGTGCCATTAAACAATGATTTTTTTTTCTTTTTATAAAAACCTAATAGCAGGCCATCACTTTCATTCTGTGCAATTCCACAAATGAGTTGAATATAACTGTTTTACTCATATATTGTCTAAATTTTAATGTTAGTTTATTTGAGTATTCATTTTTTTCCTGATCTACTACACTGCATGTGCAAGTGATGTATGTTTCTTGCCAATTCACTTTATGTATTTAGAAAGACATGTTTTATGAAAGCACATTACATAAAACAAGTATGTTAATTCTATCACTTCAACCCAAAGAGAGACCCTCTGCACAGTGACTGCTTATACTTTAATAAAGTACATTTAGCTCATGATATTTGACACTTTTATATATATATTATAGTTGTCAGCTTTTAGGATTTTGGCTTGTAATTCCGTCCTGCTGCAGAACTGTACACTGTAACTTTCACCAGCTGAAACCGTGTAGTTCTCTTGCAAACTACTTTAGACATGAAATGAATTAAATGCTTATTTTATAAAGGGAGAAATTACACGAATCACACTTGTACAATAGCTATAACGACTCACAGTTCTAGAGTATTCTAGATATGTACAATAGTAGCGACATCATGTGGTCTACAGCTGTCAGAGATCTTTTTGGACGGACATTGCGTAAGGAAACCGGGGGAGGAACGGCGGAAAGTGACAGTAATACATCAAATTTAGGTAATACAGGTTATCAACTGAGAGGATTTAACGTGAAGTCCTAAAACCCCTTAATTTGCTTTAGGCATTCCATGCAACTTGATAACGCTTAAAGTTTATACCAAAGCAGATTAATGTTTCCCCCTTTTATTTTAAACAGTAAAACTCGTCTCTGCCTCGCTCCAACTTCCCCACGGTTCATTATCAATTAAGATCATTGATGTATTATCTGTATTAGCAGCCTACACTTATAGTCAAGATAGACACCCTCCTCGACAGCCATGAATCCACATGAGGGCAGGTGGAGCGTCACCGCGGTATCATCACATACAAGAACCAGCAAGAAAATAAACCCAAAATACAAACGTTTACCTCATTATCGTCACTCGGCTTGAAAAAAATCCTCAAAATCCGAACGAGTGAAACTGTAAGAATAAAGTATCTCTCTGATAACATGTCTTGACGTGTTTGCTGACTGTCTCTTACAAAGACGGAAGTACGCAGAAGTACTTCCTCTCATTTATGTAGTTTACTCTTTGGTCCTTTAATTTTTCGTTCTTTCTCCCTGCTAGTCTCTGCCAACACCCGGCGATTATAATGGAGGATATTTTGATGTTTTTCTTTCAATAGAAGTTAATTACACACATGTTTGGATGGCTCTGGTCGTACTTTCGTGTGTTATCCGTACAAAGGGGAAGTTCGTCTATAATGTTTCTTGGTTAGCTGACGTTAACGTCAGTGAGGTTAGCTAACTTTGCTAGCGCATGCTATCGCAAGGTGGTGAAGTAAAGTAGTATTATCTGTTCAGTTCAGGAACTTTCTTCGAGTGGACTGTGTGTGATAAATTGGGTTTTGGAGCCGTTTAGCTAACTGCTAGTGGCTAACTGCTGGGAAGCTAAACGATAACCTCAGCATTCCAGGTTGAGTTTTGCTTGATTCCCCTCAGAAAGCCAGCTTGCATCACCTGCTACCGTAATGATGGACTTTGACAATATATTGAACATCGCCTCTCAAAACCAGGGCCTCAGCAGCATCCAGGTAAGTACAACGCTGTCACTTGCACTGACATTACTCTAGCCAATACGTAAAATGAGGGTTTGTGTGCCGTGTAAGCAGTCAAAAGCAGATGCTCTTGTCAGTGAGGGTCTGATAATGTAGCTAGCTGCTAACCCAGCATGCTAGGCTGTGGAGACGTTTACAAATGTGCCCAAATCAATGGTAATCTTTACCTCAGTTTGTATAATAATTATTATTTTATTCCTCTATAAGGACTCCTGTCACTACCAGTGCAATATCCAATTCATATACAGTATTCAACCTCATGTGCAATACCTTTTATGTGCAATTTTGTAATTTAAATAATATGCAAATATATTACTCTGGTTTAAGCAAAGGTATGTCTTTTTTAACACAGTACTTTGTTTACACTTACTCATAGTACTAATACTTCTTATACTTTTTAGCATTTCTTATTTATAATTCTCAGATATAAATTTATTTATTTATTTATTTATTATTATTATTATTATTATTATTATTATTATTATTATTATTATTATTATTAATAATAATAATAATAATATTATTTAGCTGTCTGTTGTTTTTGCTAGGTACTGCTGTCTATACACCAAGTCAAATTAATTGTGTGTAGTCACCTGGCAATAAAGGCTTTTCTGATTCTGATGTACCCAAGATTGTGCGACTGCTTCATTTTCAACCTGTAAAATGTAGTATTTGTCTCTTTTTGAACAGAAGAGATACAGTTTACAAGCTGGACCACCCAAAAAGGACCCAAAGTCGAAAGGTGTCAATCCTGCTGCTGTACAGGCACTTATCAAGAAGCAACACAGTGACAACAGAAAGAAAGGTAACACTGGCAAAATGATGTTATGATTGTTATGTACATACTATTTAGAGCAGGGGTGTCAAACATACGGCCCACAGGCCAAAACCAGCCCGCCAGAGGGTCCAATCCAGCATATGGGATGACTTTGCAAAGTGTAAAAATTACAGAGCTGAAAATGAATCCTTACTGTGAAAATATTTAAAGACACTGAACACTGTGCAATATAACGTGAGACAGCAGCTTCCGTATGATAGAGTTTGGTTTGCTGGAACCCTATTATTCATGCACTGCAACAAGTTTTACACATTTTTTTTCTGTATAAATTTAACACATTTACAAGGCAGGGGGATAACTTCACCTTTTCTTTAATAGTTCCCAGTTTCGTTTGTGTGTTGTGTCAGTTCAGGTGGTCAGGACTATTACACAGATGTGGAAATGAAAGTAAATTTTAAACAATTTCCAGATCTTGACCAGTTGTAAACTACTATATCGCAGAGTTCCAGATACCTGCGACTAAATGTTTTGTGCCTTTATAGACGCACTGTGTTCTGTAAGTCGTAATACACAAATGATAAACTAAGGTACAATATTGTTAAGATTTCTCTTATTTTTCTTAAGAATTTTCAGGTTGTTCATGATGTTCCGTAAAAAAGATAGTTCATTAAATGTGAACATTTTCAGAATGTGCTTTTTTGCATTAAAATAAAGTAAAAATTTACGGTTTATTATAGGTTGTTATGTTATGATTTTACTGGTCCGGCCCATTTGAGATCAAATTGGGCTGAATATGGCCCCTGAACTAAAAGGAGTTTGACACCCCTGACTTAGAGAATGTTCTTTTTTAAAAAATATGTGCATATATATCGATTTTCTTTCAGAAATGCAACTGAAGAAACAGAAGGATGAACTGTTAGCCAAGAGGGTTGAGCTGAAGTCGGATCGTAAAGCGCGAGCCATGGCATCCAGAACGAAAGACAATTTCAGAGGCTACAATGGCATCCCTGTGGTAGAAGGCCCTAAGAAGCGAAGATCCAAACACGATATGCAGCAGAATAATTCAATGAATGAGGAATGTTTTAGGAATAGCTCAATAGACCCAGAAGATGATGAGGATAATTATGAATATGAACAGACAGATTCAGAGCCAGAGCAGGAGCCAGAGCCGCTGAGACCAGGGAGAACCACAGGTGTTGGTGGGAGCAGTAACAGCAACAAACCCTCCTCTAAAAAACCCAGCGGGCCTCCCAAACCTGCTCCACCTCCCATGAACTTTGCCGACCTGCTCAAATTGGCTGAGAAGAAGCAGTTTGAGCCAGTTGACCTAAAACCAAAGGCAGTGAGAAAGGAAGAAAGGCTCCGCACAGCTGATGAGATAAAGGAACTGGAGATGGAGCGCAAGGCCAAGAAACATGACAAAGATAGAGACTTAAAGGTAGAGCGCGAAAGAGATGGAAAGTCTCAGTCCAGTTTTAGTTCAGTAAGAAAAAGCACTTTAGAGAAGGAACAGAAGAACTGCAGAGCACAAAAGAACTCCTCTGAAAAGCCAAGTCTGTCCAGTGGGTCATTGAAGAAGTCGCATTCAACACACACTAGCGACAGAGGCCTCTCTTCTTCCAAGCCGTCTGTAACTGACAGAGAAAGAGATAGGACGAAGATGTCTCATAGTGACAGAGACAGATCAAAGACAAGCTCGTCTAGTTCATCGGGTGCTATAAACAGTAGAGTTCCTTCAAAAGCCACATCATCTCAGGTTTCAGCCAAACAAGGGCCCCCCAGGCCCTCATCTAGCCACAAATCCAGCACCACAAGTGACCTTAGCTTCAAAAAAGAAAGCTCATCATTAGTTCAAAGAAAAGCTTCAGGTATTCCTGGGAGTAGGCCTTCTGGTACAGCTGGCACAGGTCAAAAATTTCAACATGGGAGCTCTCAACAGACCAGGCCCAGTCAGGGTAGCTCCTTAAAGCAGGGGCCTGCAGTTGGAGGCCATAAGTCTGGAAAAGGAGAATCACTAAGGCCTGGAATTAATTCTACCATAAAATCAGGTGGTAATTCAGTGATGAGACCTTCTTCGGGCGTCCCCCCTAAGGCAGGAAACCAACCTCAGGCCAGGCCTGGAGGCACACTTCAGACAAGACCAGGTTCTGTGCCACAAGCTAGGCCTGGTGGGAGTGGACTACAGGGTCACCCTGCAGATAGTGGATTCCGACCGCCAGGGGTCGGTCCAGGTCGAGCTGGTGGTGGAGGACTGGTACCAGGGCGACCGTCTGGCAGCATTGGATCAGGACCTGGTAGACCCAAGTGCACTGTGGTGTCAGAGACCATTTCGTCCAAGAATGTTGGTGGACCTAGACAGGGAATCCCTCCCCGGCCAGGAATGCCACAGAGACCAGGAATGCCACAGAGACCGGGGATGCCACAGAGACCGGGAATGCCGCCTAGACCTCTGATGAACAGACCACCAGGTAAGAACCAGAGAGTCGATAATGGATGATACGACCAAAGAGCGAGGTTTGTTAAATATGGACTTTGTGTGCAAATTTCAGTTCATGGTGACCGTCACTTCTACAGCATATTTCTGTCCAGTGTCACAAGATTATACCCAAGGTTGAACAGATAACGTTACTGAGTGATAAGACATTAACTGTGATATGAAAATATTACACAATATAAACAAAACTATTAACATTATAATTCCAGATCACAGAGGAGCAACAAATGGAATGAAGAAAATAACAGAGAAGGCTGTACAGACACAAGTGAAATAAAGACAAAAATGAAGTCAAATGTGGTTTAAAGTCAGAGCAGTGAGGTCAGAGCTGCTGCTTGAAATGAGGCGCGTTGAAAATGAAATCATTTTGTTTGACTTTACATGCACGATCTTGACTGTAGCAGTGTCTTGCTCAAGCATGTTGCTGATGTCAGCTGGTTTTCACGAGAACTGAAATAACTTTTTGCACAGATGCTGAAATCACGTGATATCATTGTCAATGTTGTCTTACTATCTGGAGTTCTGCATGCTGTCCTAAAGAAGCGTTCGGAACGTCACTTAGCAGCAAAACAAAATCATTTTAAAAGCTTCATATGAAATTCAGTAATTTGAACCTGATCATTGCCATCTTTACATCTAAGGTATAGAAATAAATGGATACATAGAGATATATATGCATTTACCATCTGACAGCCTGAAACAACAACCAGTAAAGGGCAAAGAGTTTGTTTGCCAACCTGAATGAAGTGTGTCAGCAACACTCATCAGCCTTTTGTCATCATTACTGGGTCAGAGAGCAGCGGCATTTCTAACTGTGATAAACAAAACATTCTAGTGTGAAACTGACATTTGTAAACTCAGATTCAAAAACAACATTTGGAAATTTCTAGTTGTCTAATTTTAACATCGCTTAACCTTCAAGGAAGATTCCAAATGTTCCCTCTGTACTTCAAAAACGGTGAGAACAGATTTCTGTTTTATTATCCAGGACCAATGTTGCCCCCTATCACGTCTGCGTACAAGAGGAAATATGAGGATGAAGACGAAGAGTATGACTCAGAAATGGATGATTTCATCGATGATGGAGGTGAAGAGCAAGAAGCGATTTCCAGGCACATAAAGGAAATCTTTGGATATGATCGATCCAAGTAAGTGTTGTTCTAAGGAGTAAGTTATTTCACTCAAATGTAAATCCAGTTATTTGTATTAATTAAAACTGTTTTGTCTTTTAACCACCTTAGATACAGAGATGAAAGTGACTATGCACTTAAATTCATGGAGAGCAGCTGGAGAGACATGCAGAAAGAAGAGGCCAGGAGGTATTAAGATGAAAAAACCCTCGAAATCTCTAAATCTACATTTATACTCTTTGTCCCTGGAGTTTGGACTGTTTGCCTTCTTTTATGTATTTTTTTTCTGTGCTTTGCTACTTTAGCCTGAAACTAGCTGTGCAGGAGGATCTGGAGGAGGAGAAAAGAGAGGAAGAGGAGCTGAAAAGGAAGAGTGCCAAGAGGAAAAAAAACAACTGAAGCTTTGTTGCCACTGAGATGAATAAAAAGAAAAAGAACCTTGTGTATCCTGAGAGATGGAACAGCAGGTCTGCTATCTTAACACCTGAAGCCCACTGACTGTGTCCACTCTGGCCCAATGTCCCTTTCTAGCTGCTTCTCTCCGTGTGTGTGTGTGGATAAAAACCGAGTGGAATGATGTATGGTATTGTCTCAAGAAGAAAAGAGAAGAAGAATTTTAGTGAAAAGACAAACTGAAATAGCAAAATATGCACAAATCATCCAGGCATCAGGACATAGTAAAAAGGTCTCACATTTCACCTCTTATATTATTTATTTCCCCCCAGCTGAGTGTAGGGTTTACAGCAGTCCTGATCTGTAAAAGGAGTTGAGCTGCAAAGACAACTATAAATATGAGAAGAGTTTTTTTTCTAATCTAACAATAACATACTATGTCAAGTGTTGATAACATGGTATTTTTGAGCAAAGTTGTTGCATATTTTTCCAAGCAAACTTTGATTGTGAAGTCAGTCAAATATGCAGGAAACATTTGCTATGTTGTATGTTTATCTTTAAAAGCATTTGACAGAAATGATTGCATAAAGGCTTTTAATTTAACCGTCTAGTTTTGAGTGAGTGTTTCTGAGAGCATGACAATCTTAGTAAATATATGCAGAAGTTAGAGGTCACTTGTAGCAAATGGTCTGATTTTTATTTGTCAATGAAATATTTTCTTGCCATATATTGCGTGGATTATTGTTTAATTCTGTCTTAAAGTCGTTCATTTTGTTGAGAGAATCATTCTAAAAGGTGAGTAAAGCAGGACCGATTAGCGATTGTGATTCCGACTTTTTCTTCCTTCGCGGCTTGCCGTACCTGAGCTAACTAGTGGGCGGGGTGTCCTCGCTTAGCTACCCCTGAAAGTTTGCGGAAGTTTTTTTTTTTTATTACTACAGCTAAAGTTGACCGAAGAGGACTCTAGTAAGAAAAAACGTGATTTATTTTCGGCGTCATACTTCAATAGATGGACCTCAAGTCGGATAGAATAGAGCGGATCCTCTCCAAGGTTAGTTATTTACCGAATGAGTTACTTTAAAGTATAAACTTTATTGACGCCGGGTCATATAGCAGACTAGTTTGTGTTAGCTTCTGCCAGCCCTCAGTAACTGGCCGAACCAGCTCTGCTCCTTAACTGAGAAAGCTGTATGACACGGAAATAATATAAAATGCATGATAAAAAGACAAAGCACATGCTAGTTCATGAGTTCGTGTTTGTTAGAACGAGTGGTTGGATAAACTAGCTCTTTTATTGCCCTTGTTGAATGAAGTTGATGCCAAGGCTGTTTACCTGCTTGTCGAAAAGATACGAAATGTAAGCTAATTGCAGGGGTGTGAAACTCAGTTCAGGAGCCACATTCAGCCCAGTTTGACCTCAATTGACCAGTAAAATCACAGCATAATAACCTGTAAATAACCACAACTCCAAATGTTTTTTGTTTTAGTGCAAAAAACTACATTCTGAAAATGTTCACATTTAAGGAATTATCTTTTTACAAAACATGAGCAAACTGAAATTTGTTAAGAAAATAAATTCAATTTCAGCAATATTATGCCTCAGTTTATAATGTACACATTACGACTTACAGATCAGAGTTTATTTGTATCTATAAATACACAAAACTTTTAGTCACAGGTATCTGGAACTGAATGATACAGTATTTTACTGTAAAAAAAGATAAAAACAAGACAAAATATTACAAAACTGAGACACAAAATGACAATGAGACAAATGAAATGAAATAAAAGAGACAAAAACTTAGACAAAAAAGGAAACAAGATGACAAAAAACGATGCACAAAATGACAAAAATAGGACAAAAAAACACAAGTGAGACAAAATGTAAAGACAAAAATGTGAGACAAATGACTAAAGTCAGACCAAAAAAAACAACAAAAACAAGACAAAATGTTACAAAAAAGAGACAAATGACACGAAAAAAATTAGGCAAAAGTTACAAAGTGACAAAAAAATAGACAACACAAGCAGACAAAAAGGAAACACAAAATATTACAAAAATGAGACACAAAATGACAAAAGAACAATGAGCAATATATTATTTTACTTTCTGATCAAAACAATATGTCATGGTCTTTAAATTTACAGTTTTACTAATTTACCATTTGCAGTTAATGTCTTCTCTGTGGTTTTTACACTCTGAGGGCCGGATTGGACCCTCTGGAGGGTCAGTTTTGGCCCGTTAGCCGCATGTTTGACACCCCTGAGCTAATGCATAGTCGCTGTCATCTTGTCCTTCTTACTGCTGCCAACATACCTATAGGCAAGTGCACAGGTTTGTGTGAAGCAGTATTCTGTTGAATAAAACCTGAATTCATCTGTTGAACACTTCAAAAAGTTGTCGTATAAAAAGAAAGAGCTTCACCCGATTGATGTGTTATTTCATGTCAAGTTAAAACTCCAAAAAAGCTGCAAAAATTTAATGCATTACTATTCAGAAGAGATGACATGAAGGTATAAGCAGCGTCTGTGGCATGTTATTCCTATGCTTTATATGTGAATATTAAGGGGGTCAATATACAATTGAAGGACTTTTGAAGTCCATGGGATATATCTTGCATACATTTTATTAATGACCCCCAATTATTAGTGAGCAAGGAAATCGAAAACTGATATTTAGAACAGATATACTTTTGTAATCAAAATGAAAATCCTGGTATCAAAGTTGAGAAATACTTTGTTTATGCTTTACATGTACTTAATTAAAAGAGAACTTCTCAACATTCATGCTTCAGTGTCAGATTTCACTGCATGTAAAGAGAGGAGGCTGCATCAGAGCCAAAACAGCACATTTTAAAATGATTTTTTTTCCCAGAAATTGGTACAAAAACAATGAAAACAAAAAGACAGTAACAGTAACTGCAAAAATACTAGATTCAATATTCAACCAAACGAATAATCAGTATATCCCTCGTGATTATACTCTCCAGACAAGAGATAAAGTTGATTATGTGTACATACATGCTTTATGCAGACATACATGCTTTCTGCACACATGCAGTGTATGTCTTCATGTTTTCCTCTCAGTAACCACAGAGGAATCTTTCATTTTATCCTCTTAGTACAAATTTCATGATGTGGCCGTTGAGGAGCTGCAGAAAATCCATCGAATCTACCCCGGGATGAGACCATCCACAGGCACATACAGTGAGTTTTTGCATTTTATACTTCTACCTTCGACTGTCATATTTCTCTTACTTACTTAATGATTTCACCCATTATGAACTGCAGCTTTCAGTGACAGCACCCAAAAGGATCTTCTGAAATTAACTGGTAACATTCCGGTCAAATATGAGGGTAAGGCTCACTCCCACTCTTCTGATTTTTTTAATGTTTTTATAATTTAATGACAGTCGTCTTGAATATGTCACCGTGTCTCTGTCCTAAGGTCGCTCTTACAACTTCCCCATTCAGCTGTGGCTCATGGACTCCTTCCCCTTCACTCCTCCCATATGCCTCCTCAAACCCACTCCCAACATGGTCATCAGAGAGGGCAAGCATGTTGATGCCCGAGGACGGATCTACCTCCCGGGTCTGCATAACTGGGATCATGTAAGGTTTTATACTGTCTAGTTAAAATGTAAAACTGCACAGATGAGATGGTGTGGTGTTCTCATCAGATTTTTGCTGCTGTTTCTTCCAGCCCAAGTCCTCTGTGGTGGGTCTTCTGACTGAGATGATTGCCAAGTTTGAGGAGGATCCTCCGCTGTCATCAAAGAATGCAGCAGACAACAAAGACCCCCATGAGCTCCTGGCATTTGTCTCTAATTTGCAGATCAATGATGGTGCTTCACTTGATATGCAGGCTTACCATTTATTAGTGCTGGGCGATATGGAAAAAATCATATATCATGATATGGATTATTTTATATCACGATAACGATATATATTACGATATACCACAATAAAGTATGTTTTCAGTTAATCTCTGAAAAGTTTGACAAAAATTTCATTGCTTACTTTTCTCCATGAAACTTCAACCTGTTGCTAGGGCTGGACCCAAATATCCGGTCCCCATGGTGGTATGGATATTAATTAATGACGCACGCACGCACGCACGCACACACAAACACACACACACACACACACACACACACACACACACACACACACACACACACACACACACACACACACACACACACACCACCACCCGTCGGGCGTTACGAACCGAGCCGAAAACTCTTTCCTCCGTTAGCGCACCGCCTCTGACCTCACGGACCGAACCGAATATTCGGGTCGTTCCTCCGTCCGTCCCCCCACCTCCCTCCCATCCCCCCTCCCAGACGTTACGGAGCGGACCGAATGTTCGTCATTAATAGGGCCCGAATATCCGAAGCCCAGAAACTGCTATTAGGGCCAGCCCTACCTGTTGCGCGTCCATCGTTCACCATCGTTCAGCACTCATGAGTTAAGTAACATAAAGCATGTCGCAAACCCGCGTGACAATCAAAGAACGTAAAGCAGCGTCATGTCGCAAAAACCACAAGACGGAGTTTCTTTGCGAAAAATCTCTTTTTTATTCTTCTTTATTTTTACTTATATAAACTTAGAGTATGCACAGTGTCAAGAAAACACTAATACAATCGTCGCAGGCTATTTAATGATATATTTGCTGTAATAATTGATAAAATTAGGTTAGAAACGATAGAAGAGAAATGGCACGATAGACACTTCTATTGTTCTCACGATATGTATCGTCATATCGCCCAGCACTACTATTTATGATCTCAAATTAAATAAATACTTGATCGTGTTAGCTTAACTCATGTCCCTTTCAGGTGGAGTCAGACATCATGATCAGCCTATCAACAAAGTCTCAGTTATTGGAGGAGGAGATTTAGGAATGGCATCAGTGATGAGCGTTTTATCTAAGGTAATCATTCTGTGTCAGGAGTTTTGGTTATTCTTTAACAAGCTTCAGTTAAAATGTCAAAGTCTCACATTTTATTGCTGACAGGTAATTTTGTCCTCCTCTTTTCATCTAGTGCAAGGTGGATAAACTTGTTTTCATTGACGTCGCTGAGAGTTCCACAAAGGGTGGCAGCACGGACCTGGAGATTTTCAGTCTGCCAAAGGTTGAGGTATCCAGAGGTGTGTCACTTTCTGCACTGTCACTTGGTAACACAGAGAGGGGCCTCTTTACTGAGTCATCGCTGATGTCAGATAGTCCTGGAGGTAGTGGACTGGCATTCTGCTTGGAAAGACTGTACTTGATGACTCACAGAGGACCGCTTTCTTTAATTGAGAGATTTCACAGTGTTTGTGGCCAGAAATAACAAGGATTTAAGCTTTTGTTATTTTTCTGCAAGGTTTGCTGTTCAGGAGTTAATTATGCTTATTTTATTTTGAAAAATCGGTGCAATACATCTCTTTACTCTTACTTCAGATCATTTTTGGTTAATCTTTCTAGTTATTAGTATTAGTACACAGTTTACACTTTGTACTTGCATTATCTTATTATATTTTCTTATTTATCTTAATTCTTATTTTTTCTAGACACTTGACACACTGAGATACTTCACACAAACACTTTTAGAAACCTTTGTATTCTTTTCTATTTCTATTTTACTACTAACCTCTGTGTAATTGTATATATTCCACTAACCTTTGTTTATTGTTTATTGTACTCTGGCAAAATAATTCCCTCCGACATGAATAAAGTAGATCTGATCTTATCTTAAAATGGGACAGTTCGTATTAATGTACATTTCCACATAAATACGACAGATTGTCGCCGTGCGGCTAATTTCCATCTCGAGTCCCACTGGCAGATCAAAAATACAGAAATTACAAATAACATAATACCATAACTGAACAAGGACATACAAGAAAGAAAAAAAAGCAACAAGTGATAACGCGTAGTGCACAGAACAGACAACACCTGGGAGACCAAGGCAGCTACCAAGCAGTAATTAACATTTCCACATGATTACATTGCAAATGTCTCTTTGCTGTTATTGCACATATCCCTCTATCATTATTGCACATTGTTGTACTACACTTATCCCTCTGTCACTGTATCATAAGATTCTACTACATATATCCTTCTGACACTATTACATATAATTGTATTGCACATTTCCCATTGTCACTATTCCACATGACAACATTGCACATTCCTCTTAATCACATCAACGGGCAAACAGATTTACAGAGTTATGATCACAGATCTGATTTTCCAATAGCCATTCTTTGAGATGTTTAGTAAATGAGGTGAGATGTGGTTGTTTATGAAGTGCCCTCGGTTTAGTAATTGCTGACACTTTGTCTCTCCTGTGTTAGATTTGTCGGCATCTGCAGGCTCCAGGGTTGTCGTAGTGACGGCGAATGCGTGGAGCAGCGAGCAGTCGTACGTTAGCGTGGTTCAGACGAATGTCGACTTGTACAGAGGGATAATCCCAAACCTGGCACGTCTCAGCCCTAATGCTGTGATGCTCATCGCGTCACAACCAGGTCAGTGACAGAGACACACACTCCCTCTGTTGACTACTCTGCTTATTAGCTTTTAGTACAATCAACTCCATTTGTTTTCTTGTTCCAACCCAGTTGACATCATGACCCACGTAGCCTGGAGGCAGAGCGGCCTCCCTCCAACACGGGTGATCGGAGCCGGCTGTAACCTGGACTCAGAGCGGCTCAGTCATGTCCTGGACATTAACCTGAACACTCACAAACCGGCATGGGTCATAGGAGAACTTTCAGACAACAAAGGTGAGGCAGAGGATCAATTAAATATTTACATGAGGGTGTTGTGCTGCATTAATGATGATATAATCCTGCCACCGACTGCTCTTCCATTCATTACACCAATGCCGTATTGCCTTCATTCTTTTGTTTTGTAATAGTGTAACCAGAAATGCTGCACTGCCTCCTCATCTGGTTTGCTTTTTCCATTCTCAGTACTCAAGTACATGATCTGCACAATTAAACCTGTCAGTGTTTTTGTCTTGCAGTTGCTGTGATGAGTAGCGCTGGGCTCGGCTCCAACGTAATGCCAGAGATCGCCCCAGGATCCAACTCTACCAAACCGTTGTTAGACAGGTACGGTCCTGATTTAGTAGGACTTCCAATGAAGTATTTAGTTTGTGTGTTTTGAACGCTTTGTAGATTAATCCACTGAATCAAGTGGAATTTATGCTTTTTGCATTAGAATTTAAAACCCATCCAGTGAAATTACGTATTAATTTAAAAGTATTTTTACCCTGTTATCATGTCAAAATATTTTTTTTCTAAGCTAAAAGAGAGATCATGAGAAAAATAAGCAGTGAATGGAGTGGAGTTACATTTAAACCTTTTTGGGGCATGATGCTATTATTGTAATGGAAAAATCCTCTATGATCTGATAAACAGAGCTGAGTTTTTAGGGATTTAACCAAACAAGGGCTTTAAAATGTAAAGTTCAAACATGATTTGTCTGATGTGGATGTTTTTGTGCCTGCAGAGCGTTTGACATCATGAAGAATCGAGGCCAGCGCTCGTGGTCCGTGGGTCTCTCCATTGCTGATATCACAAACAGCATCCTGACAGATAAGATGAAGGCACACTCTGTCTCCACGCTGGCTCAGGTAGAGTCTGAGAGGGACTAAAGTTACATGAATCTATAAAAAAAAATGGCCAAGAACACAGCTGTAATATGCACATATTTTTGTAGCGTGAAAACGTTCTCTTTAGAACAGTTATGACCTTCGATTTCAATGACTGTTTTAGAAATGAAAACTCATAGATTTTAATTGCTTTATCTTAAAATGGCAAAATCAAGAAGCCAAGTGCACCAGAGAAGCCGGTCAAGAAACCAGAAAGTGGAGAGAGTTCCAAGCCAGGAAGCTCGACAACATGTTCCAGATTGGAAAGATGAGATATGTTAGTGTCAGAGACTTCAAGGGTAAAGTCCTGAGTGACATCAGGGAGATGAAGCTGGGGAAAAACGTTATCTCCCCGAGTCCTGAGCAATGGAACCAACTGAAGAACCAGATTTCAGAAATTGACGATGCTATTAAGAGAGCCTAAGCATTCCTTTTAGCATTCTGTTGAACTAATTGAACATGTTGGCTAATTAGTTTTCACTCATATTTCTATTTTACATGACTAAAACTAGTTATGAATGGTTCCCTGCTATCACATGCTGTTAAAACAGTACATTAAATGCATATCAGCCCCAAATATCACCTATCGACCTTTCTGATTACCATTATTTGGCATCGGCCCTAAATAAATACATTTTAAAAACAACTAACACCCATATCAGTCGATCCCTACTTTTCACTGATATTTAATTTGTAAAAAAAAAGTTGTGTTTATCTATGTTGTGTTTCCTTTAGGGCTGGGGGGGCATCGGTGCAGAGGTGTTCCTCAGCCTGCCATGCATTATGGGAGCAAACGGCTCCACGCGCCTGGCCGGTGTGTCACTGGGACAAGAAGACGACGCCAAAGTCAGAGAAAGTGTCACCTCACTTTCTAACCTCATGAGTCAGCTCAAGATATGAAGGATTCGGTCGTAGGCCAGTTTACTGAGCAGTCTGGGAAAAGCAGCAGTGTAGTCCAACACACCCTCCACAGATAGATGGTGGCTGTTCTGAAGTTACATGCAGTTTCAGTTAGCTACTTACACTAAAGTTTTTAAGTTATGGACAACTTTTCTGCCTTAAGTGATAATTTAGTCCTAAAACTTGTATAATAAATCAATCACATCAGTGGTGGAGAATACATTTTGGGTCTGAAGTTACCTGGGCTTTGAGAAACTACTTATTTTGTTGTAATACACATTTTGCAGTTTGTACCATGTTACATGACGGTTGTGTTTCTTTGAAAGCCATTAATTTTCCACAAAAGTATCTACAGAATATTTTCGTATATTTGTCATCTTGACCAACTGTATGTCAATGAGAACTCAAGTGTAATATGGTTTAAGAGGACTTTGACCAAAGATATAGCTATTTTAACCATTTCTTACATATTTCTGTTGAGGAAAATCAGGGTGATGGCAGGTAAAGTATGGGACATGTGGGTGCTGGGGTTTAATCAGTAGATTGCCTCATTAGGAACAGCTTGTGTAATTGTCATAATCATCTTGTCTCCATATTTAATGAAAAAGCTTTTAAGTGCCTCAATGTTTAAAGCTTCTTTACTCTCACTGTTGTTTACTTAAAACACTTTGCACAGCTTGATATGAAGAAATATATATGTACTGTAAATAGGACTACATGATTTTGTGGGCGTGCAATAAATATCCAAAAGCAAACATGGATCGTCTTTGTCGCAAAAAAAAAAAAAAGAAAGCAACAGTCAACCAAGGTTTGACTCTTTATAAAACTCACATAGTTGCATAAATGCACACAAGCTTTGGTCTGAGGCCTCCCTGATGTTAGCCAGATCCATAAAAGGAGTAGTGATGTACAACTAGTGGCTGGATCAGGTGATAAAATATACTCCGGTAAATCAAACATACTTGTGCGGATGCCAAGTCCTTGTGCGAGAATGTACTTCATCGTGAGTCAATGTAAAAGCCCAGACCAAAGCTTTAGCAGTAACCTGCAACTTCATTAGAAAAACGCTACTTACAGACAACTGCAAAACCTGTTTATAATGACAAATGTCAGTGCAAAAAAACAAAACGCATGTTTAGACACAATGTATAATGTCATATATAACTGAAACAACAATATGAACATATTTGCCTACAGTAGGTCCTTGTACAGTATATTATGGCTCATCTTCCATTTCTCAAGAACATTTGCTTTGAGCAATTAAGTTACACTGCAATGGCTCTAAAATATGGCTGTGAATGACTGATTCATTTGCTTTTCTCCCTGCTCTATAACAGTCTTTATCAGAGTGATACTGGATTTGTCCTCATATTCTTTAGTCTATCTTACTATGTGCACATTCATAAACAGGCATATAGCTCATATCTGTGGGCATAGCTTGTTTCTCCTGAAAGATCCTGTCACTGAATTTGTATTAAAATACAAAGACCTCCATTTAGAGACTAAATCCAGCAACTATTTTGATGATGTTCATTTTGTCATTAACTATCATAGGATAACGTTATTTATTATATCGACCATCTTTCTTTGTCGGTATAAAAAATAACGTTATCCTATAAATCCAGCAACTGTCACTGTGTAACACCTCTGACCACTAGAGGGGGCTACTCTCATTAAAAAAATGTCAATGAATTTCTTTACTGTAAAATAGTCTGTGCTGACATGTTGCATTCATTCAATCCGTATTTAGGTCTTATTTAACCTTGACACATGCATGTACATAGACACGGTACATTATTGCTGTGAAATCATACAAATAGGTATAACACTGACAGTATCTTAACAAAATAAAAACAAAAAAAGCAGCAAAATACCCACAGAGTACCCACTGCTACCTGGATGGGAAATAGCTGATCTGACCAGGCTTCATATGAAAGAAACTTGCTTCAGTATTTACACCAAGGATATATTGCACCATTCTTCACTGCTGCTGGTGGTTACAACTTTAGTAATTCTTTGTTTAAAAAAAAAAAAAAAAAAAAGTTTGTATGTGCACTGTTTTCATGCAACCTGGTTTAGTGGTCCTTTGTTGTCAAGTATTAACCTAAACATAATACAAAGAAACAGAGTTAACAGTTTCTCATTAGGATGTGTGAGCCTGCTCACAGTTCACCAGAAATTCAGTATAATTTTCGAGGCTTTGGCTGCAAAGACGATCTTACTCACAGCCTCAGAGCCCTTGTGTTAGAGTTGCTACACTCAGTGTAAGGTTAAGACACTTTGTTGGAACAAAATGAAACTAACTGGAGATGAAGCAATGGTGAAATGTGCAGCTGGTACGAGCACCTTTTTGTGTATACTTTGCATTACCATCTATCAACTTGATACCCAATGTGGTCTTGTGTTCTAAACAAGAGCAGGCAAGTTAATGCACCCACTATCCATGCAGCCAACAGTAACACAGCCAGCAGTTTTAAATACAAGTTTGACACTACCGCCCTTAAAAAGGCGCAAGAATCAAAGAAATCTGTACACATTAATGAAAAAGTCACATACACACACAAAAAAACTTTGACAAACTGAATAGCTACTGGCCTTTCTCTTCTTAACTGGCTTTGAAGAATGACGCTTCAAAATGTCACTGATTTTGGCAGCTGCTGTCCACATGGAGGCATCCTGCAAAAGTCTGGGCTGGACTGAACCAAGGGAATCCCTACAGGCGACTGTCCTGAGGACCTGGAGTGACCAGGAGGAGACCCAGTGTACAACAGTGGTGCTGGGAAGGCAGAATGGTCTCTGGGGCCCCTGGAGAAAGGCTTAGAGTAACCAGGCGACATGGCTCTGTGTGTGTCTGAACAGCTGGCAGTGGCACACTGGAAGGGAGACAGTCTGTCGGCAAAACTGGGGGGAGGAGGGGGAATGATGGAATCCTCCACCCAGCTGTCCTCTCCTTCATATTCTGGCTCCTGAGGCAAACTAGCAAGAGCACATAGTGAGGGAGGAATGGGAGATGGGGACGGAGGGATGAAGACAGGAGGTGGAGGCAGGGGGTAGAGAGTTGGGTCATAGTCTCTGTCGATGGCATATGGTGGGTTGCTTTGCATGCTGGGAGTTTCCTCAGGAGTGGAGCCCAGCAGTCTCTCCAGGTAGCGATCATCTTCATCAGCCTCAGAAAGGTTGTCGTACTGGGAGGTGTTGGAGGGCCGTCTGTCTCCCGCGGACACGGGGACGTAGAGTGAGACTGGGAACTTGGTTGGCTTTGGGGGAATTCTGGGAGAGGAGGAGGAGGCTGCTGTGAAGGCACGGTGAGGGGAGGGTTTTGGGGGAAGAGGTTTTTTCTGTGCAAGGTCAAGAGACGTGGGTGGTTTTGGGCCTGGTTTTGAAGATATCTTCATCTGAGTGACTAGTGGTGAGGCAGAACGGGGGGAAGGAGAGTACTGCTGGCTCTCTGAGGCAGGCCTTTCCTTCAGGCAGGGCGATTTCCTGTCCAGGAGCATTTGGTCATTCTGCTCAGGGTAAAAGAAAGGTGGAGGTGGAAGATCTGGAAGGTCCATGATTTCCTCCTCCATCTGCATGGTAAGAGTATCCAAAGGTGGGGGCTCATAGGGTGGAGGCCAGTCCACAGGCTCATCCTGGGTCTCTGGGTTTCTGGGGGGATTATCCCATTTCTCCCCATCATTGCTAACCACAGGGAGTGACTCCTTCACATCTCTGACCAACTCTACCTCAGCACAGGGTTTGTCTGCTTTTGGGGGTATCGGAGGTGCTCTACAAGGCCTCAGAGGAGAAGGCGTTCCTTGTGTGTGGACCACAACTGGGTCTGGTGAAGGCAAACTAGGTGTGTTTGCCCTGGAGAGGCTTTGAGAATCCTGGGTTTCAGCAGGAGAAGAGGGCTGATGTAGAGAGATGCCATCTGTTTGCTGGGACTCTGTATCAGGCTGAATGTGAGGCTGCAGATTTATTTTTACCTCCAGAGGAGAGTCAGGCTGCAATGGCATTAGAAGAACTGGTCTCTCTTGACCCAGAGGCTTTTTTGGCAGCTCCTCTGACTTGGCTAAAAAAGGAAACGGAAAACACAGATTATATAAACAAAAGGGGGAAAAAAGTACTTTGGAATGTATCAGATAAAGGAGGTAAATGTGGCTTAATATTGAAAAGGGGAATAAAAGAACACAGATCCACCTGGTGGAGGAAGGTCCAGCTTTTTACTGCGTAGCTCAGACATTGCTGCTTGCAACTGTTCGACCACCACATCATCAGGGAGGAGGAAAGAAGCTGCCAGCTGCTCCTGAAGAAACTCCCTCAGGTCCTCCAACTGAAGTTTCTGCAGGCGCTCTGATGATACAGACACAAAAGAAAAGAAAGTTAATCTAAGCAGATATATATCAGGCAATCTCTGCGACAAGGTGAGCTATAATTAAAAATTTCATTGCTAATTCAACACAGTTCTTACTTTGAGATAGCAAGAACTGGCTCGTCAAATGACTTTGTTTTACAAGAAATCAGCCAATATGCTTGAGACAATACTTGTGTATGCATCCAATGAAAAGTCAGCTTTTGATTCTTCTCCACAGCAACCGGCCACTTGTGTTATGTAAGTCATCCAGTTAGGAGGCAGCCAACCGAGGGGAAGTAATCCACGCAGTAGCACTAACTGGTATAGCAACAGCAGCCATGGCTGTATCTGGGCATGAAGATGGCTTGGCTCATGTAGCTCAGCACGGCATGAGAAGATAATGCAATTAGCCTCATACTCACTTTTGTGCAACTTGAGGGTTGTGTAAGCCATAGCACTTAGCATCTTCTCCCCCTCCAGAATGTAGATGTCCCATAAACGCAAGGTGAGGGTAAAGGGGGTCTGTTATGTAAGACACAGCAGAAAAGAGTTACTCTGACCAAAAAGTAATGACAGAACCCTAGATGTAGTTCGACATTTAAAAAGAAAGCAAACAAATGCACTGGGATACACTGATAAAAGGGGTTAGATGTAAAACAGAGGAGCTCTTAAGAGGGAACATTAATGCAGATTTATGTTCAAAAAGCTGTGGAAATCCAAATACTCACTCTTTCAATGAAGCACTGGAGAAACCATTTGGTGGTGTAAATCCCTGTTGTCATCTGCTCCTTGTCCTGTGGGAGAGGAATTAATGAGAAAACATCTCTATGGGAAGTCGCTTCTCATAATATGCTCCCAGTTATAAATCTCACTTTTCAAATGCTTCTGACTCTTGGACCAGCAGTAATACTCTTAACATGTGCTCTCTGGCAACATAAATTAAATAGAAAATGAGAAATGACCCGATTAAATCAGCTGCAGTCTGTAACCTTCTAAACTAAACCATCAGTCAAACAGATGTACTGTAACTCACCAGGTGTTTCTTCAGCTTGGGCAGCATTTTGGAGAGAATAAGCTCATGGTGAGCCTGGAATCGCTGCAACTTGGGAAATCCCGGGATGAAGAATCCTAGCACAGACAAAAAATAAATCAGCAAACCATAAATGTGGTGGCGATGGCGGAGGTGTAGAATTTACAAAAGGTGATTTCCCCCCTTTAAAGAATTGATTGAGTCACTATTTTGGTACTATATATTTTTATGCTTTTTTAATAACATTTATGATCCAGACATTAATCAGCTCTACGTTTTGCTGCCTGTCTACATTTCTTCCTCTGTCTCACCGTGCATGGAATGCTTGCTGTTGGTGAGGAGCTGGGACAGAGCCCAGAAGGCATCTTCCTCATTCAGGTACATGAGCAAGATGGCAGCGATCTGACTCATCCCCTGGCAGTAGCTCACCTCCTGGGGGAGCACACGAGAAAAAAAAAATGCTTCAGTTAAAGAGAATGGGCAAATGAGAGGGACTATTCATAATTTAATAGAGCACATACACACAGGCCATGAGATGAAGGGAGGCGAGCACCTGAATGTCTGATGTGGTCTGAAACTGTAAAAGTGCATAGTTGTACTGCACACAAGGAGGTACAGCTACGGTATTATAAACACTTAAAGCAAAGGTTGTTCAAATATTTACAGTAGCCTGACATAAATTCCCAGTAATGTCATGTCTTCAACTTGAATTACTCCACAATGATTCAATGATTTACACTAAACTAGCCCACGGCAAGCACAGACACAGAGACACTAACACAGTCAGTATTTGTCCATATTAAGGCCGATTTATCGTGCAACTACAAATTGACATTCTGAGGTATCCTTTCAAGGAAATACAATAAATAAATTACGGTTACAGTGGGGTTAAACTACACATTCTCCACATTCTTCTCCACCCTCACATAGGCGAAAAGGACAAACACAGCCCCCTCCCCTCCATCTCTGCCTTCCTTTTTCTCTCTTGGCTCTCCTACTGACCCAGTTTCTTATGAGCAGTGTGTGAGAAGAGGGGAAAAAGGAAAAAGGGAACGGCACATGCCCATTTCCTCTGGCTCAAACACCTCTACCACACAGGAATTGGCTACAGAACTCAATCAGAAAAACAGACACAGGCTGTGTTTATGTGAGAGGTGATGTACGGTGCAAAAGACTGTCTGTAGATGGTAATATTTCTACCTCTGCCAACTGGTAGCAATCTGTGCTTAAGTAGAAATTGATGCAGATGAATATAGATGTGAATGTAAAGATACAGGTTACAAATACATATGATCCATATCGCCCTTACATAGACTACTCCTGCTCAGTTGTAAAAACCAGATTTCACCCCAGAGAGAAATTCTGCAGAAAACACATTAAGACTCTCAAGTAGATGCAAAAAATACTCGTCTGTCCTCAGAATCCGCAACCAAAATTCAAACGTTAACATTAAAAATGAAAAATAAAATGGATGAAACTACAAAATGGTATGCTTGTCAATTTTCTGAAAGTTATTCTTTACTTAGAAAAATAAAAACAGCCAAAGAAGGCAGAAAACCCTCACAGTTGTGCGGGCTGGATAATGGTCTACATTTTTACGTCAAAGAATTCCTTAAACAATCGCTTTTGTTTCGGCTCCACCATTTGAAGCACCGCATGTTGTATCAAAAGGGGAATCTGGTCTAACGGTGTGAATGCTGGTGGTCTGACTGTTACACTGTGTTGCTGTACATTCAGGCTGAGCCACACTCATAAATAAAAGATCTCACCCAAGGCTCTAAACAAGAATGAGCAAAGATGGGTCTAGAGTGCTTGGCCTGGTCCTTGATGTATGAAAACTAACACACTCTACGGACTGTCAGCTCTTTTCTGAACAGTCAGTGTACACAAGACTTCTTTATATTATGTAATACTGTGTTAAGTATGCGCATACACACACACAAACTCACTTACCGTGTTATAGACAGAGTAAGCTGCTAGTACGTGAAACAGTGCCTGCTGCCTGTAGGGAACAGAGAAACCACCTTTTAAAAGGAGGATATGATTCCTCAACAACAATCAAACAAGTTCAAACAATGCCTCAGAGTATAGTGGAGTTACATAAATGAAAATTCCCTAACATAGTAGTAATTTCACAACCACCTCATCCCAAAATGACCTCCATCAATCAGCAGAAAGAGACTAAAAACAGCTGCACATATTTCTGGGGAAGCTGACAAACACTGGCTGCATCATTTCATCCTGGTAGTGTTTGTATAATTCTGTGTGTATGTCATGTGGATAGTGTTTCTCACTAAATAAGACCTCAGCTATGCAGCGTTGTCTATTGCTGCAACATTTAAGTATTGTGAACTGCATATGTGAACAGCCTCATGTGATCTGTTAGTGCTGTGGTATTGCTCAGAATTTCATTTTTATAAAACAGGTCACACTTTTACGTTTTTCTGCAAGCTGACCTCTAAAGTGGATTTTTTGATTTTTTTAAAAAAAATGATTTTCTATTTGTGAGCAGATGCTGTCATATATGAATATCAAAGACATTTTTATCACTGTTTTTTTCAAAGCATGCCACTACTCTCCAGTTTCTAGGACGGTAGGGTTGTATGCTATGTAGCTGATTACATCTGGAGCCCTAACTGTTTCAGACAGTGAACACAAGGCAGCCATTGTGTGTGTCTGTGTGTGTGTGGATGTGCAAGTGAGTGGAGCAGGGGCATTAACCAATCTAGATGTGGAGAGGATGTCTCCCCTCCAGGCCTCTATAGTAAATACATGTCTTCAAGACAGTGACAGAGACAGGAAAGGACCTTTAAATAGCTGTCAGTGTCTCGGTGTGAGTTAGACAGCTGTTGACTCGCAGGGAAGGAGTGGGTAGCCAAGCAGGATGGAGTGGTGTTTTGGTCTGTTTGGACTCAGTGGCTTTGAGTCGAAGGGGAAGTACATTACAAAGAGCAAGAGGAGAGCACTCAGTTACACACTCAGAGTTAATCTAAGACAACAGTGGTCTTCACATTGTCCTAAACCAGCGCAATAAAACACAAGGTGGTGTTTGTCTGTTGAATGTTATTAAAAGTACGTTTTATTTATGTCTGTATTTATTAGAATTATTTCTTTGTGTTGTGGCAGCGTTATTCTGTACAAGTACACTTGATGTCGGTGCACATTTCTGTATGAATGCCATTTCCTGTGGGGCTTTGTGCACTGACAGGAAGGCTAATAAAACGCTGAGAGGAGGAAACCACCACTTTGGTTTTGTGTGCATGTGTGCATGCGTGTGTGTGTGTGTGAGGCTGCTTCAAGGTTTAGGCCATAGGTCACGCCCTGCAGGAACCTCAGTGAGGGCAGACCTGAGCATGTGAGGTGACAGCAAAAACAAGAACATTGGAGAGGCCACATTGAAACAAAAAGAGGTTCTAGGCATTTGTTATGAAAGCTTACAAAACTGTGTCCCTTATTTGACCTGCTACCGGCCAGGCAGTATTATGATCCACAGGATGGTGGTATGTTTGCTTAGATAAATGCTTAAGATGGGTACAAATTATTCAGTGTTTTAAATGTGATTTTTTTTTCAGTTGGCAATCAGGAAATGAAGAAATCATTGCATTTAATCATCAGTATTGCTTGTAGGTAAAGCAAAATTCCACACAGCTTTCAGCTGGGCAAAACCAAGAACTCACTGGACTCCAAAGCGGTCCCTGAACATGATGTTGTTCCTGAAGGTTCTGTTGACATCTAAATCTATTTGCTTGATCTCTGTGGAGAAGTTGCGAGCCTGCTGCTTCATTTTCTGGAGAAAAGAAAAACGGCAATCATACTCATAAACTAGGCAACCGTCAGAAAAACACTCACAAAAATAACATTTATTGGAAGTGTCAGAATTTTTTAAAATTAGTACCTCATATTTTCCCTGGTTATCTTGTTTAATCTTCTCTACGTCCAAAAGCAAGGCCCAAGCCTGCCCTCGCAGCTGAAGAGGAATGCCTTTATATACACGCTTCACCAGCTGAAACACATGTAACAGAGAAATATGAACAAAGATTCTAAACATAAAAAGACAGTCTTTACCACAACAATCGTAAGACAAAGGCAGAGGGTCTGGCATGAACTCTGCTTTACTTTTGAAGGACAAGCTCTCATCTAATGCACTTATGTACTTGTTTTAACTGTCTAGACCAAAGCAAGGGGAGGGATAAAGGAATGCGCTGTGCTTAAAGGGGAATGGAAAACAGATTACAAATAGAAACGGAAATAACACATCCTATGGCTGAGTAGAAAAAAGGAGCAACAAGGGCTAAATTGAGACGATATGTTTGTGTCTGATGGATGCCACTCCAGACCTTTTCACTGTTCCTGTACTTGTCCCATTTCTTTGTCATCTTCAGCCATTTCTCCACTCGCTCTATCTCCTGCTGCTTTTGCTGTGTAGAGGAGAGACACACCAACATGTGGTTAACTAAATATGTGAAAAGTCATAAATACATCATATGGCAGGTCAATATCTGAACTTGCGATGCAGCAAAAAAGTCCATGCCTTTTCTTCAAGAGCACTGGGTGTTGGCAGTTCTTCCTCACTAGAGAAAAAATGCATAAATACACAATATGTGTTAAAGACACAAACCTTAAGAGGACAATCTGTGTTTAATAAGCCTATGAGACATTATCAAAATGTGAAAAATATGAGAGATGGAAAAGGAGAAAGTGGGGAGCAAACAGACACAAAATGAGGCATTTTCCAAGAATTCAAACCACTACAAGGAAGCTGTCAGAACTTTAAATTTACTTACTGCAGGAAGCCGAAGCGGTCAGTGACTTTATAAATGTTGTAGTCAGCATCCTCCCATGGGTCAATCTTGACACCCTCCTGCCTGCCCTAAAACACCCATAGAAAATACAAATTGTAAGTATTTGGACAAGAACACAGTTTTGCTCTTCAAGTTCAAGTCAGGTTTGATTCAAGAAAGGTTTTACACAGTGTAGAAAGATGTGCAAGGAAAAAGCCCTCCTTTTCACAAATAGCACACAAAGTGTAAAGGTTTAAAAGTAACTGGACAGATAGCAATTAGGTTCAACAAAATCATCATATTTAATATTTTGTGGAAGATCCTGACTGCCAAATGTCTTCGATGCTCAGACATCCCCAGATGCTTTGGGTACTTGTCATGCTCTCCTAAGCATTCACTGCTTTTTGTAAGATTTCCACTGGCAGCCATAAATGCCGAACCCATAACAGAACCAGAACCACGTCTAACACGTCATGAGATTGCATGCTTTCAACCATGAGTTGTTCTGTTTTTCACCTCTCTTTCTGGTTTCATTTTTGCAACCTGGCCTTTTGTTTATGAGGCTCACCAGGGGTCTACATTTTGTAATAAATCTTTCGTAAACGGACATGTAGTCTTCTCATGATCGCTTTCAAGGAAACATGCAAGCCTGCATCCTGTGCAGACATTTTCAGTTTTACTTCAAGATTATACCCGAGTGGTGACAAATTAGCTATCTTTGAAAACTATCTGAAATAATTTTGCTTCACTGAGCCTCCTAATCTTCTTGGCATGGTCACTTCTTTATTCCTACTCAATCTAAATGGATACTCTCAATCAACTCTGAGCCACATGGGAGCTCTTTCTGGCATGCTCTGACACCGAGGAAACACACAACAATTAGTAACCAAGCATCTAATTACTTAGGAACCCTTGAAATGAGGGCACTGTGTGTTATAAGGGCTACATCTTCCACACTGTTCTTTCAGTCAAGTATCCTTCACTTATTTCCAATTCAACAAGAGACTATCAAATCCCCTGTTGTGGTGTCTTGTGTACACATTACCCGCCCTTCTTACAGAAAACATTGTGTTGCAAATGATGTTGATTTTACTTTTTAGGTTGAATTGTCTTCATAAATACGACATGTAACGTGGGAGTGGTGCAAATCTGTCTCAACTCAAGCTAGGCAGTGCAGGAAAATGCTTATCAGTGTAGTTTCCTCCAAATGAATCGTGACAGTTTATAAGCTACAAAGCCTCAAATGCACTATGTGTTCATTATAAATCACCTAAGCATGACTGCAAATTGGTCATCAGAGAGGCCGTCATTACCATTAAGTGATGGTATTTCTGTGTATATACTTGCCTTGTCATATCTAGAGATGATTTCAGCCCGTTCCTCTGCTATGAGTGTGTCTATATCCTTCTTCATGTCCAAATCTAAAAGGAAGCAGATAAAACTGCCATCAGTGAACATCATGAGTGCCATGGTGTACAGTGATAACACATTATAGCTCAGAGATATATTACTGGCTGTTTGTGTGAGTGTGGTGTACAGACAAGGTAATATAGACGGATGATTATGTTTTGATTTGTAGGCACAACATTTAGCTTGAAGGTAAAATTTCACTCAAAACAGGAGTGAATCAGCTGTTGCTTGCCTTTATGAAGAGACTGGATTCTGATTGGAAATTTTCTGACTTAACCTATTCCTGTAAGTTAGCTCAATGTATAAGAACAACATACACTACCAGTCAAAAGTTTGGACACACCTTCTCATTCAGTGCTTTTTATTTATTTGTATTATTTTCTACATTGTAGATTAATACTGAAAATTAACACTTTTTTGTTTACAACATAAGTCCATATGTAATCTTTTATAGCTTTGATGTCTTCAGTATTAAACTACAATGTAGAAAATAATTAAATGAAAACCATTGAATGAGAAGGTATGTCCAGACTTTTGACTGGTAGTGTATTATCTGGTTGATCTAAGGTAAGAGCGCAGGTGAAACACAGAACGATACAAAGATCTTAGGAGTTAAGTGTGTAGCTCACGAACAGCTCAGCAGTGTGGATTTATGTCTGACATTGGGACTCAACCACAAAGATGGTCATATGACTACTTAAGGCTACGGATAGGTTTGTTTGAAAAATGTCTGCCATATTAACACAAGGTATTTTCAGGCCACAGAATAGCACCATCTGACTTTGTGAAACCAAAGTCAACCTCAAAAGAGGAAAAAAAAAACAGAAACAACATGACAGACAGCTTATTTCGATATGCCTCATCATCAAATCAATAACATTAATAACTTGCTGATTTATTTATTCATCACCCAAAGCCAAAAGAAACAGTAAAAATCAAAAAAAAAAAACATACCGATTTAACACATCATCATTCAACGATCATTCAGTTATGTTCCCTAGCATGTGGTTGAGATCACGTTTTGTTCTTTTAAAATAAACACTGCATGCTGAAGACTACAAGGAGCTAGAGTGCAAACACACAAGCTACAGGACCATCAGCAACTTCCTGCTGAAAATTATTTAGTTATTGTTAGAACAGTCACATGACCCTAAAGTGCATTATATGTGTTACCAGGGACTGTATAATACATTGTATACACACACAAAGATGCTAACGTTGTATCACTTGGGTCACAAGCAACAGCAGATACCATTTTTCAGACTGTTTAGAATCTGATGGTTAATGGCTGCTTGCACAATGCCTTTTCTACATTTGTTTGAATTTCAGGTTGCAAATCCAAAAATTGGTCTGACAAAGGCAGCTCAGGTCACTGCAAGTGGGTCAGAGCAGTTTAGATTCAATCTCTAAACCTCTCACAATACTAAATCTGTGCAATGAAACGTTTCCAAGCAAACTTTCAGCCCCTTTTTCCTGCTGTGACTTTAGGGGTGCACAAGTACTGTGTAAAACAGTTAAACAATCCCCTTATGTGTCTCCAGACTCAGATAAATATATTACTTTGGAATGACATTGATTCATAATTAGTTGTAGGTTAGAATCACTGGCCAGAGTACCTAAAAAACAAGACAGCATGTATATACTCATCTAAATTAATCCAGAGTATTTGAGGGTTATTTGCCAGTAGCCGGCCACATATGAAGTGTAATACAGGCTGGCAGTCATAGAGGCTTATGTTTCTAGCATGTACGAGTAAATGCATGTGGTTATTCTTGTCTCCATCTGCGTGCATACACAACTGCACTGGAACAAACTTAAATTACTTGGATACTCTAAAGTGATTAACTGGCCTGAGCACAAGAGGAAAGAAGAGGACAGAGCCCCTAAATGAAACCAAAATTGCAGGAGCCCCAGGACCACCTTCCTCCCTTTTTCTCATAGTATAACCCTGACTTGACTCTGGTCTGACCCTCTAGCCTTCGCTGGCCTGATGTGTTCTGGTAGCGTGGCTTGGCAGTTTAGCAGTTGTCAGGGTTGAATAATCCTCTGAGAGAGAACAGCCTTTTCTGCTCATCTTGCCAGATCAGCATTTCAGAGATATGTTTGAATGTGAAGAATGTAGAAGCTCCGCCTAGTTCGCACAGTGGATGTAAGGAGATAAAAGAAACAGAAGCCAAACCTCAGGCAGTCTCACCCTTTTGAATGTAATGTAGGAAATAAAAAATAAACTAAAAAAAAAAAAAAAAAAAAAAAGGAATCAGGGTCAAGAACCACCTGCTACTATTAGGTGTTTATTGTGAGCAACAGGTTAGACAACTACACACCTTTGTTATTCTGCAACCGTAAATGTTGTCACGTTACAGGTATTGAAAGTAGGCAAATAAAAGTAAACTTTGCACAGACAGAGAAATGAAAAAGAGCTATGTTAGTGCACTTTAACAGACATTTACATAATTCTGATTTTAGAATGAGCTACAGCATTTCAACTAAAAATCATTTTAAATTGCGACAGTCTAAGATGAGCAAGATTCACTTCAGAACCGCTTTCTCAAGTTCTATTATTTGTGTTGTAAGGTCACACATTAGGAAAGCGCTACAAGCACGCTCACTGCAACAAATGTGGTGCACTGAGGAACACTTTTACTGATGTATGACAGCATGTGTAGCCAGCTGAGGCCTCAGGCAGTATGTATGACTGGAATGCCTACAACAGGTGTGAGGACACCTGTCACTTCACACATACACGCTTTAACTTTTTCCAACGTATCTTTACGCTGTACGCTGAGTCAGAGGCATTTTGATTTTCCTAACATAACTAACATGCTTTCGATGGTAAAACTGTTGGCACACTGACAGATAAGTTAAGGGAGTACGCTGATTGTTTCTGGGTATCTGCTTGTGTAATACGTCTTCTCACATATTTCTAAACACATTTTAAAAAACACAAAACTCCCAGCAGTATCCAGAACTGGTGGTACACATAGCTGGAACATAATTAGTAGGCATGGTTCATTTTACTTATGCCTCTCCTACTTTTGCCTAAATCACTGATGATGTTTTCCACAGCATCTATTCTTCACTATCAAAACAGCAGTCTCTTTTCCTAACAGGTGGTCAGTGAAACCAGACCACAGGACAAATGGACTCTGCTGTTCTATGGCTTTCTTTTTACAATTTCCCTTTTCCACATCCATCACAGGTCAGGCTATTTCAGGGTTTTTGGAGGCATCAGCATATTTTTCTGAGCAGCTGAATAAGCTGTCTATGAGGCTGTGCCATTAACCTGGCTCTAACCTTGTCTATGACCAGGAAAACTTGCTTGCACAGCCAAAATTTTAAAGATGAAAATGAAAATGTGTGATGGAGAAATTAATGCAAGGCTGGGATTTCTAATTGTCTGCATGTTGCCCTATGGTCCCTCTCCAGGGGTGTAAATAATTGAAATTATAGCTCATCTGTAACAACTTTTTACATCAGAGTTTATGTAAAAAGTTGTGGGTGAACAACATGCACTGTGTACTAGATGCATTAGATCTAGTTTGCATTTTAGGTGTTAATTAATGTATATATCAAAAATTAAAACTCCTCCTCTGGGTGGACACAGATGACAATATGATCAAACACAGTTGCAATTATATAAAATATGTCATTATAGCAGTGACTGTAACTGTTGACAAATGTTACACATTAATAAACACTACAGTGTTCCTAGATCACACCAAGTCCTTGTTAATGCAGGTGCTCGTTAACATTAAATACTCTCTTTCTACCCTGTCCTGACTACATTTTTAATTTAATGGATTAATCATTTTGCCAAGTCAGGCCCATGACCACAAATGATCAAGAATTGTTTCCAAGTAAAACATGATTCACTTGAAGGTTCATCATGGAATAAAACTGGATGTTTTTCAATCAACTTGCTTATGGGAAATTATGAGCTGTTTACTAGACTTAAAAAAAAGGTCTGCTCTGCTTCATCTTTAGGTTCCAGATGCTTACTTCCTGTGTTGAGTCTCCAGACTGCTGATAGTATTGTGTTGGGGTCAGGAAGAAAAGGAAACCAGTGACCGCCACTCCTTCAACAACAGGTTCAATGAGAACTGAAGAAAGACTGTGACAACAAAATGGGTCTTCCTCCAACCCTTTTACTGAAAAGGCCTTCAAATCACCCAGATTTGGTATTTGTAGTCAGCAAGAAAGATGTGAGTAAAACCAAAGGGTGGGCAGCTCACATTAATACTGCTAGTGTTTTGCATGTGACTCACAAGCAAAATACCAGTAGAAAACAGCTGAAGCCATCCTCACTGGATGGTTCTCGTGGTTGGTTCAAAGGAATTTCCTTCAAACAGCTCTTTTTAAGTGGTAACTGTAAAGGTGGCTAGCTGTGGTGGGGATCAGGGTGTCAAACAGATGGGAGCTGGAGGGAAGAAATGAGTAAGCAGCCGAGAAGGTCACTGAGTGGGAGAGAGCTCACACATACAGTATAATAACACCTGTGCGAGTGTATAGTTTGTAGGAGAGTAGGTTGTAAGATTATATGGGAAACAAAAGAAGCTAATTAAGGTTTAAAATATTTACATCTTTAAAAAAAGAAACAAAAGGACCAGTGTAGATAGTTAACAGACTGAGGGGCAGAATATCAGATAATTAAAGACACAGAAGGTGCAATGCAAACAGCCTTCCTGTAAAGCAAAATTTTGACAACTGGTTGCTGACAGAGTAGAAGACATGGAGCTTAGGTGACATCATTTCCTGTTATGACATAGAGCTCTAAATCGAGCGTGCGTATATAAGCTCTCAGTGCACTGTTGTCACCGCAAACAGCTTGCGAGGCATTCTGAATCACATTCAGCTAATTACATGGTTTTTACCAGAGATGCAGCAGTCAAAACTTCCTTTCTTGATTTATCATCGGAATGTCCTATCTCCAAATGCGGTGCTTCTTGGTGCACTGTTCAGGCCGGTTACAACTAACATCATCTAAGATTTTATGGATAAAACCATAAATAGTCAGGCAAAATTGTTAGGACAAGTGATGCTAGTGCAGAGGAAATTTTTATAGAAGGTCTCAGCATGGGCACCCGAAAGGCCATTTCTTCCTGTCTTGAGGCCTAGTCAGCCAACTGACTATCATGGGATAATCATGGGAACCAAATTTGCTTGATTATGCAAAAACAAATGGAATACAATGCTTCCATCACACAGTTGGCTGTGCAAAAAAGCCTCACAAAAACAAGCAAAAAATATAAATAAGATTTACTTTT